>NW_004797324.1:178395-186940 GCF_000002075.1 Aplysia californica | reverse complement strand
ACACACACACACACACACACACATCTTTTCCACTTTGAAACACATCTAGTTTTAGTTAAATACCTTCCTTCGTTCCGTACACAGAGGGAAAGATGGCCGAAAGACAGGCAAAGGAAGCGACAAAGTAGAAAAAGATGTATGTCTTTTTCCTGCCTGCTTTGTCCACGAAGTAGTAAGAACCCAGGTTCCCCACAACATCCACAGCGTTCGTCAAGCTGCAACAATACATGTAATTTTTTTTAAAAGACATCGTTTTTATGGATCAAGGGAGCATGTTTACTTCTTATCAGAATTATAATAATAATGCATTATGTATGTCATTTGTCTAGAACAAACTCCTGCTCAACAGTAAGTTCTATAAAAGTTTTTATCAAATCTAAATGGGGGAAGAACGAAAAGATTATTAGATCTATTTTATGTTTGAACTCTAAATAATTTGTGACTTCTCTTCTTTATCTTTCATTAAGGAAACCAAATTGTCAAAAGTATGCTCCCGGGGTGTTAGTTAAATAAATGGAGAGAATGTCTGTCCTCATGACTACGTCAGATTAAGAAAAATAATAGGTGACGTAACGGACCTACCAAACTGTTAATCATGTTAGACTGGTGTCAATTGAAAAGATCAAAATCGTAAACGTTGTTTCGCGTTGCCGGGTGACTTATGCTATGGCAATCGAGTGATCAAGGTACGACTAGCTGGAATACGGGGTGGAAAGAGCCTGAACATCCGCTAGTCACTTGCAAACTAAAAAAGAAGAAAACTGCAAATAGAGAGAGAGAGATATCCATACCTGAAATTTACGTAAATGGAACCACTCAGGTTTTGTGTGTTGAAAAGGATTCCATAGTACGTCATACTGTTAGCACACCTGAAAGCAAGAAACCCGTTCGGGAAATTAGATGTCGTTTAAAGTAATAAACTAAAATATTGTGCCAACTTGGATACAAGTCCGAAGACAAGTTAACAGGTGCGTGAAACGTTTCACTGTTGTCTGTCATATTATATGACAACAGTGTTAAATAGGAAAAAAGAGGGATTCGGAATAAGAGGTATAGATACATATCAATACCTGGAATCAAGAAATAGAGACAAAGTAAAAAAGATGAATAATCTTGGCAGCATGTCACAATTGATGTAATCGTTGCTCCCCATAGCCACCGTAATCAATTCTTTCATCTTGCTTCTTTCATACATTCACACCTTGCTTCATTCACACTTGTATTTTTTTCGGTTTTTCTGCTGCGATTTGTATTTCCCCCCCCCCCCCCCCAAGCCTGGGTTGCCCCTCACAGGCAGAGTTGAGCCCCCCTTCCTAAGTAATCTAAAATGTGCCGAGGGGAGCGTAAAAAAAACTATTTTTTTTTTTTAATCAACACATTTCTGACTTACCAATTCCATAGGACAATGAGGTATCGGATGACCAGACTTTTGTGGCGAAAGAGCGAGAACAAGTTCTCCTGCCTCGAGGCTGAGTTGGGACGACTGGGCTCGATCGACTCAGACGTTTGTTGCTCATTCCCAAATTCTACAACTACTCGAGATTCGTCTTTCTTTCTTTCTTCGATCTCTTGAGTCCTCATTTTCTCCTCTTCTACCATCTTCTCGTAAAGCACCGTCGGGAATGTCTTTCGGTTCATTTTGGCGACCTTTGGATGAGTAATATAATACAGCATCTTGGGAAATGCTAAAATGTGTCACGACAAGGAGGAATCAGGCGCTCGTCAATTTTTGGGCATGTTGAGTTATTGGTATTATCTTAAAACTTGTTTTGTTTTGTCTTTCCTTCGATGACAAAAAAACCCATTTATCTGGAATATAAGTAAAGATATCTGCAATTGAAGGAGGTGGAGGTCGACTTGTTTCAGAGGTTAAATGGCCGCCAAAGCCAGGGGGGGGGGTGCAATAGCTAGAGAGTCCGTGGGTACTTGAAACTTTACATTTTTTGTGCCTTTAATCAACGGAGTTCAGTAAAATCCGCTCAAAATGTGTTCTTAAAAGGACACATAAGATGTTGAGCCCCCCCCCCCCCCCCGCAAAAAAATGATAAAAATGGCAAAACTGGCCGTAAAATGTGAGCTTCTTCAATTTCATCGTTTTGACGAGCGCCTGATTTCACCATCTTGTCGCACAAATAATCTAATTAAAGAAACAGTAAATATAGTGTTAATGGTAACAGGGCTAATGTTTTTGCCACTTAAGTTTCAAAGGCGGTGATTGTAAGAAAATCCTAAGAGTATGATATAAACAGAGAAAATATAGGGAATGAGAGAGAGTAAGCGAGAGAGAGGGAGAGAGAGAGAGAGAGAGAGAGAGAGAGAGAGAGAGAGAGAGAGAGAGAGATCAACTGTTTAGTTCAAGATGATGAGCTTCGGCACTGAAGGGGCGAGATAAATTAAACCAAAACAGAAATAGTCGAGTCACCAGCAGCTCGGAAAAAATCAGCTAAAAGCTTTGGAAGTTTTCAAACAGAAATCTGTGTCAGTCTGCAATATACTATTGGGCTACCTTTTGTAAGATGACCCTGGCCTCTTCATAGCGCCCTCTAGAGACAAGCCATCTCGGAGATTCTGGGACAAGGCTGGCGGAGAAACGATAAGGGGAACAATGAGTTTTACAAGGTTAAACACCAAGAATGTAACAAAGGGTTGGTGGCCAGTTTTTGTGCTTGCCAAGTGTTCAGTTTAAAAGTTGCTGGACATAAAAAGGCTGTTTTAGAGGCATCGCACGAGGCGTTGTGGCTTGAGTAGACAGACTGAAAGAGAGCAGATCCAAATCATACAGTTATAAACTAAGAGCATTTGAGAATTAATGGTCAAGCATATAAGTAAAGATTGCAGTGATTGTGTTCCAGCTGATGTCTGGTAAGCTATTTTACAGTACCATGAGTGTATGAGAGAGAGAGAGAGAGAGAGAGAGAGAGAGAGAGAGAGAGAGAGAGGGGGGGGGGGAGAGAGACCCCGAGGCGGTGCCACTGACTGAAGTGTCTTTAGTCCAACCCCAAAGGGGGTACATTTCCCGTTCAAGCACAGTAGAACTGTAAATTGGCGGATTCATCAATGCCAAGCTAATAACTGTGCCTGATCTACAACAGGGAACTGCTGCTTTTTCTTTCCTAATCCTTATTATTGTCGTTTTTTCCTCTACTTCTTTTGTATGTTTGTCACACTCTTGTGAACCACTATTTCCCGGGTGCCTTGATAGTCTTTGTGCCTGTATTACCTGTCCTGGGCAACAACGTCATTGCACACCGGACTGGTCCATAAGTGCTCTGTTCCCCCCAGCACCAAAGCCCGCAAGGTATCCATACTGATTGTTCAGGTGGCTGTCTAATTATGACGTGGTGCTGTTTAAGCTAGACAGGAGAGCAGAGTAAGTGTGATTACCTGTAAGGACTTCTCTGTTAACATCCACCCCTTGGCGTTCATATGACATTATGCAGTTGCGAGCACCGTAAAACCTATACTAAAAACTAAATGAGAGAGAGAGAGAGAGAGAGAGAGAGAGAGAGAGAGAGAGAGAGAGAGAGAGAGGGAGAGAGAGAGAAAGAGAGAGAGAACGAGAGAGAGAGAGAGAGATAATGGGAGGTATGATAATGGGGAGTAATGCTACAGATTCAACAGCTCAAATTAAAGTTAAAGTGATGTTGTTCATATCATAAGGTTTGACGGCCAATAACGTGATTTTCTATAATTTTGAAATTAGTTCTGTTGTCCACGGCGCAGCAAAATTCAAAGATAGTCGACACTCCCCTGAAGGCGGATGGCCGGACGTCAAATTCCCAGGCACCGGCTGTGGGTTTTTTGCATCCGGCCGGCCGGCTATTCGCCGGATGTTCGCCTACGCTTTTTTTAGCCGCATTTCTTATTACACGTTACGATTGGCCCTACGGACCAGAAACCTGTCCGGCCGACCTGTAGGCCCTTAAGAACGTTTACAATAAATGTAGATTTCGATCGCTACGGATTGTTGTGAAATATTTCAGAATTGTTAAGTTTCTTTCCTATTCCACTTTTTAATATTGTGGGAGCCCAGGTTTTCAATTTTGGGTCAAAGCTGCACGGATAAATGCAACTCAAAATATGTGTGTTGGTGACACAGCCCTTAGGGGTGGGGGGGGGGGTGTGGAAACTGGGGCGAGTCTTTAAGCAGCACACAGTTACCCTAGCTGGGAAATGGGAACTCACAAAAAATAGGACAGCAGCAAAACGGTTGGCCCCGCTAGGATCAAGGTCAAGGTCTGAAAGTCCCGGATGAAGTAGGCAATCACTGTGAGCACATAGCCCCCGCTGATCCAGAGTACCGCTGCCGTGATGTTAAATCTTTGACGGTATCTGGGGCCCAGGAACTCTAACACTGTAGGGGAAAAAACATATAATTACCGTAGGTGTAACGTGAGCACTCAGTACATCTAAAATAATCATAGGGTTGATTATATTAAAGAAGCTGAAACTAGAGTCCGGATTCTTCTTCTCTTACCCCTCGAAAAATTTCCTCTCAGACTGATCTCCTGACGACATGAAAACCATCAATTGGTATAAAATTATTACAGTACTTGCCAGATTTGGCGATATCACAACCAATGGGCGATTTTGGAAAGTTGGGTAGGCGGTGGGTGATCAACCTGACACGTGTAATACTCTGTTTGAAATGTAGGTGGGAGGTACACATATTTTAGCATCTTAAAGGTGACAAAAGAGGGTGCTGGCTTATAAAGGTTAACAAGCACTGGCCAATCAGGCCGTTTAACTTGACAATAATACACCATCTAAGAATTACAAAGTTCTTTCTGACATTTGTAGCCGCTTTGATGTACTCTCTGCTCTATCAAAATCGTTACATTATTTTCAAAGAAATGCATTCGAAAAGGTTTGACATGTTGTGAAACTATAAATAATTGCGTCAAATTAGTCAAAAACTAGGTACTGAGCAGATAGAGCGTTGTTATATCCTAGGGCAGCAAACAATCAACATACCTAAACGAAATGTGTTGACGCAAAAGTTGCATTATACAGCTGGGAAGGAGACGACAGAAAATAATGACAATGCGTGTAGGGGAAGCAGCCTGCCTCCAATGTAGCTCTAAAAGGGGTCGATTGAAGCGTAAAACATTTATGATAATCACTCACCAATGATATAAACGTTCATGTAGCAGCTGGTGGTGGAGAGGCCAGAGAAAAAGCGAAAACCGATAAGTGTGGTGACGTCACTGATGAAAGCGTTCGCGAACGTGCTCGCCACGACAACGACTAGGAACAAAAGCAGCGTGAACCGCCTCCCATACCTGTGGGAACGAGGAGGTGAGGAGGACCGGGTGTAAGCAACACTAGTAGTAGTAGTAGTAGTAGTAGTAGTAGTAGTAGTAGTAGTAGTAGTAGTAGTAGTAGTAGTAGTAGTAGTAGTAGTAGTAGTAGTAGTAGTAGTAGTAGTAGTAGTAGTAGTAGTAGTAGTAGTAGTAGTAGTAGTAGTAGTAGTAGTAGTAGTAGTAGTAGTAGTAGTAGTAGTAGTAGTAGTAGTAGTAGTAGTAGTAGTAGTAGTAGTAGTAGTAGTAGTAGTAGTGGTGGTGGTGGTAATCGTGTAATAGCAGTGGTCTACAAATATATGATAATATACATGTATGATAAATATATTCATGTATGTTTTTATACATATTATATATATGCATACATATTATATACATACACACACACACACACACACACACACACACACACACACACACACACATGTATATATATAATTATATATATAATATATAATATATTTTTTAAAGTCATTTTTAATACCGTCTCTTGTGTTCATATAAAAACTAAAAACTGATTTCTAAGACTAAATAGAATATTCTTTTAAAACACATAAAGGTGATAACCTGCCTTAGGAAATCACCGTGTGCACTGGAAGAACAATGGTTGCTTGATTCAATTTTTACTGTATTTATGTTAATTCTGATAATCTTCGTTTAAATGAATCTTAGAATCGAATGCCATTCTTGTCTACATAAGCTTGACAACTGATTGTCATAATTTCACTAACATTATCATAATCGGTTAAATGTGAAAGTGTATAGGTTTAACGCTCCTATCAACACTATACGGTTATTTAAAAGGCTTAACTTCGGAGACAATTAGGGAAATGGTGTAAAGTGCCTATCCCATGATTTCAGGTCCAGTTGCCTAATCACTAGGCTAGCGACACCACCTTATGATCGGTCACTATGATGATATTGTAGAATTTTGAAAGAACAAGATTGTCATTGATTTTGTGGAGCTGACTTTTACTATTAAACGGCATAACAGGATAATATTTCTGCCAATTCTTATTCATATTGAACAACTTAAAACGCTACAAAAGCCATGTGGTACAAAATGTTTATTCATCAATGGAAATAAATGTAAATGAGAAATATTATGAGAGAGGTGAACTACAAAGCCTGGGCGCGTGTGTTCCTCTCCTTTTTTGTGTGAATGTGAGACAAAAAGATACGCATCTAAACCAAAGAAGGATTTTGAAAATTAAGGATGTCACCATTGGCAGTTGAAGGATAGATATAGACAAACATACAGTTGAATCAAACGTCGGGTTGAGGGAAATAAGGATAAATGGACCGGTGAATGGATGGATGGATGGATGGATGGATGGATGGATGGATGGATGGATGGATGGATGGATGGATGGAGGCTGGTGATCGTCTATGTTTTTACTTAAAAGTTAGAAGTCTAGTGAATGCTTAGTAAAACACTGAAATAGTCGATAAACATATACCAAAATAAGACATTCTGCCACAACAGTGGGCAGTTGAACAGACTCTGTGCAAAGTAAGTAATGTAAACCTACGTGTCACTGAGAATGCCCTGCAGAATGGCAGACGCTAACTTCCCCAGCATCATAGCCATGTTGGCGTGAGTTCGATACTCCTTTTTGTCACACACCAGGTCGAGCTGTGTAGGAAAAAATGAGATAGATAGATAGATAGATAGATAGATAGATAGACAGACAGACAGACAGACAGACAGACAGACAGACAGACAGACAGACAGACAGATAGATAGATAGATAGATAGATAGATAGATAGATAGATAGATAGATACCTCTTTATCCAACGATTCGCTCCAATTTTCTATCTCATTGCTATGCAAGATGCTTAGTGTCACAATCTGCAATGAACACACCATGATCATTCACTTTGCATTGTTTCTTCATATTGCAAAGGACTCATTTGCATTTAAATAAAATAGGAAAAATGTTTTTCTTTAGGCCATTCGATACATGGTAACCGAGAACCGAACTTATAACAAAGTCTGATGGGAATATCTTCAAAACATTTATTGTGCCACCTGTTGTAGAATTATATTCATGGACAGAGTGGGGTTTAATGATTTATTAATCCACCCACAATTAATTCAAGGTTCAAAGAAGATGTGTATCGGTAATGGAGAAAATTTCCATTTCATGAAGTCATTACAGTTTTGTCATAACGACGGGATCAGCACGTAAGCTCAACGGAAAAATTATCGCTCACGTGTCTCAGTGCGAGGTCATTTGTGTACATTTCTTAGTTCTGTTGTTTTTAAACGTTTTCAAGGCCTTTACTCATTTTTAAAAAAATCAAAAGCGGACTTAAATTTAGAGTTGTATCTCTTATTCGTAATGAGAAGTTGAATTCAGACTCATCGATTAGTTCTAGTCTAAGAGCAAGAAAATGCAAAGATGTTCAGCTCGCCTAAGAAATCGAAGATAGGCCCCAATTCCCTCTGTCTACTTCACATGTCAGCTAAGCCCAGTTACTATCCTGTTGTTCGGTCTTTGAAATGACTCTGTGTCTTGCAAAGCCTTCTGTCTTTTCTGTTTTATTTTCTTGGGGGCGGGGGGAGGGGATTTGTTTTTTGTTTGTTTGTATTTTGCTGCTAGTGTGATACGTGTGAAGATGGTGGCGATGGTGGTTTTGTTTTTGTATGTTATGTTTGTTTTTAAGTGTTTCTACGCTTTAGTGTTGCTGTTGTTTTGGGGGTTTTTGGTGGTGGTTCTTTTTTGACCAGCGGACTGACTTTGCCTAGATTCTATGGTGTCAACCCTAGCCGCCCTAGGAATTCATGATTTTTGGAAGGGGGGGGGGTGCAATTCAAATTTTTATTTTTCCTTTCCATTTATGAGATATAGACCATTTATATTTTGAGCATTTTTTGGGGTAAGTTTTTTACGGCGCTGACAACTGCATAAGGTCATATGAGCGTGTGGGACACAAACATTTTCAGTTGACAGGAAATTTTGAATTTTGCCCGGGTGGCGGCGAAACTTACTCTTATCGATTTCGGAGCACCAAGGGATTTTTAACGTGAACAACTTGCACACGGGACCCCCGAGACTTTTCGCCCTTATCAGAGAAGGTTAGGTGTAGATCTTTCTACCATAAGATCAGGGGTGTAGCTGAAAGACTGCAGTAAGAAGAAGCCAAAGAGTAGCAGAAGAAAGGCTGTAGAAAGGGTCTAGAGCCCAGAGTAGGGGGCAAATGAGGTGAAGGGGTGGGGGGCAGAAAGTGTGGACGAAAG
>NW_004797324.1:141329-178295 GCF_000002075.1 Aplysia californica | reverse complement strand
TAGGGGGCAAATGAGGTGAAGGGGTGGGGGCAGAAAGTGTGGACGAAAGCAGACAGAATATTGTTAGAGAGGAGGAAAGGATGTGAATGGATATAATTTTAGAGGATTTTCCGTAGCTATCCGGATTCGAACCCGGAACCTATTTAATGACACCCAAACACCTTAACCTTTAGGCTACGAGAGCCACCATATTTTGAATTAGGTCACTAGATCCAATCCAGAGAATAAAAAAAGTGAAGAAAAGAAAAACAAAACTCTACACCATAGTAAATATGACACGTGCAAAAATCTGAACAGGGACGTTCCCGACCTGTGCCTGTGTTGTCTCAGAAAGGCTATTTGCTGTTGCAAAACAAAATTGCCTAGTAGGAAAGTTCTTCCCATCGAGTACATGTAGTCCTTTCTTTCTGCTGTGGTGCTGTCTGTGCACCACTGAGGTGGGAGCCTGGTCCGAGGCAGTTCACTCCCTAGATCATGATCTAAACTATGGAGATGTGAACGTAAAACAATTTCAATTAATCAGAGCTGGTGTGTGTTATTTCAACAAATCATATAACAACTCCTACTGAAGTGCTGTAGGTCTATGAGTTTCTCTATACCTACCGAGACTTCACAAAAAAACATTACAGAAAAACAAATAACGATTGTATAACTCATTGTCCACGCCCAAATTAGTTTGGGTTTGTTTGTTGTTTTTTTGCTGGGGGTCGTTTGTTTGTTTGTGTTTTTGTTTGTTTGTTTTGTTTTTGTTTTTTAAAGTGCACTATGAAGGGAGAATAGGTAGGTCTCTTATCTGGAAGTACTGACCTCTTCAATGATGGATCTTTGAAACTGTGACTTGTCATACACCCAGCGGTCACACTTGACTTTCTCCTTCCCATGACTCCCCAGATACGTTGTGTTCAAGCTCAGAGAGAGCTCAGCTCTGTAGATGAAGCACGATGACGTCACCATCTCCTGACCGTCCTCCTCCAATGGAATGCTCTGATTGATGTGCTGGGCGTGAAAGTCGCTTTGTACAGCATAGGTGTCGTTCGGGTAACCGTCCAGGGCGCACCTACATAAAAAAGACGATTTGTGAAGTTGTTCAGCATGTTTTAAACTGTATTATTATTGTGTCTATAAGCCCACTGTACCTCAGTTACTACAATGATACACTACGATGGGGATGGCTGTGATTCCACTCCTTCTGTTTTAATGTAGGCGATTTTACGTTCCTATCGCCACAATTTAAATCGGTTGTTTTTTTATTTGTTTGTTTTGTTTGGGTTTTTTTTAGGGGAGAGGGGTGAGGTTAGTTTTGGTTGCTTTTGGTTTGTTTTGTTTTTGGTTGTTTGTTGTTTGTTTGTGTTTGATTGTTGTTGTCTTTTCTTTTTTTTTCTTTTTTTTTCTTTTTTTTTTGGAGGGGGGGTTGTTTGTTAGGGGTGGGGTTGGGGGGGGGGTCGATTTTGCCTGTCAATCTGGACTAAGAGGGACATAAAGTCCTAGCAGAAAGACCGAAACACTCGAGTATTCAATAAATGTTTTCCTCTCGGGAATCAAACTCATGTCTTCTGCGAGCGCCGGAGAATTTGAATGTCCTATATTTTACTGCCCATTTTGAAATCGCTAAAAGCGTGAAGTTTGCAGTTGCATCAATCGTGCTCATGCAGCCTAAGCCATCACAAACAGACACGTACATGATTGTGGTGATGTCTTGTCTTTTGCCCACAGAAATCAATTTCCTTAAATGATTGTTAGTATATTATATTTATTGGCATGGAGCATTAGGCGTATTTAGGAGGAACCATATATCCTTATTTTCCTGGATAATGTTATCAACCTCATTGACAGCAACAATATAAAATTATTGACACTTTTTAAAACATCATACACCCTTTTCCTCCAAGGAGATTTTTAAAAACCGTTATACGGGGTGCCCACCACGGATGAGATCAGCGGATCGGGCCGATCGCCTGACTTGGTCGCCTAAAAAACAAACGTGTTTTAGGGGGTGCCCACATACGCGTTCGGGTCGGGTCGGGTCTAGTCGGGCCTATCGGGTCGGGGTTTCAGTGCACACTACAGCCCCGCCGCGATTGTACTCGACGACCTGGAAGTTAAAGTAGAGAAACCTTTAACCTGCATGCGACTACACAGAGGGTGTAAACCCGGGCTACGATTGGCTGGACCTTTGACCAATGAATACATAAAATATGCCTACCGTACTCTTGGACAGTGTGTGTGTGTGTGTGTGTGTGTGTGTGTGTGTGTGTGTGTGTGTGTGTGTGTGTGTGTGTGTGTGTGTGTATGTTCGTGAGTGCTTGCTTGCTTGCTAACTTGCTTTAGTCTACGTTTCCACCAAAATAAGATCATTTTCAGGCCAGGCTAAATGTACCAAGTTTTTGCACGGTGTAGAAGCGACTCAAAAAGATCCGCGTCCACCAACATCAGACCAGTTAAACATATTTTTTGCCCAATGTGTTATGATTACGAGAACAACAGACAGCACTGGCGATTTATTTACCACTTTAAAAAACTAAAAAGCAACAAATTATAATTATGGGGAAAATTGTTGGTAAGTTGAAAGGATGAGAAGAAGGGGGGGGGGGGGGGAGCTAGGACTGGGATTCGAACCCCACGCTTACAAAATAATATTTTACGTATCAAACGCAGACATACTATTCACTCGGCCATCAGAACTTTCATTAGCGAAGGGTAGATTAAGCTTCATATTTACAGCACTGTTTCAGGAAAGGCAAAGCGACATAATAAATCGAGATGTAGATCTAGAATCTAGGCCTAGATCTAGTGGACCTGTAGATAAGGTCTGGAGAAAACTAAAAATTTGCGGAAAATTGGAAGCACTAAACATTAGAGAACGTAGATCTAGACACGTCCTTAGCTAGATTCTTGGTCTAACATGGCCTATTTTTAGCCCTCCTGAGAACGAAATAATCGAAATCTAAATCTAGGTCAAGTGCTTTGATTTCATTTTTTCTGCTGTTTTTCAGCACAAATCTGTAATTGTACAACATATTATAATAAGATACAACTTTATTGATCATGTAAAGTGCAATGAAGAAGCAAAAATGTACTTAAAGATGCAAATGTCCTTTCAAAATGAGTCGAATCGAGGCCAAAGTATTACTTAATGTATTCATGGGTCAAAATGGACACGTGACTCAGCCTTATGGTGATTGGCTGCAAACCACCCGATCGCGCGATTCGCAGTCCAGAAAACAAAGGCGTTTGTTTTTGTAGGTCACCGATCGCGGCAATCGGTTTGTGCCACGATGGCCGCTTTGCGCCCTCAATTTGGCTAGCCCTGACTACCCGATGGGCCCGACCCGACCCGATCGCGTATGTGGGCACCCCCTATTTGTTTTCAGTTTCAGGCGACCGAGTCGGGCGATCGGCCCAATCCAGCCATAGTAGGCACCCCGTATGAATTTGAGAGAAAAAACAACTTTGTATCTGACTTGAATTTAACCGAGATACTCGTATGCTGGCAACATATTTATTATTTTGGATTCATTGACGTTTTTTATGAGGGTAGAGTTGTTTTGTTTTGTTTATGCGTTGTGTTTTATCGATTTTTTTTTGCCTGTAGCTAAAATACTTCAGACTCCCTTTTGTTACTGTTCAGTACATGGACCAAAAGCGAAGAAAGAAAGAACATTGTTGCGTGTCCCAACGCAGGACATCGTTGCTGACTTCCAGTGTTCATGAATATCATTATCCCCGCATTATACTACAACGCTTGAGACATAACATTTAAAATTGGTCCGATAACCCACTTTTCTATTTATCCTTTCAACTCTTGCAGCACTATGATGCGTTTAGCTGATTCAAGCAGACCAAGTGCCGTGAAATTTATGTATTGATTTATATGGTTCAGCTGCCGTCGACAAGAGAACTTTTTGTCACAAAGCAGAGTAGCGTGTCATGAATAAACATCTCAGTTTAGGCACAGACCCCCAATATGTCTCGGAGGTACCATTAGCTTATGAAGTACGGGCTCAAACCATAGATGTACAAACTCTCTGGATGTACACTATAGTACTACTAGATACAGTACGCCCCTCTCTCGCCTTGCTGCACGATGGCCACATTTGACAGCGGCGTCCGCCATGTTTTTTGTGGCAAGTTGTGTGAAGGAGTTCATGCTAAAGCAATGGGTTAGGCATGTTTTCTCTCTCTTTCTCTCTCTCTCTCTCTCTCTCTCTCTCTCTCTCTCTCTCTCTCTCTCTCTCATACGCGACAGACGAGGCTTGGTTCTTGATGATTTTTTTTTACATGGGCGCCGTGGCGTACTATATCTAAATTACTAAATTGCAATAATACGGCGTTCTTTCTACAACTAGATCTACAAATAAATGTATTATTAAATAGATAGAGATAGAGATTAGACTTTTTTTTTAAAGAAAAAAAAACAACCTTTATTTCTTCATCAGCACTTTATCTACGAAGTGGTTTATTTCTTATTGACCGAATCAAAGCGTATAGGGCCTATAGAACTTTTAAAAAGAAGTATGAAAAGATGTGGGTGTCATGGGAACCTCCCACAACCACCCCACCCTCTCTCTCCTCCCGAATCCCAATACCAAACACCCCCCCCCCCTTCAAATATATGAGTTTGGCATTAAATTAAATCAGGACGAGCCATAGGAAAAAAAATTCCAGAGTTTTTCAGCCTTTAGGTGTAGGAATGCAATGAAGCTCTTGAAAAAGCAAATTCAGTCAAACAAATTATGATTAATACATGTACTGGTATTTTTAAAATCGAGTTAAAACTTTCCCTTGTGACATTTGAACAGGAAACTGTATTTCTTTCTCATTCATATGTTCACTTTTTTTTTAAAAAGTATACATGTACTAAATTCTAAGTAGTGTTTTTTTATGTCGATATTAAAGTTTGGTTTATATTGATTTTCAGAACTAAAGTAGACCATATACAGCACTTAAACTAAAGCTCCTTCTATTGCTGTTTTAAGTAAGTCTAATTTTGGACATAAGTAAAACAACTGTGACAACTCTGGACTCACTAAAGATTTTTAAAAAGTGAACTTAAATGTTGTTTTGTAGCCAAGTCAGTTGTTTTTCTACTCAGTGTAGTGATAACTGAAACAAAAACCTTTACTAAGGTGTTTTTGGACAACATTCAGTAAATCAAAACAATAAAAAGTACACTATTTCAGTTTGATAAAGAAATTCCCTGCCCATTGTGAAAAAGATCTAGCTGCTAGTCAACCGTAACTTCACATGGCCCAGAACCTTACTGATGGCTTTTTATGTTTTAAAAAAGAAACCCGGAGTGACTATTTGCGTCTAAAAGACATATCATGCACTAAAAATAGATGTTGTAATAAAAGAAAACTGCCTGACAGAACCAGTAAGACGTTAATCCAGAAAGGGACAAGAGGTTTCACATGCTTGCACCTTTAAGAGAATCGCTTTGAATCAAAACATAACGTTAGAATCAAATAAAACACGTAAGACTAAGAGCAGAGACACGACCACTCATTTGTAAACAAACTTTTTAGCCACATTAAAAATGGCCGCCAACAAACTCAAATGTGTCCGTGTCACGTGACCTCGTACGGACTCTAGTTTAAAAGGGGGTAACTCTATGGCTCAAACTGAGGACCTCCCTCGTTCAAATCTTTAAAGGGACTTCTTGTACTTCTAAATTCCTTTACACTTTGTTTTGTCCTGCAAGAACGGGACTTTAAATCGGAGACTGTCAAATAAGCTCGCACCATTGAAAGGTTTGAAAACCCGGCGTTTGTGGTGTATCGGTTAGGAGCTTCGTAATCGTACGCCGAAGAGCTTAAGTCGATTTCAATGTTGGGAGAATATTTATTGAGTATCCGTTTTCTGTTGGGACGTCATATTCCTCTAGGCTCGAGTCTATCACAGACGAGGCCCGCCTCCTAAATAATCTAAATTATGTTGATGGAAAAGTACAACACTTACATTAAAAATCGCCCCGATTAATTTCGTATTTTCTTTTACTTACTTGAAACTTTATTATATAGGCTACTCCATCTTATTTATGTATTTGTTTAATCTATTTATCTATTTATTTATTTATTTAAGAATGAAATTGCATCAAAATATCACACACAAGAATGGAGGCGCACACTATGTGTACATAGACTATTTTGGCTTTTGTTTGACTGGTGGCGGGGGCCCATTAAGACACATATCATCATCATCATCATCATCATCATCATCATCATCATCATCATCATCATCATCAATGCCTTTCACCCCTGGCAGGGTATAGGCCACATACAAGCTCCTTCCATTTATCTCTGTCCTGAGCCATCCTTCCAAGCTCGTTCCAAGTGAACTTCATTTCTCTCATGTCCCTTTCCACGCATCTCCTCCATGTTTCTCGTGGCCTACCCCTGCCTCGTGCTCCCTGTGGGTTCCACTGCAGTGACTGTCTTGTGATGTTTCCGCTGGGCTTTCTTAAGGTGTGTCCCATCCATCGCCACTTTCTTAGTCCTATTTCTACTTCTATATCCTTTTGTCCTGTCCTTTCCCACAGCTCTTCATTTCTTCCAGCCTCATAAAGGGTCCTAACGTTCCACGAGCCGACCCGAAGAGACTTGGACTTGGATGATGGTGGAGGCTTCTGCCGAGCAGCTTCCTTTCGGCTTTCACTGCCTTGCATCATAAACTCTCCATATGGAGAAGATCCACGATCAGCCAAGCAGAGGTAATGGTTTTTGCTTGTATGTGTTTCTGTAACAGGTTCTTTTTACCAGAGAGGTTGTTAGCCTCGTGACTCAACCCCCGACCTGGAGGCAGGATGACTCTGTTTCAGGAGTCACTACCTGGTTCGCCATTTAGTCGCCTCGTACGACACTCTAGCACCACGTCAGTCCTATTCTTCTCAATGCCGAAACTGCACGGCTAAAGACACATATCGTATGTCTTAAAGTGTTTAGCCCAAAGTAAAGCGTATAGGAACAAGTGAGTAAAGAAAAAAGTCAAACATAGTACGCTTACCGTCACACTCGTAAATCATATAAAAGAGTAGTAGATCTTAATTTGTGTCGTTTTAGAATTGGGAGAAAGCAGGCAAAATGCTCATGGACGCTGATGGAGGGGATTCACACTGCCTGCCGGTATACAACGAATCTGTTTACTACCACCAACCTAAATGACACGTCACCTGCCTCTCCTGCCTACGGAGAAAATCAGAAAACAGTTTTGATGTGACGAGTTGTTCTTCTGCCCAAAGCATGAATTTCCTTTTACCAAGGGACGCATCGTACTATTATGGCCTACATGGTAGAGGTGGGTGATTTCGGGGTTGCTTTCTTTTCGGTAACCATAGATTTCCGATTATTGAAAGCTAGGAATCGTAGGAATCGGTTCAAAACCCAATTACTTTCAGTACAGCCACTGATATGATTCCTTCCACTGGCTCTATGATGATTTTTTCCTGTGGTTCCAATCCATAGCCAGTATCATAATCACATGCGGCGATAAGCGGTGAGTCCTACGCCAGCAATTCCTTATGGGGAGTAGCGATTAGTCGGACACCAACAATTACTTCCGGCGAGTAGTGATTAGTCCGATACCTATGACTACTTCCGGCGAGTAACGAGTAGTCCGACCCCTTTGATTACTTGATATGGGAAGGCGCTACCCCGGCCAATCTATACAGAGGGAAGTCAGAGAACCAACACTGACCCACACCGAGAAATGAGAGCCTATAATGTAGAGGCTCGTGGGCAAAAGCTACTGTTTTAGATTTTGAATAGAAAGAAGAGGGAATTTTATAAAAACAACAACAGATGAATGAGAAAAAGGCTAAAGCAACGAGCACGTTTTGGCACTGTATACTAGATCGATAAAATATTTGACAGTGAAGTTGCATCCCGATTACCCTTTTTTAAAGTCTTCAATATTCAGGATAACCTCGGTTTCCGATCCCAGCAAAGCACCAACTTTTCTTTTGAAAAATAAATTCTTAAATTTTAAAAATTAAGATAAAAATGAAGTAATTGGAAATCGTTAGTATACGGAAAAGGGGATTGGTTCTTTTTCTCAGAAGCAATAATCTGGAGGATCGGTTCTGGAATCGATTCTTATCTCACCACTACTACATGGTGACATTGCCATGTATGCACGACGCGTACCTCACTATTCATAAGCAGTTGTAAGGTTGAATGAAACACACACACACATATTATATACGTATAAACAAACAAACACGCACGAACACTCATATGCACACACGAACACACACACATACACGCACAAACACACACACACACACACACACACACACACACACACACACACACACACACACACACACACACACACACACACACACACACACACACACACACACACACACCAACATACACACACACCAACATACACACGCCCTTGATCCAAAGCCAACGCCGCAGCGCAGTGCAAGCAAATGAGGGATGGCGTATCATGCACAAACGTGCACTTCGGAAACAGCATTTTCCCGAAGCCAGATAAAGAAGACTTTGTTACGGTTAACTGCCTATGCGTTATAAACTGGGACTAATGTCATCTTTCTCTAGAAGCAGCACCCCCCTCCCCCCTTCCAAGTGGCGGTGGGTGGACCAAAATTTGGGTGGGTCTTAGGTTGCTTCCAGTTCTTTACCACCAAATAGCAAGCAATAAGAACTAAACAGTGATGATTTTTCTATACTCACGGTGCGCCACGTCATTTTGAGAACCATTCAAACGAGAAGAGTCACCTCCGTTTTCCATCTCTTTGTTTTTAGTTAAATTCTTGTTGATGGTGGGGACGAAGCCGATTCACCTCCAAATTGTTTCTTATTAATTTTCATGTGATGACAAAGTTGCCTTAAAAGTAGTTTGACCTGATTTATAACAGTTAAATATCAGCGGCACAAACACAAACGTGCACACATAGCTCCTCAAACATATTACTTCTATGAGCTGGATTAGGCCATGTCGTCGAGAAAGTTGAACGCATCCACCAGAGAACCAATGAGCGCATAGGTATCTGTGTCACTGGGGGAAAGTGTCGAAAACTTTCACCCCATTGTCAGGGCTAGGAGAGCGTGAGCCCTCTTTACAGTGTTCTTTATTCAAGTCTTTTACCTTTTATACAAAAAGACTTTCATTAAGGACGGGACATGGGAAAGGGCTCAACCTTTGCTGAGCCATACAAACATTCGATTGGCTACTGGGTCACTATAGTTGTAAGCGGTGACAACAGTGATTGGATAAACAAGCAAGTCGCCGAGTTGATCACTCTGTGTTCACTGCGTCCGGTCATAACGGTTTCAAATGCTTATTTCATTATGGAGAAACGTTCGTTTACTTTGCGATAAAGTTGGGGGTGGTGAGTGGGGAGGGTGAAGAGGCTCAAGCCCGTGAGCCCTTCACTACCCACCGCCACTGCCCCTTCCCCTCCTTCCTTCCCTTTCTCAGCAAAAACCCTATCTGTTATCCCACAGCAAGATAGCTTGTCATGAATACACTTCTCAGTTTAAGGATTTCATCCGTACTCTCCTAACCCCCCCCCCCCCCACCCCAGGTATGTCTCGCAGGGACAATTTGGGGCTCAGCAACCAACAGTGATGTGCCTGACCTGTGTTTGGGAGCGGTGAGCACGAAGAGTGGGAGAAAAGTGTTGTACGACGTTGGCAGCACCACGCCTATGAACATCACAAGCAGGCATGCTTGGTACCTTCCAAAAGCTCCAACCTGTTCTAGAACATCGTCGAATTTCGTCATCTTTTTTATGAGTTGTTTCTCATCAGCTCATCGAGCAATCTGGAAAGAGAAATGTTAATTCATCTTACTGAGGAGAACACGCATTCTGGCAGGTCGACAACGCAAGAAGACGCGCAGTTTGGGCGGTCGAAACCCCTGTGCCGGTGAGCTACTGACAGCGGCTGGGGCACATTCCTTTACGACGACTTCGACATCAAATTACTTTTCGGCAATTGCTGAAAACAGGTCTCTTTTACCGGGAGATCATTCGTTTGGTGAAGAACTATCGAAATAGGTAATAATAATAATAATGAAGATCATTTCTATAGCGCCCACTCCCGTGTGAACACAGCTCTAGGCGCTTTACATAAATGCATGTACGAACAATATTCACGCACGCGACACACACACACACACATACACACTCATACACACACAAACACACACATATACACACACAAACACACACACACACACACACGCACTCACACACACATAACACGCACTTATGTGCACACACATGTACACCAAACACACATACACACACACACACACACACACACACACACACACACGCACACACGCACACACGCACGCACGCGCACACACACACACACACACACACACACACACACACACACACACACAAACATCTACTTGCTTATCACGCGTGCACGCTTACACATCGTCACGAAATGAGCACATATATAATACAATAATATACACAATGCAATTCACTGAATACTTATATGGATACATAGTCATTTACATAACATTGTACTGAATATGAATCTACTGACATAAAAATAATGTAATTAAATGTGTCTTTAAAGATTTTTTACATTTAGATTCAGATGTTGTATGTCTCAAGGGTTGGGGAAGAGAGTTCCAAACTGATGGAGCAAGGTGGGCAAACGATCTTTCGGCAAATTTTTTACCCCCTTTTCTAGGAACTCTTAAAATGTACTGATCGCCTGATCTTAGGGATCTAGATGGAACATAAATCTGGATGAGATCATTAAGATATGAGGGAGCTTTGTTATTGACACATTTATGACATAATATTGCAATTTTATATGATATTCTAGCTAACACGGGAAGCCAATGCAACTTTCTTAACATGGGAGTAATGTGGTCCGTCTTCTTTTTCTTTAGTACAAGCCTAGCAGCATGATTTTGAAAACGTTGTAACCTGTGAAGAGTGGTATTTGGTAAGTTAGCTGGTAAAGCATTGCAATAATCCATGCGTGAAAACAAGAAAGACGACACGAGCGTTTTCAACTAGTGTTCATTCAAAAACATAGACATATGACCAATTCTACGCAACTCACAAAATAAAATGGTACATAAATAATTGATATGATGTTCCATTGACAATTTTTAATCGAAATACACTCCCAGATTTTTTGCTTTATTAGTAAAATACAGCTTTTCATTTTCAGTACAAATATGATCACTGTCTACGGGGATATGACTTTTCTTTGGGTTACATAAAAGAATTTCCGTTTTATTTTCATTAAGCTGGAGCTTTTTATCAACCATCCACTTTTTGACGTCATCAATGCACAGACCCATGGTAGTAAGCAAGGTTTTAACATCTGGTGGTGGAACAGATTTATATAACTGTGTATCGTCTGCGTACATGTGATCAATGTGTTGATAGAGACCACGAGTCTCTAGAATAGATTTGATAGATTTAACATTAGTGTCTAAGGTATCTTCAAAATGTAAATTAAAGTCCCCTAAAATTATAGGCTGTGTCTTCTTGGTGGTAAGCAGGTCTAGTAAATCCTGGAATTCAGTAATGAAATCTTTAGTTTTCAGTTTGTTTCTCCAGCTGGGAGGTGGTCGATAGACACAGACAAAATGACGGGACACCCTTCGATTTGTAGACTGATCTCACAACATTCGAACGTTTTAAAGGAGGGCTTTTTCTTTGGAGTGATGTTTAGCATATCCCTCCCCCTCGACCATTTCTTGGGACGGAGATGGACGTGTTTCCCGGTGGAGTTAGCCAGCAATAATGATTTCATCTCCGACGTTCCGCAACCATGACTCCGTAAAAAATGCGGTATCGGAGTTGGACTCAAGTATTAAATCATTGAGTAAGACGGTCTTTTTTTAGGTTGACTGTGTGTTCTAATTTTAAGGTTACTTGTCAATTCCGTTACGGTGTTTTTTGTGTCAACGGCAATTAAGTTCATGGGAGTAATGACGCTTCGAGGTTCATTTTAACTAACACACCTTTTCTCTGTGACAACAATGATTGGTCTTTGTTTTCTTCTACCTCCTCGTTTCCATCTCTTGTTTTTCTAAACTTTTCTGGCTGAGTCTTGAGATCTTTCAAGGTCAAACTGAGATAGGCAAACGGTCGTTTTATATGAAATGTCATGTGTCTTTTTGTTTACAGACAATAACTGGTCTCTAGTGTAGCACACCTTTGTAGATCCCGCACGGGGACTCACAACACACACCGGACTCACAACTTGACAGTGTTCACTTCCATTATTCAGAAAAGTGTTGGCATAGCTGTTAACATTATAAACGGGGTGGGGTTGGGTGGTGAACACAGCTTTCCACACAATCCTGTAAATGTTGAAAATGGCCAAAGCCAAGGATAGAACTTCCATAACGAAATATATTTCTGGCAAATGGTTGGTAATTTGAGATCAAGCACTAATAAAAAAAAAATAACACAAAAAGCACAAGTATTTCTTATTTATCCTGTAAGCCAACTTGAAAAACCACAATCCATCCACAAGATATGAAAAAGACACAGACACTACAGAGCAGGAAAAACGCAGCCTGTCAGGCGCGGACCACCTACTACCTATCACTTTTTAACAATTTATTAAGGGCCAGTTTAGTGACACATGTGTCAATTTTAGATTTCGTACCGGCAGAGTGCTCCCCACATAGATGAAAAGTTAAGAAGAGAACAATATTGTAATTACCTTCTTTGTTCGTACAGACTTTTCAAGCCTGTTTCCTTTATCTAAAACAGAAAAAAGCATGTAACAACGTACGTAATAATACTACGAAATATGCATATATTCATGTTCCTGATTTGAATGTAATGGTTTAAAATTACCTTTGGTCTACCTCTGATAGGATTATGTCTTTCAAAGAGTTTTTACAAAAGTAGATAAGTTATGAGCAATTCCCTGAAAATGTCAACCAGAGGGTCAAAATTGAAATACTCCTAAGACCAACAAAAAGACAATAGGAGTGTAGGTATAGATCTACCATTTCTACACCATCAACAAAAATTAACTGATTCGACAGGGATTTTTTTTAAATTTTCAACTTGCTTTCTGCAGTATTGCAACTTTTAGCCATCATTATAAAAACACACATTTGAGCATTTCACCCTCTTATTTCTCACATAAATTAAACTTCAGTTGTTTTAGGTAACATATTAGCTCAAGCCTTAGTATGCTATTCCTCTTACATGAATTTGAATCTTAATGAGGTTGGGAAGTATTTTGTTTGATTTTATCAACATTTCAGAACTCTCTGATAGACATGCCACATGTCAACCCGTCACACAAATTTTCAAAAAAGTTTTGTCACAAAATATAGAAAGGTTCGTTTTTGTTTTCCTTTCACTTTCTCTGTATTCAAGATACGCCCTCCTTGAAACCATTGACGGTTTTGCTCCATCGGGCCCCATATGTCGAGAAATAGATGTGACGAACAGAATGTGACGAACAGACTGTGACGAACAGACTGTGACGGACTGACATTTCACGGTGGGCCGTCTGTAAGTTTTAACAAGAAATATTGGGGGGGGGGGGTCCTCTAGTTAATTGACAACAGTCTGATTATATCAAAACAGCGACTCTTCCCTAATATATTATTTTCGTAATTATTGTATTATTGTGCTATTGAGATGACCATGTGGGATTTTCTCAACACAAACTAGCAACCAGTGACCAAAAATGCCATAAAATCTGCAAATGAAAGGCAAAAACTGAGTAGAGAAAAAGTGTATTAGCTGAAAGACAGAAGGGAGGGGCTTGAATGAATTTTAGAAAGACATGCTTCATGTTATAGATTGGGCATTTAGATATAGACGGAGAGAGTAAAGCAAAACAGGGACTATGATGCCCTTCCTTCTGCCATCCTCATCACCAAATAACAGTCTAGTCAAAATTCTGAAAGAATTTACCCTGATTAGACAATAATCAACATGAGAAAGGAGTTACTCACAGCGCATTCAAAATATAATGAGAAAAAAACTCACGTTTCTTTAGCGAGTGTTTCGGGAAAAAACATTGTGCCGATTATTTTTTTTTATTCAGCTAAGGTTGTACATGTAAAAGGCACGAGATGTTTTCACTCTTGGGAGTAATAATGAGTCTTTCGGGGGGGGGGGGGGTTGTTGTTGTTGTATTTCCACTCAGCTTGGTTGGTCCTGACAGGAAGCCAGCCTTCCAAACGATCTGAATTTCTTTGATAGGACGTCAACAATAATTTGGTCAGTTTTGTGAGTTTGTAGCCATCAACAGATAGAAGGTATGGAAGCCTGAAGAAAAGATGTACTTTTCTCAAGATTTATTTGCCTCCTCAATCAAGCCAACGCCCTGCAACCCATTCCGCTGGACCTATAATAAATTATGAATGAATGAATGAATGAATGAATGAATGAATGAATGAATGAATGAATGAATGAATGAATAACCTAGGAAATACAACAATGAGTGAATGGATGCAAAAATGTAAGCATGCAAGAATGAATGAAAGAATGAATGAATAAACAAGTAAAGGAATGAATTGGGGGGGGGGGGGGGCTTTTTGTCTTTAATTAATCAGAATTGCCCCCTGGAAGATTGTATGCCCAACCCTCTACATTGAATGTGCAATAAGAACTACAATGCTGTAATTGATAATAGACAACAGTGCCATGGTAAGCATGAAGGGAAGTATATTATACTGAACGCCATTAAAAACGCAACACTTCGTTCGCACAGTCTGAACACGTTTGTATCAATTGAATACAGATTAAAAGACATGTTTTTTAAGTTTATTCAATTTCCAACAAATGTGAACCATTTTGATTACAAACGTAAATGATTTCGATACATTGTCCTCCTTCTCTCGGCGTACCCCCTTAAGACAAATTTGCTGATAAACACAAATCGAAGCTCAGTAAAGATCTCTTACCCTTAGTAAATTGTATGGCCATCATTAACATTTAAAGAGACCAAAACACTTCTTCACATAGATTTTATAACATTTTCAATGTTTTGTTGAGAAATTCAGTCCCACTTTCGCGACAACGCGATCTTCCAATAGCTGCAGATTCGCAAATCGACATACACTTTGCGATTCAGTTCATCCCATACGTGCACTGTTGGAGACATGTCGGGTACGTACACTGGCCAGTCCAGGACATTCATGTTATGATCTTCCAGAAACTGTTTTGTTTGCTAAATGGACAGTGTAAGGGCAGGAGTGTCGTGTTGGATGACTGAGAGATTCTGATTTTTTCTTTGTGCTGTTTGGCACCTTGAAGACGGCGCAGTCGTCGCGGCTTCGTTAATTGCAGTCCTAAATAAGGCGTTCTTGATCTAAGTCCTGAACTTACTGCTCCGTACCTCACACTACGGGTCATCTTCCAGATAATTAATTTTGTATTCTTTTATGATATAGCAAATGATGAACACATTTTAGTAAAGTATATTTTACTGTATTGTGATGAAAGATGAAAAGTACTCATGAAAATAACAAAATTCGTGCATGGGTGTGTGGACTAACAACTACTCACTTGTGTCTCAAAAAAATTGTAACGATCAGAGCATATTTGGTTTTTTAATAACTTTTTGAAAACGTTGTGTTTATAATGGCGTTCAATATATTAATTTAAAAAACAAGAACTAGATCTAGCTTGTAAAGGTTCTTTGGGCTGTGGACAACCTTCAAGACACAAAGTAATAAGACGTTAAGCCCGCCACTCACTACGCAGTTAAAAAAGTGCGCCCGTCTTGAGATGGTCTCAAGACCAACTGAACGCGATCTCAAGATGATCTCAAGATCAAAATCCGGATTGCTCAGTTAAAAATCTCAACAAACTGAGAGATCACTTGAATTCAGAACGAGCCTGAAAATTATCTGACGGATTGGAGATGAGGGTACTTGACGCCAAAAAATAAAAGGGTGCCAACGTTAAAAGTTTGCAAATCTGACTTCAGAATCTTCATCAGCGTCAAATTCTATTGGGATTTCATACGAAACACTGCTATCAAACGTCTGATGCAGTAATGTTAATAGCTTATTCTTTGCGTGAGCCAGCTAGATTTTTTCTTTCAAAGACAGTAGATCTATGCGGTTGAATTGTATTGAATGCTGAGGGAAAATCATGTATACGAGGGTACTTTTTGTTAATTTTTCCTCGGTATTCAATACAATTCAACCACATATTGTCATTTAATAACAATTGAGTCAATTGTTGTCATTATATCGCAGCATTAATCCTGGAATTTTTGACAGGCAGACCACAATAATATAATGTTAATCTGAACAACACAAAATCTGACACAATCCCTCAAGAACAGACAGATATAGAAATTAATTTGTACCAACTGCAACGAGGTTACTGAACGTACAGTGCTGCAAATAAAATATATAGAGATAGATACATAGGTAGAGAAAGACAAAGAGAAAGAGAAAGAGAGAGAGAGAGAGAGAGAGAGAGAGAGAGAGAGAGAGAGAGAGAGAGAGAGAGAGAGAGATAATGTTTTCGGAGCGGGTTGTTTCAGCACGTGAGACATGTATTTTTCTAATGTCCTGTCTTGTTGCGCGTATGTGTGAGTGCACCACATCCACTGTTATTGTAAACGACCATTTTGATAATCAGCTCATCTGTGTAGTGTGTGGGCACAAATTAGATCGCTCACGGATCCGATCGTTAGCTCATCTTAAGATCATCTTGAGACCACCTTAAGACCATCTTGAGAACGGGAACCGCGTAGTGAGTGGCGTGCTTTACATAATGTGAACACAAATTTCACTGTAGAATTGGTAAAAGAATGGAGAGTTCTGAAGGTTTTCTGTAGACAGTCTCTGTTGTTGTATTGGGGTATCGTTTCGACAAAAGGAACGATAATACACACAACAACTACAACACGACGAGGACAGGTACTCGCGAAGAGCTTAACGAAAGTAAAATTCTAAAATTGTGGAACGCCTTACCTTACTGCGGTAGATATCGCTATGAACTGAAGAACGCTGTGCGCTTCACGGCAACAAAATATTACAGCGCCCAGATACAATGGTTTCCCAGCACGTCAACAACTTAGGGCAGCGGGTGGTTGCAGCGTTATTTATACTCAATAGAATACAATGTGGCGATTTTATTTCACATTCGCTGTTTGATTGATATTTTAATGAGAAGCTGACGCCTTTGTCTAGGTTTTCCCTTCCTAGTCGTACAGTTAAAGAGCGGGCCAGGACAGTCGTGACTGCGAACCAACTCTGATAGCTGAACCCTGACCTTCATTCCTTACACAACCCACAGATATTTTAAAAAAATTATTAGTTTGTAAGCTGCCGTCTCATCTCCTAATTCGCCAGGCCTTAGCGTTTGCAAGGCTACAAGTTAGTCAACACATACAGGCTACACACAACAAAGTACTTCTATCATATTTTTTATAATGGTCTGTTGGTTTGTTGGCAAATGAGAACGTTAACCTAACACTTTAACCCCGTACTATATACGTTAGTTGTTTTAAATAATGTTTCCTTTTTAGCGTAGCTGTCTGTAGTCTGAAGCTCGACAAATAAGGCTCGTAACTAGAACACTTTTTTCCAATGCCTAATCCTAACAGATTGACACCAACTTTTTAGTATAATGTTGCGAAGGGGATACGTTAGCTATAATATTCAAAGCACGGTTATGATATTGTTAGTTTTGTATTTGGAGGACTGGTGCGATGTTGTGGTGCTGATGATATTGCTGATGATGGTGAGGTTGATAGTCTTACCACTCAGACGTTGATAAAGAACATAATTCTAGTTTAGAGGTAGAAGCTCCTATAAGGGTTAAGAGAAAGAAACATAGTAATTTCTTTAAGGGTAATGTCAGTCCCATCTTCCTCTGCTCCATCGAGTCACGAGGCAGGCACCCTCTATCCCGTTCCTAGTGAAACCAACATGTATGTGTCACACAGGACTAGCGCACAAAAATCCAGATTTAGGATTGGGTTCAACTTCGCCGTCTTTTCATATGCCTAAAAACTTGTCAACTGTTTGGCTCGACGGCGGACACACTTGAGTGACTGGCTTAATATCTGCAATTCCATGTGACTTACTTTGGCGGGGTTAATGTAGAGCTGTGCAGCGACCAAATTTGTAAACTCTGGGTAATTTAGATTGCCAGTTCGAGGATACGAGGCCTAACTTGGTCCGATCTTGTGTCCTTAGAAAAGTCACTTTACTCGGATTTTCCCAGTTGGCACGGTCCTGTTGGAGATGGACGTTAACCTCGAAGTTTCTGCCTTTTAAATAACATTACAGCGTTGTCATGGACGTTAAAACTACACAATTCCTCTCTCTCTCTCTCTCTCTCTCTCTCTCTCTCTCTCTCTCTCTCTCTCTCTCTCTCTCTCTCTCTCTCTCTCTCTTTCTCTCTCTGTCTCTCTCTCTCTCTCGCTCTTTTTCTCTCGTCTGTTACGTGCAACACCGATAAGATTAACAATATCGTCATAGTCATCGGTATTTCGGTGCAAACAATGCCAAGGAAATACAAAGCAAACAACGACGGAATATGATATGGTGTGATTACAGTCAGCACACTACTTTCTTAGCGGAAGGCTTTTTATATTTATTGTAGTCTCTGATTTAACGTCCATCTCCGAAAGAGACAAAACAAGCGGATGAACTTCTTGAACACCCAGCTCAGGAATGCCCTGATAAGAGAGAGAGAGAGAGAGAGAGAGAGAGAGAGAGAGAGAGAGAGAGAGAGAGAGAGAGAGAGAGAGAGAGAGAGAGAGAGAGGGACAGACAGACAGATAGACAGACAGACAGAGACAGAGAGAGACACAGGGAGAGACACAGAGAGACAGAGAGACAGAGAGACAGAGAGAGAGAGAGAGAGAGAGAGAGAGAGACAGTGAGAGATGGAGTTAAAAAAGAATCCGTACCAGGGCCTACCACACATATTACCAATTAAGCTACTTTTGCATCATCAGTGCATCATCAACAGCACAAACACGCTTCTCAAACAAAGAATCACATTGACTAATCCAAAGGCACTCCTAGATCTTCTCTGCAAGTCTTACGAATAATAAATAATTTTCTGAATAAAGATACGCGCATAACTGTATTGCACTGTCTTGGGTCGACATGGAGCGAATTCAAAATGATGGTCAAACTGAAAAGTAGACAGTGCCCTGTTTGTGTTCTTAAAAGCAGGCTCTGGTTGAAAAAAAATCATAAACAACTACTCAGAGAAGAACTGCAAAAGCCTACTTTAAAGGACCAGTTGGATCATGAACAAACCACAAGGGTGGGGGCAGGGGAGGTTGCTAAAGTAGGTATAAAGTTAGTAAGTCTATTACATATTTTGTGTAATACTTAATTCATCAAGATTATTTAGTGGAACGCGTGAATACCAACGGCAAGCAGTTTGAGAATCCGAGGAATGAAGGCTGTGTTTGTAATTACATGTAAATGCATTTTATATTTCTATTGTAAGCGTATTATTTTTTTATAACTGTATACATTGTTCATCTGTTGGTATAATGAGTTCTATCAGAATTTCACGCGTTTTCTTTTTTTTCCCCTAACTGTCTACCTACCTTTGGACCCCCTGTATATACATAGTATTTCAAATCGTGATCCCGTCATCCACAACCCTATTAATGTAAGTTACTTGGTCATGGTGTCACGTCAAATGCTTCTTGCTTTAAACAGATACCACTATTAACAGGTCCAGCTATTCAGATGATTGGATACACGTGTATGCAGACGGCTCATCATTCAAAGGTAGGCCTACAACCAAAGCTGGATATGAAATATAATAATATATAATACCCAGATGTAAATTCCAATGTGATCTCTGCAGCCTTCGGAAAGAAAGGCAGCAACAATGACGCAGAAATTATGGCAACTGAAAGAGCATTGTAAATGTGCTATCTCCGCACAGTTTTTGGCACTCGTCCTGACAAAACACAGAGCATTGTGATTTTAACTGACTCACTATCAGTCCTGCAAACAGTAGAAAATGACCATCATCTAAACTAATATTTGACACAAATACTGTATGGCTCCCACTACTCCCGTGGTGTCAACCTGGTGATGCAGTGGGTTCCAGGACACTTAGACAAATCTGGAAATGACAGAGCAGACACACTTGCCAAAAGGGGATCTAGACAGGACCAGCCCAATATTCTGACTTCATACAACACTGCAAAGCAAATCATCAAAAGCAACAAACAATACTGGATGAACAAATGGACCCTGGGAAAGACAGAGCTGTTTTCAAACATTTGACTACAACAAAACGAAATGACAATATCAACCACCTTCACAGAAAGGAACAGACCACGATCTTCCGCCAAAGAACAGAGCATAATAGCTCAACTTCTAATTGAACAGAATAAAACCAGAACTTCCCCCCACGTGTCCTTTGTGTCACTACACATATGAGGCTTAGATCATCACGTGTACCACTGCACAGCACTAAATGACACCAGACCTCTGCCCATGAGACTTAAACATTGACAACACACTCTGTGGGACATTACAGGAACAGCACGAAACCTGCACTAATCACTTCATGGCAATAGACAGTAGGGAGAAAGCCCAACTGTTGCTAGATCTATAACAACAACAACAACAACAATAACAACAACAGCAACAACAATAAAAATCAGATTCTGATCTACCAATTGTATATTGTCTTGTTCTATTGTAACGTCGATGTTCTGCGAGGTACCAACAAGTGTCTCTTCTGTTTTTGTAAACACCATTGGGCCAATAATTTTTGCAATTTGTTCATATGAGTATATGAGTAGACAAGCTGACAGGAAAATCTTGTTTCGACTTTTCCCGTCCCCGTTTCTTGTGATTCAGGTCGGAATGTTCGAATAGTGTACACTTGAGCAATTCTCTCATGTTAAAGGTGTAGCAAACTCTGCAAAATAATATCGAATGACATGGCCGGATCGTGTAAAATTCCTGCCGTTTTTGGGGGTCAACCAGATCAGACCAACCAAGCCCAATGGGTTGGTTTTCCTGGGTCACTACACATCGGGCCTATGGTATGTTTGTGTTTTGTGTTTTAATAGGCCCATCGACACAATTTAGATAACTTAGAAAGCAGGGTTTCGAAGTGGACAACATGACAATTATTGAGTTCGGATTTTATGTTCACCCTGAATCACAACTGCATACCTGAACGAAGCAAACGTATTCTAAAAAATGTAATATATTTTTTTAAATTATTTATTTATGTATATTCTTAAAATAGCCTAACAGTGTTGATAGGGACATTAAACCAATACCATTTCTCCAATTCATATTATAATAAATAGCTAAGGTCTCCTATCTCAAAATCGTATTCCTGGTATGACGTCATTGCCACTCCGTTGTTAGCCTCGCAGTGAGTGTTGTTCCGCGTACTTGACCAATCAAGTTTACCCTTTTATACTTCTTACAGCCAGGAGCAAGCGTCTGTGCGTACTCAGTCTCTTAGAAGCAAATTAATTATTTGATAAATATTTTTGTTTTCCTTTTTAATGAAGGCCTATCCACACATTTTAAACCATTTAAGATGCGGGGTTTCGATCCTGCATGTCAGGATCAACCCTGGCTGAGAGGGATGTAATATCTCATCAGAAAGACCGGGATACTCAGTGAAAATTGTCTACCCAAAGCGCCTAACAGCTACACCATAGACGCAAGTTTGAAAAATGTGTCGTGGACGACCTTACACCTCGACGAGACCCGTGCCGATCTTGCAAACCCAACTTACTGAATAGGTGGGGACTGCTTTTATGCGTAACTAAGTGTGCTCTTAAAACCGAGCAACGGTGCCACTTCTCCTTTAAAGACCAACCTTGAAAGGAATAGAAATGGAAGTGGGTACCTAGGAAATTGTAATCAGTGACAGGGACGAAGAGACACAGGGAAAGTGGGAACAGGACGGAAGGGTTATCTCTCTCTCTCTCTTTCTCTCTCACTCTCTCTCTCTCTCTCTCTCTCTCTCTCTCTCTCTTTCCTTTTTTTTTCTTTGGAAAATCCCAAAAGAGGGGAAGAGGAGAAGAGGAGAAGAGGGGAAGAAGAGAGGAGGGGTCGGAGAGATGGGGCCAGAGGGTAAAGAGAGGGAAGGAGAGAGGGGGAGGGGCTAGAGGGGGCAGGAAGAGTGTGGAGGAGAAAGGGAAGATTGATGATGGAGAAAAACAGAGGAGGTAAAGAGAGAAAGTGATGGGTAGATGTGGAGAAGGAGAAAAAAAGGACAGGGAGGAAGAGGGGCGAAGTAGTAGAGAGACGTAGACGAAAGAGAGAGAGAGAGAGAGAGAGAGAGAGAGAGAGAGAGAGAGAGACAGAGACAGAGACAGAGACAGAGACAGAGAGAGAGAGAGCGATAAGGGAGAGAGAAAGAGAGAGGGGGATGGGGGGGGGTAGCACGGAGGTAATGAGAGACAAAAAGGGGGTTCAAATGTTTACATACTTAAGACTATGCATGCCATTAAAACTTGGATAACTTTGTTCTTAGAGTGCTGTATTTATAACGACATTATTTCTTATCAGAAAGTAAGCAAACAGTCTGAGGTTAGGTTCACTAAATTTACAACTTTTTAATATTCAAAGATGTTGAACATCAATTTATATTAATAAAGTGTTTTCACTGTATGGCTCCCGCTGTTTCCAGAACGTTGATAACAGTGATCTATAGAACGTTAGAGAGAGATGCAGAAACAGAGAGAGAGCGAGAGAGAGAGAGAGACAAAGAGAGAGAGAGAGGGAGACAGACAGAGACAGAGAGACAGAGCGACAGACAGACAGACATACAGACAGACAGACAGACAGACAGACAGACAGACAGAGGGAGAGAGACAGCAGACTGTCAGACAGACAGACAGACAGACAGACAGACAGACAGACAGACAGACAGACAGACAGACAGGGACAGACACACAGACAGACACACAGACAGACAGACAGAGGGAGAGAGACAGCAGACTGTCAGACAGACAGACCGCATAGAGAGGAGAGAGGGGGGAGTTTGGGGGAGGGTGAGAGAGGATAAGTAAAGGAAAGAGGGGGGAGTTGGGGGGGGGAGGGTGAGAGAGGGTAAGTAAAGGAGAGGGGGCAGAGCTCAAGAGCCATGAGGGCGAGAGGAAGATAGAAAAGATAAGAGAGATTAGTGAGGAAAGAAATTTCAATGTTGATAGGCTTTTTTATTCGTCGTCGTCGTCGTCGTTGTCGTTGTCGTTGTCGTTGTCGTTGTCGTTGTCGTTGTCGTTGTCGTTGTCGTTGTCGTTGTTGTTGTTGTTATTGTTGTTGTTGTTGTTGTTGTTGTTGTTGCTGCTGCTGCTGCTGCTGCTGCTGTTGCTGCTGCTGCTGCTGCTGCTGCTGCTGCTGCTGCTGCTGTTGCTGCTGGTGGTGCTGCTGCTGTAGTGTGTGCGTGTGTTTGTGTGGGGGGTTTTTGTTTGTGTACGTGTGTATGTTTATTTTTTTGGCGGGGGGTGTTGCTGCTGGTGGTGCTGCTGCTGTAGTGTGTGCGTGTGTTTGTGTGGGGGGTTTTTGTTTGTGTACGTGTGTATGTTTATTTTTTTGGCGGGGGGTGTTCGGTTTGTTTATTTATTTGTTTAATTTTTGTTGCATTTGTTTTCGTTTCTTTGTTGTTTTTTTGGGGCGGTGGGGGTGGGGAAAATGGACGGACTAGGTGGATCTTTATTTGTAAAAATGAAAATGTTACCGCCTTTCTGCACAATGTACAATTCCCAAGCAAGATATGTGAGTTAGGTTTTCCATAACGTCGGCACTCACGGCATGTACGAAAACACAAAGAAAGAAAACTCGTGACAGGAAATCTCAATTCACAAAGGCAAAATAGGGTGCCCTTGTGGCCTAGAGGCTAAGGTGTTCGCCTCCTATTCAATAGGTCCCGGGTTCGAATCCGGATAGCGTCGGAATTTTTATTTCTCTAAAATTCTATTTCACATTTGTAGTTTAACTAAACACGCATGTGGTTTAACTATGCACACCCACCTCATGTAGTGATCCAACTTGCACTGACTGATCGCAACTCTCTGCTCTGCGCCTCGACCGCTACTCACGCAGTCTTGAAAAGTCCGTGGCTCACGCCTCGGCCTGCCCTTGTTTTCTTCAATGTCAAATAGGTAGCCTACCGTACTCGACTACTTTCCCGAAAATCACACAGCTTTCCACAACATTCTTTCCTGTTCTGTCGTCTGCTTTAGTCTCCACTTTCTGCCCCCACCCCCTCACCTCCTTTGCTCCTTCCTCTGGCACCTGACTCTTTCTGCAGCCTTTCTACTGCTACTCCTTGGCCCCTTCTTACTCCTGTCTTTCAGCCAAACCCCTGATCTTCTGGCAGGAAAGATCTTCACCCAGCCTTCTCGGACAAAGGCGAAAAATCTTGGCGGTCCCGTGTGCAAAGTGCGCACGTTAAAGATCCCTTGATGGTCAAAAATCTATAAGATTAAGCTTCGGCCGCCATCCGGGCAAAATTCAAAATTTCCTTATAATGATTAATGTGTACCGCGCGCTCATATGACATTTTTGCAGGAGCGCCATAAAGCACTGACCAAAAAGAAGAAAAAAAAGAAGCCAAAATTACTTTATTATTTTTATTTAGTAGACGCTTTTCGGCGCTCGCAGCTTCATAAGGTCATATGAGCGCTAAGGGGTGGATGTCAACAGAGAAGTCTTAACAGGGAATCGGGCTTACTCTGCTCACCTCTCTAGCTTCAACAACACCAAGTCTGTTTCGACTTTCAAGGCACCCCGGAAATAGCGGGTCACAAGAGTGTAACAAACATACAAAAGAAGTAGAGGAAAATGACGATAGTAAGGATTAGGAAAGAAAAGCAGCAGTTCCCTGTTGTAGTTCAGGCACAGTTATGAGCATGACGCTGTTGAATCATCCCATTTACAATTCTGCCGTGCATAAGAACGAGAAATGCCCCCCCCCCCTTTGGGAATGGCCTAAAGACACTACAGGTCAGTGGCACTAACCGGGGGGGGGGGGTTAATTACTTTACTTATAAAAAGATCCAATGCTCGACAAAGAAGCACCGTAAGCACCATTCTAAGAAAACATCGATTTTAACTGTCAACGTTATTTGCTATAAACAATAAATTGGGGGCTCTCGTAGCCTAGATATTAAGGTGTTCGCCTCTCATTCAAAGGTCACGGGTTCGAATCCGGGTAGCGACCGAAACATTTTCTTCTCTAAAATTGTTTCCTTTCACCCCCATATACAACGACATGTGGCGGTCGCACTCCTTTCCGGAGTCATGGCGCCTTGCCAGTCATTCCAATATCCAAACCAAACAAAGACCACACACACCCATCCAATTACAGACCAATAGCACAAATGAACTGTATGTGCCAATTTATAGAAAAAAACGATCCACAGGCGACTTATGTGGTTTCTGGAGACGACGGGCTCGCTGAGCGGTCTCCAGTGCGGATTCGGGAAAACTCGATCCACTCTGGATCACCTGGTCCGCCTGGAGACCTTGTACGCGAGACGTTTGCCGAAGGAGGCCACATAATCGCCATCTTTTACGACCTAGAAAAAGCCTTCGACACAACCTGGAAGTATGTCATTCTCAGAGGCCTGCACGCTCTCGGCATACGCGGTCACCTCTCAGCCTTCTTTTGCAATTTCCTGAAGAACTGTTCCTTCCAGGTTCGTGTCGGATCCTCCTATTCGGATCCCCACCAACAGGAGGAATGTGTCTCCCAGGGGAGCATCCTTTCTCCTCTCCTATATGAAATCAAAATCGATTCCATCGTAGAAACCCTCCAAAATATCATAGACAGCTCGTTCTACGTAGACGACTTCTTCATATGCTGCCTTTCGAAAGACCCTCAACTAAGATCTATGGAAACTATGCACAAACTTGGATGGGCAAACAATAACGGTTTCAAATTTTCCCCGTCAAAGACGGTTGCAGTACACTTCTGCCGATCAGGCAGACGTGTACTGCAGCCGGATTTGACACTATACGGGGAAATTATTCCCGTCCAGGACCAGGCTCGTTTCCTCAGCGTTATATTCGACAAAAATCTCACATTCATTCCACACATCAAACACCTTCGTGTGAGGTGCCAGAAAGCGTTGAGAGCTTTGAAAATTTAATCGCATCCGGAGTTGGATGGGGACTCAGAACACTTTCTCCACGTGTACATCTCCCTTGTCCGATCCAGGCTTGACTACGGCTGTCAAGTCTAGGGATCGGCAAAACCACACATCCTAACAATGATAGACCCATTGCAAAACCAAGGATTCCGCCTCGCTCTGGGGGCTTTCCGCACTTCTCCGGTGCCGAGGCAAACATACCATCACTCAGACTCAGACGCACACAACTCTCACTACAATACGCAATTAAACAAAGCTAAACACCAGAGAGCCCAGCACACGACTGCATTTTTTAAACAAACCCAGAAACCAGAAACAAATTCCAAAACAACGAAAACCGCATCAAAACCCTTCGGCCTCAGAGTCCTTGAGGACCCAAAAAATATACAATTTTCCAAACAAGACATCCAACAGTTTCTTTTCTCCGACCTCCCTCCGTGGAACCTCACCAAGGCAAAAGTAGACTTACAGCTGACCTCACACGACAAAGCAAACACAAACACCAAAACATTTAAAGCAGAATACAAAAAAAAAAACGTACAGAAAAATACCCCGGTGCGCAGCTTATCTTCACAGATGGCTCCAAACAGGACTCTGGTGTGGGCGCCGCAGCCCTATCCTCAAACAGTACACACCAGAGGAGATTCCATCCCGAAGCCTCCATTTTTTCTTCAGAGGCCACTGCCATTGACATGGCACTGGACTCCGCAGAAAATTCTCCTAACAAACCTTTCCTTATCCTTTCTGGCTCTCTGTCTTGCATCACCTCACTTTCAAACTACACATTCCTATACCCAAAAATAGTTAGGCTACAACAAAAAATACACTTCTTGACTGAAACCGGGAAAAGTATCGTGTTCGCATGGATACCTAGCCATGTGGGCATCCGGGGAAACGAGGAGGTATATCACCTGGCGAAGAAATCCTTATCCCTTCTGTTGGGGTCAACGACGAACACTTTCCCACAGACTGACTTTAAAATGAAGTCAAAAAGTACACCTCCAGTCTGTAGGAGAGCAATTGGAAAAAAACAAACAAATAACAAACTTCACAACATTACACCCAAACTCGGACCGAGAAATCCTTCGGCCCTCTCCAGAAGAGACGAAGTCATTTTACTCAATTGCGCATCAGACACACAGCCCTAACACAAAAATACCTCCTTCATGGAGATGAGACGCCGTTCTGTGTCGGATGCGACACAGATTTTACCATTAGACACATTTTAACCGAATGTCTAGACTTCGGAGAGACCCGAAGGAAATACTTTAAATGCACAAAATTGCAAGATATTTTTCCGTCGTTGTTCCCAAAAGAATTTTAGATTTTTTGAAAGCCATAGGCCTTTATGGGAAGTTATAAAATAGATAGTTTGAAATTTTTAAGTGTTTTTTAGAAAGTTGTTTTAAATTTAAAATCTATTTACACTCGATTTTTAGGGTTTTAGCAATTTTAATTAGAAACACTGACAAGAATCAGGCCGAGCAGTGAGCTGTTGAGAAAAAACCAACTTGTTTCGCGCGCTCATATAACCTTATGCAGTTGCGAGCGCCTTAATACCCCATACTAAACTAAATCACTTATGGGTTCAGAATTAACGAAGCTTGACAGAGGACTTTCTGTACGGAAATGGAAACTTAATAAATCAAGGAGAAGCAGACAACATTGCTTTAGTGCAGCTTGAAGAATGTGTTTTACAAATGGGTGGGCAAAGTCTCGATTCATATGGACTTCCGATTGCACAAAGAGATGCTGCAGAGAGAGTAGAGCAAGACTACCGCAGAGAAATCACCTACGATGCAGAAGAACAAAGACAAAGAGCATCGAGAAACCATGCACTGTTAACATCAGATCAGGAGTATGTATTTGACACTTTCATGACAGCTGTCCGGAATAAAGCAAAGGGAATATTACATTTTTTTGACGCCCCAGGCGAGTGCGAGAAGACATTCCTTCTAGAAACCATATTGGCAACAATTCGATCTGAAGAAAGAATTGCAATTACAACAGTCAGCAGCGGATTAGCTGCAACACTCATTACAGGGGGTAGAACTGTACACAGTACCTTTAAAGTACCTTTAGATGTAGCTAGATGTGACACACCATTATTTTTTTATCAAGAAGCGGACATCCTTAGAAAGGCTCACCAATGACTGCAGTGCCATAGTATTTGACGAAGCACCTATGCTGAACAAGGCCGTCCTTTAAGCTCTGGACAGGACATTTCAAGATATTAACTCCACAAAAGATAGAATGGGTGGCATTCCGGTTCTCTTAGATGGATATTTTCGACAGATTATGCCAGTAGTGAGATCTGGCACGAGAGCCGACAGTGTCAATGCATGCATCAAAAAGTCCTATTTGTGGCCAGATGTGAAAACACTGAACCTCACAGCAAACATGCGTGTTCACATGGTGACTTTGAAGAAGCCTCATTCTCTAAATTATTATAGGAAATTGGAAAGGGAAGAACATCAGTAGTTATTAAACCAGACATAATCAGCGTTCTCGAACTTGGTAAAGTTTCTACTTCTATTGCTGACCTGATTAACCAAGTTTTCCCGATTACGTAGACAATTTGGAAAATTTGCAATGGCTGTCAGAAATGGCCATACTAGCTCCTTTAAATGAAACAGTCTCAAAATTAACAACAAACTCATTGACATGATGTCGTCTACACCCAAAGTCTATCAGTCCATAAATACTGCACTCAACGAGGACGATGCAACCCACTCTCTTGTGGAATTCCTGAACTCCATTAAACTGGCTGACCTTCCACCCCATGTCCTGAAATTAAAGACTGGTATGCCCGTAATGGTCCTCCGCTCTCTTAACCCAGCAAAATTAATTAATGGTACAAGATGTGTTGTAACACAAACCATGCCAAACGTCGTCGAGGTTGAAATTTTTTTTCTGGACCATACAAGAATGAAAAACACTGGATTTCTCGAATTATACTCCAACCAACAGACAGTGGACTACCTTTTCTATTCCAACGAAAACAATTTCCCCTCAGACCTTGTTTTGCCATTACAATTAATGAAGTTCAGGGACAGTCTCTTCGTTCAGTTGGCCTAGATCTCACATGCACAGTATTTTCACACGGAATGCTGTATGTAGCCATGTCCCGAACTGGAGATAAAGATACTGTTCACATCTTGGCACCCAACAGTCAAACCAGGAGGTTTTGGACGACATACAGCAGTCTTAAGTGAGTTTCACTTTTGAAAATTCTTTTTTTTTTCAGGTATAGAATAGAACCATCCTGTTTTAATAATCAAATAACTATTTAAATTACTTCAGTATTGACATTTTTATTTACATCGCAACATTAATTTTTGGTTTGGAAAACATTATTTTTTCGTTCATAGAACGGGTACGCAGGCGAGAATAATATAAAACGTGATAGGGATGATAAAAAGGGAGAGAATGCAAAGCACCATTTACGGGTGAAAGAGGAAATTATGAGTGTTTGCCCTTTAATTCTCAAGGCAGTTGCTGCTGTGAAATGGTAAGGGTCTTGTTAATTTTACTGTTCTACCGTTTGAAAACTATAAAAGGAAAGGGGCTCGCTTTTATTGTTTGAACGTAAAGAATGAAATAGTGATAATTTGCTATCGAATTGTGATAGCAAACCCAGACCACATATTATGCGTCTTCCAAGTTAAGCCCGACAGGGTTATGACAAGGTTTTGTACAATTAGCCCCGTTTATGCCAATGACAATGACTTTGGCAGTCCAAATTCATTTCAAAGGGCGAAATTTACTTTGTTTGTTTACAAATGCAGCAATGTTTTTGCATTCATGTGCACTTACGCATACCCAGAGAAAGACAGAACATAACAAATTATTTTACATGCTGAAATGATACTATCTCCCCGGCATAAACAACCTTTCTCTCTCTATTTCACTCTCTTTCTCTCTCTTTCTCTCTCTTTCCCCCTTTCTCGCTCTCTGTCCTCCCCCCTCTCTCTCTCCCTTTCTCCCTCTCTCTCTCTCTCTCTCTCTCTCTCTCTCTCTCTCTCTCTCTCTCTCTCTCTCTCTCTCTCTCTCTCTCTCTCTCTTTCTCTCCATATGTGTGTGTTTCATTTGCAGCACTATGTTACTGTTGTTGGTACGTATTTATTCCTATACTTGAATGTTCTTGCTTTCTCAGAAAACAGAAGTAAGTCGTTAACTGTGGGAAAATAATCATTAAAATCCCCATCTTAATGGGAGGCTATGTTCACGTAACATTGGTTCCCTATTTTTTTTAGAACTGCACCCATATTCAAACGTAATTTAGGTCTCTACCAAAGAATACGTTTTTTCTGCTTTTCTAATCAAATGTATTTTACAATGTGCTGCTTTCCCCAATTTACTACTGTAGCAAGATATACCAACATTTATCAAACTGAGTAACGTGGAGGCATTGATTATTTGGAGGATGTGTGTTTTCACATTAAAAGACCTATGCTTCCTTAAAAAGTGCAGCCTGTGGTCTACCTTTTCAACAATATTATTAACTTGATTTTGCCGTGTCAATTTGTTACTGATTGTGAGACCACGACATAAATACGAATCCGTGATTTCAATTGTTATTTGTTCAAGAACAAGGATTTTTCTCTTCTAGAATTAAACATTATTTCCTTTAATTTTGGGAATGTGAAATGTTCCATTAACAAAACAAAACCCAGATATTTCTTTGAGACTCTCTTTTCAATCGTGGCATATTAGTCAAATTATGGCTGGGTCATTTGCGACTTTCATTATGTGTGTTATTTCACTTTCCTTCTTAAGTCGCTGGTATACATCGTATACAAAACTGGTGACAAACTCATCCCTGGAGACCGAAAGTGTTACTAAGGATGATTCAGATGTTGTGCGTTTCTGCTGTAGGTATTGTTGTGGTCTGCCCTTCAGAAATTCAACACCTATGCTGCAATATAACAACTGACTCTTAGTCTCAAAAGTTTTCAATGACAAAATGAGATTGATTATATCAAACGCCGAGGAAAAATCAACAGACTACTCTCGTATACAATTTAGGTGTTTCAAGGTATTTCGGTATTGGACTGTAAAAACATGCACAACATCTTCTTCGCCCCATTTTTATTGTATTCAAATTGGAATGGATCTATATAGCTTCCCAAGAACACAGCTCACCGTATTTCAGAAAACAAGTTCTAAAAGCTGTAAGTCTATTTCTCACTGTCTGTTTACTTTTCTCTTATAATGCAACAAAATATCCTGATTCATAGTTGTTTTTACTGTTTTTCCTCCTTGCCCGCTATTTGCCTACTGGGGTGATTCTTGCTGATATGGCAACACGCTTAGTTCAGTTGGTATCGTGGTGGACTACACGGCTTAATACATTGGGCGTAATACATTGGCAAGAATCCTCAGTTGGGCGTTCAAATTGAACTTTGAGTTGTTTGAAGGGTTTTCACCACTTTTCAACTACTTTCCCCGACCCCACCGGAGATGTACCTTAAGTCCAGGGCCATGCAAATTGAATGCCCTTACAGTGTTGGAAAGGGTGTTTAATCCACCGCATACAATACAATAATCAATAAAGTACCAGACAGTGTCTAAATGAATGAATGGCGCATCACATGAGTGGATAATATGTTGTGCATTGTTGATTTTGACTGTGGTATACGAAGAGATCGTGCTGTCACGGCCATAAATTTTGGTAAGGTTCAATTTGAGTATTTGCAAAACTTGAAGGAGCAGACCACAACACTGCGTTTATCAAGTGGCGAAGAGGTTCTATCTATCTATTTATCTATCTATCTATCTATCTATCTATCTATCTATATATCTATCTATCTATCTATCTATCTATCTATCTATCTATCTATCTATCTATCTATCCATCTATTTATCTATCCATCTATCTATCCATTTGTCTATCTGTCTATCTATCTACCAAGTTTGTTTGTTTTATGTTAGTTGTTTTTTTACGGTGGAATCCTATGCAGGACACAGTAGATTATAAACGGGGGGCGATAAAGCTCCAAATATTTGTTGAAAAGGTCAGGTATTTCAGCTGGCTGGACATAACGAGCTGCAACAATCCAATCCTGACGAGAAAATCGCTTTCACTGCTGGCCCGTACAAATTGTCACAAAATTGGCTTAATGCTCTCTCTATTTAAGGATGGTTGGTTGAAGGCAGGGTGAGATGATTATACTAGTGTGCTGTTTTGTTAGAGGAAGGCGGAGATAGAAATATATACACAGGCAGTAAATCTCGGAGTTCTTAAAATTGGTAACGTACGCATAGTTTTAAATTTGTCATATTATTATATGGCTTATCTTATTTTTAAAGTATTTTTGGGGTCTTTAGTGCCATTAATCAGAGATTTCACTTTGTTTTAAAACAAAGTGAAACTTAATTTATACCAAACCATTTTATACATTTGTTTTAATTAGATAATCTACCCTCTAATTCACATAAAATGTTAGCCTGACGACTATGGGTTCCATTGTCTTAAAAAGCCACACTTTAAGAGAAACTGTTTGGGTGATTTGTACTTGGGTGACCTACACAACAGTCTAAAGTGGTTCTATCTGGCGTAAGGTCACGGTGGGATATTTACTTTTTTTATGCACAAGAGCACAATCGACCACAAACTTGACTGGCATCCCCACGCTGCTCTTGAGCATAAAAAAGTAAATCAAAGAATGTTTCTTTTATGGAAATTAAAGAAGTTTCCGTGTTGACAATAAAATTTTGTCCCTTTTTTACCATTCTATGATTGAAAGTGTGCTATTATTTTGTATTTGCTGCTGGGGTGGGATTTGTAAGGTGAAAGATAAAGAAAAATCTGACAGAACCATTAAGAAAGCCAGCAAGATCTCTGAATATGATGTTATAAGAATGGATGAAATGTATAACACCACACGTATAAAAAAAGATAAAAAGCATTATAAACGACCTATCATACCCCTTTTCCACACAAATTGTAAGATCATGCAGCGGCAGATACCTACTTCCAAAAACAAAGAAAGAAAGATATAAGAGAAGTTTTTTACCTTCTAGCTTAAGGCTTTTGTCAGAATGAGCATAGATGGGCGTTACTCTTAGAGTATGTATCTGTATATAACTCCAAAGGTCTAGTATTTAAATTCCTGCATGTGGTTGAATGATGCTTTTGATGTGAATGTACATTTTGTCAGCTTCACTTCTACTTTCATATTGAATTTTAATGAGAGTAATATATATGATTAAATTTTTTTTATGTATACCTGCGTGTGTTTTTACGGTCCTGTACAGCTAAGGAAAATTTCCCTCTGGGATAATAAAGTACTATCTTATCTTATCTTATCTTATCTTAAATGAACTACACAATGTCTTTCCGGTCGGGTTTGTGTTGAGATGAATTTAAAGTTTGAGTAAAGAGATGTGCATCGACAGAATAGCGGTCAACTAGTGTAGAGGAAGAGTAAGGCAAAAAGACAGAAACAACAACACACACACAGAGAGAGAGAGAGAGAGAGAGAGAGAGAGAGAGAGAGAGAGAGAGAGAGAAAGAGAGAGAGAGAGAGGGGGGGCAGGGAGGGAGAGAGAGAGGGGATCCACCAAAGTCGCTCTTTAAACACCCGTGAGAGACGAATGTATGTCGTGGGTATAAGGTAAGTGTATAGAGAAAGAAAAACAATCCATTACAATCTTTCAAAATGACATGACCTCTAATTATAACCATCTTCTCACACCCACAAACGTGAACTTGCAGTCTGAGGGCCATGGCTTCCACCTCTTCCTGGATAACGGTTGTGCCCAGCCTTCTCTTGCTCTTGATCTCTTGGGAGCGTGTCCACGGGGAGGAGACCACTAGACCTGTGTCCAGACAACGTGTAGGGGAGTACAGCTTCGGAAAGTGTGTCGTGCAGGTAGGGTATGAGTCCCTGTTTCGGTGAACTGGGTTTTATGATAGATCTAATGGTCGTGGTGGAGGTGATGATGATGATGATGATGATGATGATGATGATGATGATGATGATGATGATGATGATGATGATGATGATGATGATGGTGATGATGATAATGATGATTGTCATCATCAATTTTGCCTCTGCAACCACTAGGACCACCACCACCACATATATAATAATAATCATTCTTATTGTACAATAGAAAAAACAACTCGAGCCGTAAATATACTTTAGCATTGAAAACAGTATTAAAAAATCATTCTCATCATTGTCATCATCATCATCACCATCATCATCATCAACCCCTACCCCACCCCCTGAACCCTGAACCACCACCACCATCAACAACAACACCATTAATTAGACCATCAATTTATTCATGACCTCTATCTAATCACTAAGGGCCTGTATCCACAAGACCTTGACTCCTTCAATTCTGTCGAGATGACGCGGGAACACGCCCTTGGCTCCCGCTGGACTGAGCGTTGTCGGACGTGCAAGTGCGACAGCTTTGGGGCGTGGTGTCAAGGCCCTACGTGCCCAGTGCCCTACGACTTTTCTCAAGAGAAATGGTGTCTACAGGTTGTTGAATAAGATAAATATTATTGATCTTCGAGGGTATGACTGGGGGGGGGACCTTTCATTATATTATTCGTTTCATTCCCCCGCCCCCCAACACACATTAACAAAACTACGTGGAGTCAAGACAAGACTGTTTGTATTGTGTGCTTCTCGGGAAATTGAGAACGTTTCCGGATGTCCAAGTTCTACTGGGAGTATTAATAGTAATAACCAAGGGTAATAATAAGTGACAGAGAGCATAGATATCCGTTATACGTGCAATTATTGTTATAATAGTATTATTACTTTCGTCTTTTCGTTCTAACTCTGAAAATAAAAAGCACATGCAATTATTCGGATGCACACATGTGATAAATCCTGTGACGTATCACCTTTGTCCTCTACCCCCCCCCCCTTTCCCCTTTCTTTTGTTCCGATAACTGGGTCGAGTGCACAGACTTTAGATGGTTTATTTGAATTTTGTCGAACCTTGTATATTATTCTTAATTAAGAAAAACCCAAACGTACTTTCATATCAAAAAGATAATATAAAGGTTCTGAATACTTTCCCAGTGGTCCGAAGACGGCTGTTGTTGTGAACAGCTCGGCTGCTCTGTGGATGACGAAGAATATCCTCTACATCAGGAGTTTCCGTACGGAGACGGGAACCCTTGCCTGACATGCAACTGTATGATCGGCCAATCAAAAGACCACTGTCTACGTCAAAAGTGTGGCACATCTGACATCATCTGCGAGGACAGAAGTGTGACGTATGACGATGATTGCTGTCCATTTTTCACCTGTCCCCATGGAGGTAATTACATCAGACCATCGCCATAGCTCTGCACATGCTCCCTTTAATCAGAACAAAAGTTTCCTGAACAATATTTGTCAATGGTGCTTAGGCCTAGCTCTTTTGGCTAACCACACACCACTTGATGGGCAAACTGAGTAGACTGAGCAGCTCAGGTTGTTTTTTTTTTTGGATTGGTTCGGTTTGGAGGTTTTGTTTGTTTGCTTGTTTTTTGGTTGGGGTGGGTTTGTTTGTTGTTGTTGAATTGTTGTTGTGTTTTGTCTTTTTTTGGTCTTTTTTTTGGGGGGAGGGGGGGAGGGGGGGCATTGGATTGATGTTTTAAGGAGCTCTCGACGCAGTTTAGCAGCTCGAGTGTCATCATAGGAGACCACGTGGTTATTGTAAAATATAATTTTCTTTTCAAACCTTGCTTTCATCCCGATTTTCAAAAGGATGTTTCTGAAATATGGCTTTATTGGGAGCTTCCAAAGCGCTCTGTCCATGTGTCGAAGTTCTCTGAAAGACAAACTACATTCATACTCCCCCCACCCCCAACTCCACCTCTAAATTAAGCCTACACTGTTTATAGAGACGTTAAATTCATAACATTGCAGTACCCATAAGTTCACCTCAATCCTTTCCTGCTCTTACCCTTCCCATAATCCTTTCTATAATCCTTCCCTTAACTCTAACCCTGACCCTATCACCCGAATCTAGCAGATGTGAACAAAACGTGCAGGTATGAAAGATCAGTCCCTTTTTCTAAATTCCCTACTCAAACTATGAATTTCGTTCAGGTCAGTACTTGTATTCTACCTCAGACTCCACGTCGAATCCCTACTGTACACGAGTTATCCAGACACAACAGTTCAGACGATTAGAAAGTTTTGGATGTTTTCTTAGACAAATGTAAGGGGACTTTCGTGGCCTAGGGGTTAAGGTGTGCGCCTTTCATTCAATAGGTCCCGGGTTCGAATCCGGATAGCGACCGAAACATTTTCTCATTTCGCATCCTTTCCTGCTCTCTAACAATGTTCTGTCGTCTGCTTTCATCTCCACTTTCTGCCCTCACCCCCTCACCTTCTTAGTCCCCTCTTCTGGGTTCCTGACTCCTTCTTCAGCCTTTCTACTGTTACTTATTGGCTCCTCCTTACTGCTGTCTTTCAGCCACACCCCTGATCTTATGGTAGATAAGATCTACACCTAGCCTTCTTGGACAAGGGCGAAAAATCCCGGAAGTCTCGAGTGCAAGTTGCACACGTTAAAGATCCCTTGATGGTCCAAAATTGATTAGAATAGGCTTCGGCCGCCACCCAGGCAAAATTCAAAATTTCCTACTAACTGAAAAGTTTGTAGTGTCCCGCGCGCTCGTAATATGACCTAATGCAGTTGCGAGCGCCATAAAACACTTACCAAAAAAATAACGTTACAAAATATATTATTATTATACAGTCTGGCACGCACATAGCAAATGCGGTGAGACGTAAAAATATATTCATTATGTACGAATCTCACTGTTCCATCCTCCTCCTCCTCCTCCTCCTCATCATCATCCTCATCACCATCACCATCATAATCATCATCATTATCAATGCCTTTCGCAGCCTTCTTCAGGATA
>NW_004797324.1:134705-141229 GCF_000002075.1 Aplysia californica | reverse complement strand
AGAGAGAGAGAGAGAGAGAGAGAGTGAGAGAGAGAGAGAGAGAAAGAGAGAGAGAGTGGGGAGGGGAGGGGGGAGAGGACAAGCAGAGAAACGTGGGCAGGCCATTCAGGCGCACTTAGACGATAACAGAGGGAAGCGTCATTTATCAATTGGATGAGTAAATAATCTGTAGTGGGATATGTTATGTAGGTAACACCCTTTTTAGCAATACAAGGCTACTGAGAGCAGGGAACCTCCAACTAAAATGAAGCGCGACAGGGCCAAGAGGAACGTCCTGAGCAACATGAGTTCAAGAGTTCCGCTTTAGGGATTCAACAACACAATCAAACCTCAAACCCCACAACTCGTAACTGCTTAGAAACTTGAGAAATAATAATATCCTGCTAGGAGGCTAATTATTCGATCCGACACTATCATAAATTATATCTCCTCCGACACGGACGCAGGTTTTGTCCATCCATGTTAGCGGAGTTATGACAAAGCTTGGTTGTTCCACAAGATGTTGAAGTGCTGTTCCCAATGCTCCTAGTTTTCCTTCTGATGCCATTGAAATTTGTTTAGGTGCGTTTTACAGGGTCGTAAACTTAAACTTGCACTCACAAGGCTTATAATCTATTCGATCTGTCTCTGATTGTCAGCTTCTGCGACTTGTTCTCGAAAACATGAGTTTGATTCCCATTTGATTATTTTCTTTTTGCTTTTTAATTTGGGCTGCTTCTTTTGTATTCTTGACTTTGTGGTCGCTGATTGTTTGATGAAAAAGCATTTCTCAAATACATTCTTTACCCATGAATGTACTGAGTGCATTTCTGTTTTGATGATGAATCTTTGTATTGGTCTGGCACATCCACCCAAAGATCAGTAATGCTTATCTTATCTTATCTTATCTTTAATAAGCCTGCACATTGGTATTTTTTGTTGAAGAGAAAGGCTCATCACTTTGTTCAAGACATAATAATTACCCTTTTATCTGTTTCTTTTCCAGAGAGGAGGCACTGCAAACTGCACAATGCAGAGTTTCAACCTCTGAGTGAGACGCTGGGGTCAGGGATGACTCATTTGACAGTGTAGGTCGTCACCAAAACGTGCGTTCATCGTTAGTGAAAATGAAGTGTGACAATGTAAAAGGTGTTGGATTAAAACAAAAGGAGAAAACTGAGACTTCTCTTCCTTTCATTTGATAATACATGTGTAACAAACTAATACACTTGCATATTATATTATGTGAATGTGTTATTCATGGATTTGGAGACATTACTATGGGGCTATGGCTAATGTTGTTGTTGCTGTTGTTGCTGTTGTTGTTGTTGCTGTTGTTGTTGCCGTTGTTGTTTTTGTTGTTGTTGTTTTCGTTGTCGTTGTTGCTGTCGCTGTTGTTATTTAGCTTTGGAAAGTGCCATATACGATTTGCGTTTTTTTCCTTTCTACCTGCATTAAACCTGCCTTTGAATTTGACCTCTTACATAGATTAAGAGACCAAGCCCTAGCTTGGAGCCCAAAACCACGAAGTTCTGGACCAGGTGCTGGACTGTCGCAACCGTCACGCTCTGAATGAAGCATGTGACAGAAGTGATGCTTTTGTCCTGGTACCTACTGCTGGGGATTCTGTTTTGGATGTGCAATTGTCTCAGTTGATCCATCACCCCCTCCCCCCACCTCCATCCCCCTTCTGCTCAAATCTCCAACCAGACATTTAAAATTTGAGAACGTAGAGAGGGCTGCAGGTAACCTTTTACTGTTAACACCAATTTGTATAAAGTATGTTCCAGTAATCTTGTGTCAATTAATTTGTCTTAATTAGTTGTAAGTAATCGGTTCTGTTCCAAACCTGAACAGTAAATATGTATATTTTCAATCTCAGACGAACGCACAGTAAAAGGCCACCTATCCCGGAGAGGCATGCTTTTCATATCAATATAATATTTTGACGCTGAAAAGACTGCTTTTCACAAGACACCAATACTAAGGGGGAATAAGCAAAAAAACGCACCTCTGCTGCACCATTGTTGATTCAGTTACTTCCCCTCAAGGGGCTCTCGTATCGGATTTGGTGTGTGTGTGTGGGGGGGGGGGGGGGGCGGGGGCATTCAGCACTGAAAGGTTAATTAAAAGGTGGTACCTCCAAAAAGAAAAGACACTTTACACGAATGTTCCTCACTTCCCCCAGGTGGAAATGGGTACCCGGCCATAGACGGTGAAAGATCTTGTCAGTATGTTAGTGTCTTAGCGCCTATAAATGGCTGCTTGCACTGCATGCTTCCCAGGAAGTTGAGGTTGTTTCAGAATACTCTCAGGTCTGCTGGGGTAATAGTATAGATTGTGAAGCGCATAGAGCTTGTTGTTGAGCGGGGATTTGCGCTATACAAATGCTATCTATCTATTATTATTATTATTATTATTATTATTATTATTATTATTATTATTATTATTATTATTATTATAACATGAAATTATGAAAATAATTAGACTTTCAAATGTTGTCTTGTAGAAAGTTTCCATGATATTACTATGTTTCGAATGACTTCACAATACTATCAATATGTTCGTTCTACGACAGCTTGTTGTCAGTTGTCATAATATTATATTGTTATCATGTGTATGCCAGGGTGACCTCATTAATCTCGCCATTTATTTCTTAAGTCAGAACATTTTGGTAAGAACGCCTAATATCAAAATGATCTCTTTGGCTTTACTCAGATTAACTTCCAACAAAAGGCCATTTAACAAAGACATTTACTTCCTCAAAGTACCTTTTTATCCTTGCAATGGATATTCCCTGAGATAGATGAATCATCAGCAAATTGAATGACGGCGTTATCTATTACACAGTTCATGCATATTTACGTACTCGTTGGTGTAGACGGCATATATAAAACTGATGACATGACACAACTCTGGTGTGCACCTGTGCTTCTTCGAGTGACATTATATTACTGTATGTTTCCCAGGAAATTGAGCTTGTTCCAGAATGCTATCCTGTCTGATTGCGTAGTAAGATAGACAACGCATTGTGCTTGCTGTCAAATACAAATTTGCACTGTACAAATGCGATACATTATTACTATTCTGTTGTTTAAATACATTTTTGTTTCATGAAAGCGGGGGTGGGGGTTGGAATGGGTGATGGGATCGGGGGCGCTGTCGCAAGTGTTGGTTCATATTATGTTCTTTAGATTTTGTTGAAATTTAACGCCCAGCTAGACACAGATTTAGGACTCTCGATTGCCCTCTTAAGACAGCATGGGCGTTGAGAAATAACTTAATACTTAGGGAAGAACGAGTTTAATTCTAATTTCTCTTGGATTCGAAACCGTCGGTGTTGCAATTATTGTTCTTGACCCAAACACAATAGGATGGGCAGTGAAAATAGTTTGGATTCAATTTGGATTGGGACCTGGAATTCTCATGTATTAGGTCAAGTTGGTGGCCTGCTCCAGAACTGAGGCAAGCAATTCTACCTTCAAGCGTTGAATAAACAAGTTATTACACTTCACAAGGAATAATGACTGTGGAAAAAGGTATAAGACTCAATAAACGATAACAATGTTGTATTTTAACATGTTTTATTAGGAAGTCGGCATGTCTGTTTCCAATACCCCAGACTGCATCAATCGAAACATAAATACTTTTCCTTTTTCTCCTTCAGTTATTCACTCTGTCTGTCTTTTGCTCTCTCTCTCTCTCTCTCTCTCTCTCTCTCTCTCTCTCTCTCTCTCTCTCTCTCTCTCTCTCTCTCTCTCTCACTCTGTGTCTCTCTCTGTGTCTCTCTCTCTCTCTCTTCTTCTTCTTCTTCTTCTTCTTCTTCTTCTTCTTCTTCTTCTTCTTCTTCTTCTTCTTCTTCTTCTTCTTCTTCTTCTTCTTCTTCTTCTTCTTCTTCTTCTTCTTCTTCTTCCTTTTCTTCATCTTCTTCATTCTCTCTCTTTATCTATCTCGCCCACACACACAAACACACACACGCATATACATACATTCTCATTCTCTCAAAAACAGAGAAATGACAACAAATGTAAATAATGTTGATGGCCACGTTTCGATCTTGACAAGTTCTATCACACAAACAAAGTGAGTGAATTTTATCAGAACATCGACACCTCTGATAACCCACAGTAATAAAATTGTACTCGATCAGTTACGCTGAAAGAAAAAAATAAACATAAATAATGCTACATTGTCTATTTCATGAACACAATATGGCTTTTACAAATTCACAAAGCACGAAAATGTTGTATTCATGCCCAGAACAAACCAAGGATTTAAAGAAAGACTTAATCAGCAGTTTTAACACTAGTACTCACTGATAATAGCACAGAAATATGAAGAATTGTGGCCAAGGTAAAACTTTCCACAAACAATGATAAAGTCAAAGTCAGTTCTCGCTTCTGTGTGTGGACGGATTGACTGGTAATAAAATGATTATGACCTAGACTAGATTGGCATCTTTAGCCATGCTGTAGAAAGCTGACGTTTGGTCTGCCAAAAGTTTTTGCGGCGCGTCAAACTCTTTGATTTTGCCCTGATCCAGCACCATGATGCGGTCATAGTCCATGACCGTGTTGAGTCTGTGGGCAATGGTCAGCACAGTGCACGAACGGAACTCGGACCTGATGGTTTTCTGGATGAGCTCATCCGTCTCCATGTCCACTCCGGCTGTGGCTTCGTCCAACACCAGGACTGGACTCTGCCTCAACAACGTACGGGCCAGACACACTAACTGGCGCTGACCCATGCTGAGATTCTTTCCGCCCTCCCCGCACTCATGGTCCAGCTGATCTGGCAAGCCTTCTACAAATGTCTTCAGGTGGGAATGCTTCAAAGCTTCCCACAGCTCCTCAGATGTCTTGTCTCCGAATGGGTCGAGATTCATTCTGAGAGAGCCTCCAAAAATCACCGGGTCTTGGGGGAGAATGGAGAGTTTGCTTCTCAGGTCGTGCAGCCCGATAGGGGCGATGTGTTGGCCGTCCAGAGTTATCTTCCCTACAGCTGCTTCCACAAGGCGGAAGACAGAGACTGTGAGCGAGGACTTCCCGGCACCCGTGCGTCCCACGATACCGACCTTCTCCCCACTTTTGATGTGACACGTCACACCTTTCAGCACCAGATCCAGACCCTCTCTGTACCTAGTTTGGTAGTTGTCCAAAACAAGATCCCCGCTCTCCGGCCACTGAGTGGAGAGAGAAAGTTCAGCTTTGTTCTCCTCCTCTGTCTCCCACGACGCTTCCGTTGGTTTATTGGAGTAATCGACTACGCGCTCTAAAGAGATGAGTTCTGTCTCCGTGTGGCAGGAATGATGCATGACCCAGCCAAGGCAGTGCATGAAATTGGTGGCATACATCAACACCACACCGGCCCTACCAGGGCTAATGCTGGTATCCCATAACAACAGCAGACCAGAAATGAGGGTGACTGCCGAACACAGAACGGTCATGCGCATGCGGAACCAGGCATGAAACCAGTGCTCTGACATTTCAAACTTCATCAAGTTCTCTAGCTTGTCCTCCATCTTGTTGATAAACCGCTCCTCCACGCCATACGCCCTCACGGAGTCAGTTCCATTGAGGGTTTCGTTCAGGTGAACAAACACAGGAGATCGTGACTTCTGTCTGTATCTGCGAAGTTGGCGCAAGTTGGCGATGAAGACACGCTGCATGGCGAGATACACAACCGTTACTGGGATCATGTAGGGAATAATACTGGGGGTTGTGTAGAGGACCATGCAAAAGCAAACCGATAGCCAGCCCACAGATGCTATGTAACCGCGAAGACAGCCTCCTAGCCCGTCCACAGAGCCGATGTCCTTGGAGAACCGGTTGATGATCCTCCCGGTGGGTGTGAGGTCGAAGAATGACATGGGAGATCGTAGGATGTTGAGAAGTAGCTTGTTGTGGTGATGTTGGGCGGCCTCACAACCTCGGCATAGCACCAAGCTGATGAACCCGAACGAAAGAAGGACCTCAGCAACACCGTACATGGTAAATGAAGAAAGGTAATTCCAAGTTCTGTCTGTGTATTCCTGAGTTTCAGCGAGGAGTCGGTTTGAAAGGAGATCATCATCAGACCATTTCGCCATCAGATGATCTTTGCTTTCATTAAAGTACATGTGTAGTCCGAACATGACAATACACATAATGCAGTATTTAAACCCAAATGCTTTCAAATAGTCCATGTACACCTTTATTCCTAACGTACCAACTTGTGTTTCTTCTTCATCTTCCTCGGCAGTCCCTTCTTCTGTGTCCTTAACCTCGTCCTCCATATTATTACTGCAGTGTTCAACTTCTTCGGTCTTGGAAATGTCCTCAGTTTTTTCAAAGGGTTTATCGTCTTTATCAGACACTGTCTCCTCTTCATCAAACGTTGATCTTTTGCTCTCACACTCGTTCTTCCCCGTCATGCTTACTTGTTGCACAAACTGTGAGAAAACGCCATTTTGTTCCAGCAACTGTTCGTAGGTTCCCGACTCTTGGATCTGTCCATCTTTCATAACAAGAATGGAGTCAACGTAGGGCAACCAGTGCACGCCATGG
>NW_004797324.1:126957-129605 GCF_000002075.1 Aplysia californica | reverse complement strand
GATATGTTTATTTTCAACCTCAGATGTAAAAGGCCATCCATTTCGGGGAGATGTTCCCTTTCATACCAACTTATGACGTTGAAAAAAATGTGCTTGAAAAGACAAATCAGGATTGACATATCAATTTAAAATCTAATGGCATAGTGAGATACCTATACTAAGGGGGATAAGCAGAAAATGTATGTACTTCTTTTGCGTCAATGTTAACTCAGTTATTTCCCTTTAGAGGGGCTATCGTAGTAGAAGACAATAATTAATGTCTCCTGCGAACACCCAGGAACTATTCGGAGACGTACTCCCGCACACAGAGGCACTGCTTCGCGGTCAAACTGCGTATTGTTTGCTGCAAATCTCACAAATATTCACTAAAAGTAAACTATCACAAATCAATCATTTTCAAAGACTATTTCACACATACCTGCAAAGTATCAAATTATGGGTTATAACAGGTGGGCATGGTAACCCCCCAGGGTTTTTTTACTTGGTCCAGAGGCGCAATTGTCTTTCTCCGTCGGAGACATCTCCGGATAGATACTGTGGGGGTACAATCCGGAACTGACCCCTATTCAAAGAGATTATTATAATTTTTTTTAAAATTCATAATACTAGATCTCGCGGCTCGCGGCAGTGAAATCAAACGTATCAGACATGGGGCTTTCCACCCTCATAGGCATAGCCAGCGTGTCTCCATTTACATGAACAATCTGAGCTCCCACCCTGCTCCTCACTGGGTCTAGTATATTAGACACCACCCTGCAACCCACTTCAGTGCAAGCTTGTAGATTTCCTCCTTATCCGCCGGCTGAGACACCTCCTCGCGAGCCTCCAAAAGCATTCACTCGTCTGTTGAACTGCGCATGTCTTGCTCTTGAGGTTCAGTGTCCCAGTGTGGGCACACCCAGCCCCCATTCGTTTACGTGGGGGACATCACTGCCACGAACTCTTATAAATACACATGTATAACCTCATTGACCCCATTCAACACTGAAATGCAAAAGAAAGGGGGGGAGCCTCAGAAATAACGTCAAGCCTGTCGTTTAAAAGGTGGAGAGCAATGAAAACTCCCAAGAAACCCGAGTTGAAGAAGAAAGGCATTTCTGTGATTCGAACCCAGTGAACTATTGACACACATGCAGAAGAATAGCAAATGCTGTCTGTTATTGAACTACACTTGATTCTGGGTCTGGGTGAGTTCTAATGTTTAGACGGAAACGTCATGGTATACATCAAAGCCTACATTTCAAAACCCGTAAACACCTGGAATACAAACACAAATTAATATCCCGAGTGGAAACAAATGTTTTCGACAATAACATTACGTCTGTCGCCTCTCACAAGGACATACATGTAATATGGAGCAAGCTTAACAAACAGTTGTTGTCCGTCCATGACAGGCTTGGTCATTTCGCAAGATTTTAAAGTACTGTTCACTCTGCTCCTCTATGTCCATCTGATGTCATTTGATCAGTTGTGTCTAACATGGTCGTGCATTTAAACTTACTCAAAATGGCTTATTACACTGTATATTATTATGATCGGTGTCTGATTGTGAGGCTCTGCACTTTGCTCGCGAGGTCATGCGTTTGATAACCATTTGATCATATTCTTTTTCCCCCGTTTGTTTATTGGGTTCGTTTGGTTGTTGTTGGGTTATCTTAGTGGGGGGGGGGGTTGTTAATTTATTTTTGGCTGTTTTCTGTTCTTTTTTTGGCTTAAATTGCTTAATTATGTATTTTGACTTTTTGGTCGCTGATTGTACGGTATAAAGTATTTCTTACATTCGCCTGCACATTGGTATTTATAGTGGAAAGGGGACGTCTCATTGTTTTGTTCAATGAATAATTACCCTTTTATCTGTTTCTTTTCCAGAGAGGCGGCAGTGCAAACTGCACAATGCAGAGTTTCAACCTCTGAGTGAGACGCTGGGGTCAGGGATGACTCATTTGACTGTGTTGGCCGTCATCAAAACGTGCGTTCACCGTTAGTGAGAATGAAGTGTGCCAATATAATAGGTGTTGGATAAAAGCAAAAGGAGAAATCTAAGACTTTGATAATAAAACAGATTATAAAAGGTGTATATTACTTTGCGTGAATGTGTTTTCTTGGATCTGGTGAGATTGCTATAGGGCTACGGCTATAGCTGCTGTTGTTACTATTCGGGCTTGGAAAGTATCAAAAGAGGTTTGAGGGGGTTTTTTTCGTTCTATATTATGCATTAAACCTGTCCTTGCATTTGGCCTCTTGTTTACAATATAAAACGGAACCCTACCTTGGTTCTGAGACAGGTGTTCCACATGGTCACCACTCTCATACTCTTAATGAAGCATGCAGCAGAAGTATTGCTTTTATCTTTGTACCTCCACCCCCATCATGTACAAATCCCCAGCCAGACGCTTCAACCTTGAAATCTTTGAGAAATTTGCATTAATCCACATTTGCATGGCCACACGTTATTGGAAATGAACATTACCTCAAAGGTATTATCCATAAATACGTGTTAAATCCATTATCTTGGACTATGCTGATGCTTTCTTTTTTTGTTAACAGTTCACATCAGGACACTGGTGAAATTCAAAGGATTGTCTGCTTGGCGTATAACTTGCCCAATGAAAAAACATCATGTTTCGAGGTGTGTGTGTGTGTGGGGG
>NW_004797324.1:123599-126857 GCF_000002075.1 Aplysia californica | reverse complement strand
CTGGTATCCCATAACAACAGCAGACCAGAAATGAGGGTGACTGCGGAACACAGGACGGTCATGCGCATATCGAACCAGGCATGGAACCAGTGCTCTGACATTTCAAACTTCATCAGGTTCTCTAGTTTGTCCTCCATCTTGTTGATAAACCGCTCCTCCACGCTGTACGCCCTCACGGAGTCAGTTCCATTGAGGGTTTCGTTCAGGTGAACAAACACTGGAGATCGTGACTTTTGTCTGTATCTGCGAAGTTGGCGCAAGTTGGCGATGAAGACACGCTGCATTGCGAGATACACAACGGTTACTGGGACCATGTAGGGGATAATACCTGGGGTTGTGTATAAAACCATGCAAAAGCAAACCGATAACCAGCCCACAGAGGCAATGTAGCCGCGCAGGCAGCCTCCTAGCCCGTCCACAGAGCCGATGTCCTTGGAGAACCGGTTGATGATCCTCCCGGTGGGTGTGAGGTCGAAGAATGACATAGGAGATCGTAGAATGTTGAGAAGTAGCTTGTTGTGGTGATGTTGGGCAGCCTCACAACCTCGGCATAGCACCAAGCTGATGAACCCAAACGAAAGAAGGACCTCAGCAACACCGTACATGGTAAACGAAGAAAGATAATTCCAGGATCTGTCTGTGTATTCTTGAGTTTCCGCGAGGAGTCGGTTTGAAAGGAGATCGTCATCAGACCACTTCGCCATCAAATGATCTTTGCTTTCATTAAAGTATGTGTGTAGTCCAAACATAACAATGCACATAACGCAGTATTTAAACCCAAATGCTTTCAAATAGTCCATGTACACTTTCATTCCTAACGTACCAACTTGTGTTTCTTCTTCATCGTCCTCGACAATCTCTTCTTCTGTGTCCTTAACCTCGTCCTCCATCTTATTACTGCACGGTTCAACTTCTTCGGTCTTTGGAATTTCTTCAGTATTTTTAGAGGATTTGTCGTCTTGATCAGACACTGTCTCTCCTACATCAGACGTTGATCTGTTGCTCTCACATTCGTTCCTCCCAGTCATCGTTACTTGTTGCACAAACTGTGAGAAAACACCATTTTGTTCCAGCAACTGTTTGTAGGTTCCCGACTCTTGGATCTGCCCATCTTTCATAACGAGAATGGAGTCAACGTAGGGCAACCAGTGCACACCATGGGTTACCAGCACACGAGTCTTGCCTTTCAGCATCCCTCTAGGCCCGATCACTTGATCAAAGATATGTTTTCCGACGTGAGCGTCCACCGCGCTCAGTGGGTCATCCAAGAGGTAGATTCCCGTGTCGGCGTACACAGCCCGGGCTAGAGACACACGCTGCTTCTGTCCCCCGGACAAGTTGATGCCCTTTTCTCCTATTAAGGTTTTATCGCCCGAAGACATCAGTTTGAAGTCATCTCTCAAAGCACATGCGTCCACTACCTTGTTATACTTTTCAGTGTTATAGCCGGTTCCAAATACAACGTTCTCTTTCAAAGATGTATTTAGAATCCAAGCCTCTTGGGGAACGTAGGCGGTTGAGTCAGTCACAATAACGTCTCCCTCCACTTTTTCCATTTCTCCAAGCATAGCTGAAAGAAGTGAAGATTTTCCTGATCCTACCATTCCTACGATGGCGACAAGCTGGCCTGTTGGAATGCTCACGTTTATGTTCTCAATGCAGTTCTTTGAGCTAGATCTGTCCCAGGTGAATACACCATCTTTGATCGTAATTGACTCTTCACAGACACTGGTTTTCTTGACAATATCTTCTGGAATGTCTTCAAGGTTCAGAAACTTGTTCAGTTTTGCCAGAGCATCAGATGCTTGAACAAACTCTGGTATAATGATGGCCATGATGCTGAAAGGTTTGTTTAAGATTGCAAACAAAGACGTGGTCACAAAAGCTGTGGAAGGATCGAGGTAGCCTCCAAGGCAGACAAAGGTCATGAAGCCACCAACACGCACCATGAAGGGGATGGTACAGAACATAAAGTCAATACCAGCATGGATTAGGCACATCTTCTTATGCAAGCTCACTTCTTGATCCCGGGAGTACATCACTTTCTTAAGAAACGACTTCTCCCACGCGTACAGTTTCAGTACCTTTATGCCGTTCAGAACTTCATTCATGATTTTGATCCTTTTGTCTTTAATGTCACTCTTTTCCTTTTCAAATTTCTTCAGCTTTTTGCCTACCCAAGCGTTGAGGGGAATAAGTGACAACATGATGGCTAAACCGACGAAAGCTCCCGTTCCCAATTGTTGATAGAGCATGTACAGAGCCACACTCACTTGAACAGGGGTAGCCAAAATGAGAAAGACGATGTTGCTGGCGTTCACCAACTTTTCACAGTCGTCTGCGACCAGGGTTACGATCTCGCCGGTGGTAATGTCTCGCTTGCCCTCGTTTCTAGCACTTAACGCTTTCTTGTACACCGCCATTTTGAGAGAACTCTTGATGTTCTTAGACAGTCTGTCAACTGACGTCCACACTCGATTGTGTCCTGTGTTGGTGATAAGCGTTGAGGCAAACAAGCCCATCACAATGGCGTAGCCTTTCCAGGATGGTTCCGTGTCTCTGTGCTGAAAATGTGTCAGGAAACAACCCATCAACAGTGGCTCCACAAACATGGTAAGTTCGAAGAACAGTTTGATGGATTGATATGTCAAATATTCAGCACCAAATCGTTTTAGCAGAACCTTTAGAAGATTTACCTTTGGGGGTTGTACTTCTTTCTGACACTTTCCTTCCCTCAATGAATCAGTCTGCTTGTTCTTTGTACCTTCACGCGATTGGAGAACAGCCACCTCTTTGTCCCAAATCTTTTCAAAAGCCGGAGATAGAGTCTGACATCTGTCTCGTGCAGCCAAGTGAGGCACATCTTCTTCTTTTAGACCGTTTCTATAACCACGCCAGACTATGCCAGTGATCCAGTTCAGAGTGAGTTTCCCGGGAAGAGAAGTCAGTTCTTCTGGGTGGGCATCCGGTGCTGGAACTCTTGAGTCGGGCAGAGAAGAGATTACAAAGTGGATCAGAGCTCCGATAACGCAGCAAGCACACAGTACAAAGGTGAAGGGGTCACGGAGATAAAGTTCGGAGCTGACATCTTGGATGAAGGACAGTGAATCAGAAACCAACATTAGAGCCCAGAACACGAAGAGAGGAAAGGAGTAGTGGGTGCCTCGTTGTCTCTCAATTGTCGTTAGCTTTGTGGTCAGCATCAGAGAGGCCAGCCTCGCCCAGTGGCAGCAGTAGTGACCACTAATGCTGTCCAGC
>NW_004797324.1:119191-120999 GCF_000002075.1 Aplysia californica | reverse complement strand
ATTATTATATTATTATTTTTATTGTTGTTGTTGTTGTTGTTGTAAGTATTATTTGTACTATTGGTAATATTATTATCATTATCGTTATTATTATTTTTAGTATTAATAGTATTATTATTATCATTATTATTATCATTATTATTAATATATTATCATTATCATCATTATGTGGTGTTGTTATTATATTTTCTGTATTTGCCATAATGCTATAATTGATGTTCATTATTAATATTATCATTACCATCAGCATTATCAATCATTTTTATTGACATCATGAATATTCTAAGGCCTGTTAATATTATTAGCTTGTTGTCACTCTTATTGTTAATGTCAAGATCTTTATTTATGGTGTTGATGTTGTTGTTTTTGTTGTTATTTTAGTTTTAGAACAGTTCCTCTCATTTCCGTGATCAGTAATATAGTGGCTAGTCTACTGTACCCATAATCGTGCGCTTGCAGGTTTTGGGTTCGAGGCTCTGCTCAGTTCGGTGTGGGGGGTTGGCGGGTGCTCTGGTGTGGTTTGCTTCATTTTTGCTATCAAACATCTATCGTCCTCATCTCCCCTCCTTCTTTTTTATGATTGTTACTCTCTTATAACACCTCTAATCTTCTGGCGCTCATATGACCTTATGCAGCTGCAACCGCCGTAAAACTTCTACTAAAACAAAAACAATCAGTTCGATGTTGTGTTCTTGAGAAAGGCACATTTCACGAATCGACCCATTTGGTCTGGTCCAATCGAAGACGGACGTTAAACTTGGTGGTCCTGGTTCTTGATGAACCGGACTGTGTTGCAAGGGGCGTTGAACCTTTACAACTTCTCACATTTTTGCATTTCGATGTTTATAGTGGGAATTGAGTGTCCCGCCTTCATAGACACCAACATTGTATCCGTAAGTACCATATGATTTACAGCAACAACAACAGCAGCAGCAGCAGCAGCAACAGCAGCAACAACAACAACAACAGCAGCAAAAAATCAACGTAAAAAAACACGGACCATACCAAAAAGGTATGTATTTCTGCTCTTTCTCCTGGGATACTGTATCCAATTAAGCCAAATGGGCAGTGACAAGCACGGGCGAAACAGTTAGCGTCGTTAAAGAGGTGATAATGATAATGGTTAATAGAGGCTTAAGTATGTACAATCGTTTAAACACATTATTCTACCTTGAAAACAATTTCAAAGAAAAAATACAGTCTTCATATCGGCACGAAGTCACTTAGTTTTACTAATTTAAAAAACAGTCATATTTGGAGCAAATTATGTCAGTAAGATAGATGTGCCCGACAATATGAATTAAGAAAAGCCAAACAAGATGGATTTGCAAACACATTTTATATCTTCAGGCCATATAGGCCTATCTATATCAAATTCTTTCCATCCCTAGGAGTCTTCATGTCTCCTTCCATTCGACACAAGATATTTCGCTCTCTGCGATTACATTCATTCTTATAATAACACCCAACACATTCATACTCTTTGGTCAAACCGTTTACCATACAAAAAGCCCTCTTGGAGGGGGTTACACTGTGGCTTAAAGGGGTTCCCCTTGTGCCAACAATGCAAGGGTCAGACCCCCCACAGATAAACCTCCTTCAATTAAGCTATCTATCCGATTGGCCGTGTCCCCCGCTCCTTTCGAAATCGCTCGCTAAAAATAGGGGGGAACTTGCGTCAAAAACGCGCATGGCTTGTTTGGGGCACATATTATACTGAAAGATATCTCGGAAAGGGCGGGAGTGGGGGGTCTGGCTTGGGGTTGGCCAACAATTAAATGAGATGGAATTAGAGGGTGCGGTGATGC
>NW_004797324.1:112353-116939 GCF_000002075.1 Aplysia californica | reverse complement strand
ACACACAGACACACGGCGCGCGCGGCGCACACCCACACACACACACACACACACACACACAGCCTTTTGTGTTTCTATGGTAAACGGTTTGATCAAAAAGTATGAATAGCAAACAGAGTACATATTAAGATTTTCTCGTTTAAACTTACGAATTAAAATAAAAACTGAGTGCGATAGCTCCAAAACAATGTTTGAAAGTTAATTGAGAATGGGGTGTGAGATAAAGTCTCCAAATCGTGAAATCGAGTGTGTGTCCTGATGAGACAGAATAAGTTTCCGATTTGTGTCTTGTTCGGCTTGTTGTCTCGTCTGGAAACATAGGCAGCATGACTCGTCTTGAATGTCTGTTCTGAAAAGTTAAACACATTGCAGACCATTTTTTCTCGGACTCTAACTGTATCAGTTACTTCACAGTTTTCAAGTTTACAATGGTTCAAGAACGTGATTTCATACAGTTTATGGGCATTTATTGCTCCTGAAAATGTTGTTCAAAGTAGAATATCTCTGGCTATAATTATTTGTACATATTTTAGCCCCCTTTAAAGCAATGTTTATATTTCGGGAGGCAAACTGTTTCCAAGCTGCTTGTCTGAGCCAACCTAGTCCAACTGTAAACAGTATCCCACCAGAAAGATAGGGATATAACTTAAATCAATGTTGACCGACAAATGAAACGTTTACATAAGAAATTAATAATCCTGGAAGTAAGTTAGTCCAAAGTACAAAATGACCATAGCACATGGGCATTTCTGTTTGTTTGTTTTTAAAACGTAGGAAAAAGCAGATGATATAACTCTTCTTCCCGCGGCATTTTGAGTAACCATTTCTTCCTGCTTGACCAGCTTACAAATTTTTGTGACTTGACAAACTTGTGTTCCATACTTTTAGTAACCAGGGTCTGCCGAATGTCCACTGTCGGTCCGCTCCGGCGAATGCCGAATGACAGCATTGCTAATAATATCGACTTACTAAGTTTAGCCCACGGGTTCTCAGCAAGCCGGTATAAATATGAGCCACCGGCACCATCAGAATCACAAGTACTTCTATGATAATTGAAGACAAGACAAGAGAAAGCAGCACGGACGATCCTCCAGCAGCACCTTGAAAATTCAAGACAGTTTGACAAACAAGTACAACTTTTTTCCACGTCCATAAAACGCAAGTCCTGTAGGTGAGTGATAAAAATTCCTTAACTTATATCCTCATCCAGTTCAAAAGAACACGGACAATTGAAAATTAATATTTGTCTATGTTCAACAATGTCTAGTGAAATATAGCCTTTTATTGTGTGTACAAATGATTAGTCTACAGTGTTTTTCAGGCTTTCAAATTACGGTCGTGTCATCAATTTCTTTATATAAATAAATTATGTATATCCAACAAAATATGTGTATTTCATAAAAGCGATAGAGAATGTGCGTGTGTGTATGTGTTTTGTGTGTGTATGTGGTTGTGTTTGTGTGTGTGTGTGTGTGTGTGAGAGAGAGAGAGAGAGAGAGAGAGAGAGAGAAAGTGTGTGTGTGTTTGTGCCTCAGCGTGTTCGAAAAAGTTGCAGAGAGAGAGAGGGGGGGGGAGAAAGTGTAAATGTGAGAGAGAGGGGTGGGCGGGAGAAAGAGAGAGTTGCAAAGATATCAAAATAGAAAGAAAAAGTTCAATGTGGAAAAATATTTTAGAAATACACACTTCGGACGAAAGTTGCCACTGACATACACCTTTTTGTGTTTAAAAAATAAAGTGCTTATACCATTGCTCATGACAACGGCAGGGAAATTAACGCCAGCAACACCACAGTTCTACTTATCATTGTCATCAACCCATCGAACAACGTCAACACAAATATCAATGACAGCACAAGAGCAACAACAACAGCAGTAGCAACAACGGCAGTGAAGAACGGCAATAAAAATACAACAAAATGCAGCAATAATAAGACAAACATGGTAGAATCACCAGCAGCATTTTATTTTAAACTTAAAAACATTCTGGCATCTAAAGTTCTCATGTTGATATAAATATCTGCGTTTGTTTTACAGACTAACGTTAAACAGAAGATTGCCGGGAGCCAGTCGCCGCATAGGCGAAACAGCTATCAAGACGTGAGTGCAGCTTGTCTCAGTGTCTCACAACAAGACAATCCTGAACAGAAATGAGTCTGACAATGTTTGGGGGCGACCAGGAACAGGTGTGCCTAAGCTTTCAGCACCCTGGGCAGAACAGCTCCTTTTGTGAGTCAACAACATCAGCTGAGATAGAAGAAAGCGTTTTTATTTTTGATGATCTGGTTCTACTCGTCCCTTGGATACCTCATTTTTTCCTCTGGGCAGTCGCTCCACTGTATCTCATCTACTTCCTGTCACCTGGGAAGACTACCAGTCCCATTGGAAAACTCGGAAAGATGAAGATGTCCGGCACTTTGTTTATGGCCACCGTCTCCGCTGTGCAACTTACAAGAATGAGCAATATCAAGGTAATGCTGGACAGCCTTAGTGGTCACTACTGCTGCCACTGGGCGAGGCTGGCCTCTTTGATGCTGACCACAAAGCTAACGACAATTGAGAGACAACGAGGCACCCACTACTCCTTTCCTCTCTTCGTGTTCTGGGCTCTAATGTTGGTTTCTGATTCGATGTCCTTCATCCAAGATGTCAGCTCCGAACTTTATCTCCGTGATCCCTTTACCTTTGTGCTGTCTGCTTGCTTCGTTATCGGAGCTCTGATCCAGTTTGTAATCTCCTCTCTGCCCGACTCGAGAGTTCCAGCACCGGATGCCCACCCAGAAGAACTGACTTCTCTCCCCGGAAAACTCACTCTGAACTGGATCACTGGCATAGTCTGGCGTGGTTACAGAAATGGTCTAAAAGAAGAAGACGTGCCTCGCATGGCAGCACATGACAGATGTCAGACTCTATCCCCAGCTTTTGAAAAGACTTGGGACAAAGAGGTGGCTGTTCTTCAATCACGCCAAGGTACAGAGACCGAGCAGACTGATGCATTGAAGGATGGAAAGTGTCAGAAAGAAGTACAACCCCCTAAGGTAAATCTTCTAAAGGTTCTGCTAAAACGATTTGGTACTGAATATTTGACTTATCAATCCATCAAACTATTCTTCGAACTTACCATGTTTGTGGAGCCACTGTTGATGGGCTGTTTGCTGACACACTTTCAGCACAGAGACACGGAACCAGCCTGGAAAGGCTACGCCATTGTGATGGGCTTGTTTGCCTCATCACTTATCACCAACACAGGACACAGTCGAGTGTGGACGTCAGTGGACAGACTGTCTAAGAACATCAAGAGTTCTCTCAAAATGGCGGTGTACAAGAAAGCGTTAAGTGCCAGAAACGAGGGCAAGCGAGACATTACCACCGGCGAGATCGTTACCCTGGTCGCAGACGACTGTGAAAAGTTGGTGAATGCCAGCAACATCGTCTTTCTCATTTTGGCCACCCCTGTTCAAGTGAGTGTGGCTCTGTACATGCTCTATCAACAATTGGGAACGGGAGCTTTCGTCGGTTTAGCCATCATGTTGTCACTTATTCCCCTCAACGCTTGGGTAGGCAAAAAGCTGAAGAAATTTGAAAAGGAAAAGAGTGACATCAAAGACAAAAGGATCAAAATCATGAATGAAGTTCTCAACGGCATAAAGGTACTGAAACTGTACGCGTGGGAAAAGTCGTTTCTTAAGAAAGTGATGAGCTCCAGGGATCAAGAAGTGAGCTTGCATAAGAAGATGTGCTTAATCCATGCTGGTATTGACTTTATGTTCTGTACCATCCCCTTCATGGTGCGTGTTGGTGGCTTCATGACCTTTGTCTGCCTTGGAGGCTACCTCGATCCTTCCACAGCTTTTGTGACCACGTCTTTGTTTGCAATCTTAAACAAACCTTTCAGCATCATGGCCATCATTATACCAGAGTTTGTTCAAGCATCAGATGCTCTGGCAAAACTGAACAAGTTTCTGAACCTTGAAGACATTCCAGAAGATATTGTCAAGAAAACCAGTGTTTGTGAAGAGTCAATTACGATCAAAGATGGTGTGTTCACCTGGGACAGATCTAGCTCAAAGAACTGCATTGAGAACATAAACGTGAGCATTCCAACAGGCCAGCTTGTCGCCATCGTAGGAATGGTAGGATCAGGAAAATCTTCACTTCTTTCAGCTATGCTTGGAGAAATGGAAAAAGTGGAGGGAGACGTTACTGTGACTGACTCAACCGCCTACGTTCCCCAAGAGGCTTGGATTCTAAACACATCTTTGAAAGAGAACGTTGTATTTGGATCCGGGTATGATACTAAAAAGTATAACAAAGTCGTGGACGCCTGTGCTTTGAGAGATGACTTCAAACTGATGTCTTCGGGCGATAAAACTTTAATAGGAGAAAAAGGCATCAACTTGTCCGGGGGACAGAAGCAGCGTGTGTCTCTAGCCCGGGCTGTGTACGCCGACGCGGGAATTTACCTCCTGGACGACCCACTGAGCGCGGTGGACGCTCACGTCGGAAAACATATCTTTGATCAAGTGATCGGGCCTAGAGGCATGCTGAAAGGCAAGACTCGTGTGCTGGTAACCCATGGTGTGCACTGGC
>NW_004797324.1:108456-111433 GCF_000002075.1 Aplysia californica | reverse complement strand
GATCTCCAGTGTTTGTTCACCTGAACGAAACCCTCAATGGAACTGACTCCGTGAGGGCGTACGGCGTGGAGGATCGATTTATCAGCAAGATGGAGGACAAACTAGAGAACCTGATGAAGTTTGAAATGTCAGAGCACTGGTTCCATGCCTGGTTCCGCATGCGCATGACCGTTCTGTGTTCTGCAGTCACCCTCATTTCTGGTCTGCTGTTGTTATGGGATACCAGCATTAGTCCCGGTAGGGCCGGCGTGGTGTTGATGTATGCCACCAATTTCATGCACTGCCTTGGCTGGGTCATGCATCATTCCTGCCACACGGAGACAGAACTCATCTCTTTAGAGCGCGTAGTCGATTACTCTAACAAACCAACGGAAGCGTCGTGGAAGACAGAGGAGGAGAACAAAGCTGAACTTTCTCTCTCCACCCAGTGGCCAGAGAGCGGAGATCTTGTTTTGGACAACTACCAAACTAGGTACAGGGAGGGTCTGGATTTGGTGCTGAAAGGTGTGACGTGTCACATCAAAAGTGGGGAAAAGGTCGGTATCGTGGGACGCACGGGTGCCGGGAAGTCCTCGCTCACAGTCTCTGTATTCCGCCTTGTGGAAGCAGCTGCAGGAAAGATAACTCTGGACGGCCAACACATCGCCCCTGTCGGGCTGCACGACCTGAGAAGCAAACTTTCCATTCTCCCTCAAGATCCAGTGATTTTTGGAGGCTCTCTCAGAATGAATCTCGACCCGTTCGGAGAGAAGACATCTGAGGAGCTGTGGGAAGCTTTGAAGCATTCCCACCTGAAGACATTTGTAGAAGGCCTGCCAGATCAGCTGGACCATGAGTGCGGGGAGGGCGGAAAGAATCTCAGTATGGGTCAGCGCCAGTTAGTGTGTCTGGCCCGTACGTTGTTGAGGCAGAGTCCAGTCCTGGTGTTGGACGAAGCCACAGCCGGGGTGGATATGGAGACGGATGAGCTCATCCAGAATACTATCAGGTCCGAGTTCCGCTCATGCACTGTGCTGACCATTGCCCACAGACTCAACACGGTCATGGACTATGACCGCATCATGGTGCTGGATCAGGGCAAGATCAAAGAGTTTGACGCGCCGCAAAAACTTTTGGCAGACCAAACGTCGGCTTTCTACAGCATGGCTAAAGACGCCAATCTAGTCTAGTTCATTATCATTTTATTACCAGTCAATCCGTCCACACACAGAAGCGAGAACTGACTTTGACTACTATTGTTTGTGTGGACATTTTTATATTGTCCACAGTAGTTCATACTTCTGTACTATTATTGATTATTAGCGTTGGTATTAAAAACTGTTAATCAGTCTTTCTTGAAAACCTTGATTTGTTGTAACATACGTTCAACATTTACGTGCTTTGTGAATTTGTACAATCTTTGTTTGTGTTCATGAAATAGACATTTAGCATTATTTATATTTAGTTTTTGAATTGCCAGTTTATTCATCGCAACTAATCGAGTACCAGTATAATTTTATTGTTGTGGGTCATCAGAAGTGTCGATGTCCTGATAAAATTCATTTATTTTGTTTGTGCAAAAGAACTAGTCAAGCTCAAAACATGAGCATCAACAGTATTTACATTGGTAGCCATTTGTATGTTTTTTGGAGAGAATGAGAATGTATTTATATGAGTGTGTGTTTCTGTGTGTTTGGGTGGGAAAGAGGGGGGGGGCGAGAGAGCAAGAGAAAGACAGGGTTAAAGAAGAGACTTAAGAGAAAATGAAAAAGAACAAAAGTAGATGTGTTTCGACAGAAGCAACAAATGGTATTGGAAACAGATTTGCCAACTTTTGAAATAAAACACGTAAAACTACAACAGTGTTATCGTTTATTGAGTCTTATACATACTTTTCAACTGTTGTTCTTCTTTGTGAACTGTAATAACTTGTTTAATCAACACTTCGAAAGGGGGCTCTCGTGGCCTAGAGGATAAGGTGTTGGCCTCTCATTCAAAGGTCCCTGGTTCGAATCCGGGTAGCGACCGAAAAATTTTCTTCTCTAAAATTGTCTCCTTTCACCTCCTTTCCTGCTCTCTAGCAATGTTCTGTTGTCTACTTTCATTTCCACTTTCGAATCCACTCTTTCCTAAATATTATCGCCACGTCTTCTAGTCTATGAGGGCACCGAGTGATCAGGCAATGGGATGTCCTACTCTGTGTCTATCTGGGCGTTGAAGTTCCAACAAAATTTAAAGAACATATAAAAGCAACGCTTGCACTCCCGCCCCCATCCCGCTAAAACCCATCCCCACATCCGCCTCCATATATATATATATATATATATATATATATATATATTATAGCATTTGTATATGGTAAATTCCTATTCCACGGCAAGCTCTATGAGCTTTACAATCTATCTCATTACGCTAGCCGTCCATACAGCATTCTGAAACGATCTCGATTTCTTGGGAAGCTGACTGTAGTATAATGGCATGAAAAGAAGCCCCACAGTTGTCACCAGTTTTATATACCGTCCACACCATCGACTAGGTAAACACAAATTATTTTGATTTTAATAGACAGCACCGTAATCCAATTTGCTGATGATTCATTTATCTAAGGGATCGTCCTTTTAAAAAAGGGCACTTTAAGGAAGGGAATTCATTTGACCTGAAAGTAACAGTTATTACGTTTGGACAGAGTTATACAGAAAGCAGCAAAAGTTCACTCTTCCCCTTCACGGAGCTTTTGTAATATTGTGAAAGCCGCATAGTAGTTCGTTGCCGAAACCAAACGCCTATTATGATTATCTGGAACATTAGACATCTTTTATAAGTAAACACTTTACTTTTTTTTTTTTTAAACAAATGAACAGGCTCGTGTACAAAATTGTTTGTCCTTGTCAGGTGTGCGCGAATAAAATCATTTGCATGTCTATCCAATGACTATTCGTATGTGTGTGTGTGCGTGTGTGTGTGTGTGTGTGTGTTTGTGTGTGTGTGTGTGTGTGTG
>NW_004797324.1:104675-108143 GCF_000002075.1 Aplysia californica | reverse complement strand
CTATCTATCTATCTATCTATCTATCTATCTATCTATCTATCTATCTATCTATCTACATATCTATCTGTCTGTCTATCTATAGATCACTCGGTTGGAATCACAGAAATGACTTTCTTCAACTAAGTGTACTTAGGGAGTATATTTCATTTCTCTCCACGTACTTGGCAAAGACCTATCTACGCTTGGCGTTATTTGGGAGGTCCCAAATTTTAATTAACCTTTTAGTACTGAATGGGGGTCATATTTCTACCGTACTGTACAAGATTGCTTTTTTTTTCTTAACACTAGATCCTTTTAAGGGAAGATAACTGTATCATCAATAGTGAAGCAGGAGCACATTATTTTGCTTATTCCCCTTAGTATACTTAGCCCTGCGCTCGTCTCCGAAGCGGAAAGTCCGGGTTCGAGCCTCGGTTCGGACACGCATCTTTTTCGCCCCCTCCTGCCCACCCAGCAGTAATGGATACCTGACTTCGAGTTGGGGGAAATAAAGACGGCGTGGGAAGGAACTGGCCACCCTACCACAATATGCTGAAGGCCCAGGAAGTTGTTTCACTAACAAGGCAATCCCCAATGTCTGGATCGGAAGCAGGAACAACTTTACTTTTATACTAATCACACCATTATATTGTTTCATAATATTATAAACTGTAGTAATATTATTATAATGGTGGGCTGTGAGCAAAGAGGGAAATGACACTTGGTTATGATCAGGCCCACTTTTGCAAGAAAATAGGCTAAGAATTCTTTAATTCCCTGTTATAGCTCCTCCAAATACAAAAACATCGTATTTTTGTCAATAACTTTTGATTTGATTTACGTCAAGCATTCAGGTTTTAAATACAATAAATGGCAATCCTGATTTGTCTATTCAAGCAGTATAGTTTTCTATGTAACAGGTTGGTATGAAAGGGCACTTCTCCGCGACACTTGTGGTCTTTTGTTGTGCTTCCATCACAGGTTGAAAATAAACATATTTATTTACTATACAGGCCTGATAATGTTATCATGTTTCATGGTATGTATTTCCCTTTGTTAGGTTCAAACAAGCAAACTCCCCTTTGATGACAAGGTAATAGGAAATATTTAAAATCTAAAAACTGTGCGCAAGCTGATTATAGAAACAGAATGGGAAAACATCGGAATACTCTTTTCTTTTATACAAAATATGACGCTATGGATTATTGTGAGCTTTGGTGCCCAGCACGTTATCACATTTTTACTCAATGGATTAGCCAATTATTTAACAAAGACAAAGAGAAAACATTACTTTTTAGTGCTCGGACCAGAACCATTTACTCACACTTGATTAACCCTACCCATACATCCCGGAGTCATTTTGTACCCCTGGGGTTGTATTCTTCACATTTTTTAATACTTCTAGTAGAAAGATCTCTTTGAAACGTTCAGTATTTCTCAAAAAATAATTTTGACAGCAAAGCGTACGGAACGGATTAACAAGTAAATTTCCTCTTTGGAATGTGGTGGCACAGAGTTCCCCGCGTCGTATGAATACGATAGTAAAACACGACGTACGGACAGGGTTAAGACAAATTGATACAAGTTTTAAAAGTTTGATAGAAATTTGTGCAAGCAGTAAAACGTTATTTGAAAAAAAAACCACAGAAAACATAATGTTTTTTAGTTGGACGAGCTAAACGGTTAGGCAGAAAATCCTCTGAATCTCAATCAGTTTTGTCCCGATATATAACTGTTAGATAAAGAAAGCAGCAGCAACACTCAACAAAATAGCATACGAAGCTAATGGGTTTAACTCGTCACGGTTACAAATCAGACCTTTGACGTAATGTCCATTTCCGGTAACATCTGGTCATGCGGATGGGGATTACTGCACACTCCTCAAAGATCTCAAGGTCAAAGTGCTTGGCTGGGGATTCGAACGGGAGGGGAGAGGTAGAGGGTGTTTGGGGGGGGGGGGAGGGTGATGGTGTTGGAGAACCAACTGAGACAATAGCCATGTAAAACCTAGAGTCTGAAACTATAGGTACCTAGATAAAAGCTTCACTCAAAGCTTGACAGTGGCGAAGGTGTTCAAAACCTGGCTCAGGGCCGCGTCAGGATTCCGTTTTATAATCAATACAAGAGGTCAAATTCAAATACAGGTTTAATGCAGGTAGAAAGAAAAAAAAACGCAAACAGTAGCTGATGCTTTCCAAACCTAGATAGCAACAACAGCAATAATAACAACAACGGTAAAATCCGAAGCCCCGTAGTAATCTCAGAGGATAAAAGAAAAGTACGTTCACTCAACATAATACATACCTGTGTTAATTATTATCAAATGAAAGGAAAGTAGTCTTGGTCTCCTTCTTTCCTACATTGGCACACTTCTTTCTCACTAACGGTGAACGCACGTTTTGATGACGGCCTGCACAGTCAAATGAGTCATCCGTGAACCCAGCATTTCGCTCAGAGGTTGAAACTCTTCATTGTGCAGAAAAGAAACCGATAAAAGAGTAAGTATTCCTTGAACAAAACAATGAAACCCCCTCTTTCCGCAACAAATACCAAAGCGCAAGCGAATGAAAGAAATACTCTGTACATCATACAATCAGAGACCAGAAAGTCAAGATACAAAATAAAGCTATTAAATTTTTTTTTTAAATCAATTTTAAACAAACAACACCCCCCCCCCCCAAAAAAAAAACAACAAAGAAACAAACAAAGAAAATAAACAAATTGGAATCAAACACATGTCCTCGCGAACAAAGCGCAGTACCCCACAATCAGACACCGATCATAGTATACAGTATAATAAACCTTTTTGGGTAAGTTCAAGAGCACGACCAAGCTAGACACAACTGAACAAATGTTATCAGATGGAAATAGAGGGGCAGAGTAAACAGCAATTCAAAACCCTATAACATCACCAAGCTCTGTAATACCTTCCACTGACATGGGCGGAAAACATCTGTTTGTTGAGCTTGCTCCATATTACATGTATGTCCTTTTTTTGTACGTGTTTTACGGCGTTCACAACTGAATAAGGTCATGAGCGCGAGGGGGGAGGGGAATTTTGAATTTTGCCCGGATGGCAGCCAAAGCCTACTCTTATCGATTTTAGACCACCAATGGATCTTTTACGTGCGCAACTAGTAGCAGTAGAAAGGCTGCAGAAAGAGTCAGGAGCCCAGTTGAGGGGCAAAGGAGGTAAGAGGGCGGGGACAGAAAGTTGAAGCGAAAGCAGACGACAGAACATTGCTTGAGAGCGCGAAAGGGGGTGAAAGGAGACAATTTTGGAGAAACCTTTCCGTCCCTATCGTGATGTATTTCCTTGTTACAGTCGTATATTATTTTATTTGTACGTTCCCTCCTCTCGATAGCCTGTACGCTTAAAATATTGTTTCATACATACCGTATCATAGATTCTTTATTCACACTATTAGGGTTTAATCATTTGAAAATTATGCTTGCCTCTAATATCGTGTGTTTGCTCCCATACCGCCT
>NW_004797324.1:87960-103226 GCF_000002075.1 Aplysia californica | reverse complement strand
GGTTAATGATCCGGTCAGAATATTTTGAAACTGTGAAACTATTAAAACTATTGACAAAACCTTAGGTGCATAGATAATAGGTAGATATCATTTGAAGTGTAAAAATAGAAAGACCTCCCCCTCTCCCCTCCCTCCACACACACACAAACACACACACACGCACAAACCTGCAAACTCTCTAAGCCGGGTCGTGACCCCCTGGTCTTTGTATGGTAAACGGTTTGATCATAAAGGATGAATAGCATACAAAGAACAGGTTCAAACGTGTGGTGTAAACATAAGAATTATAGTAAGTACTGAGAGAACTAGCTATGTTTCAAAGTTATTTGAGAATGGGGTGGACAGTACAGGCACCTGGGTGGTAAAATAACTAGATACAGTTGTGTGGCCTGATGAGATAGATGAGTTTCCAATGTTTGTCATGTTTGGCCTTTTCGCTGCTCTAGACATAGCAGCTTAATGCGTCTTGCAGTTCCAAAATATTAAACACATTGTAGGCCTTATTTCTTGTACTCTAGCTGTATCAGTTGCTTCCTGGTTTACAGGTTAACAATGGTTCTGGAATGTGATTTCATACAGTTTATGACTATTTGTTTTCTCAAAATTGTGTTCAAAGTAGAATATGTCTAGATCTAATTTATTGCCCACCTTTAAAGCTATGTTTATCTTTTAGGAGGCAAACTGTTTCGGTCCTGATTGTCTGAGCCAACATATTCGTCCAATTGTAAACAGTATCCCTCAAGAAAGACAGGGAGGATAATTAAATGAAAGGAAAGGAAATGTTTCCATAAAAAATAGTCAAGTTATTCCAATGTGCAAAATTGTTATGGCGCATGAGCATTTCCTGGTTTTAAAAAAACACATTAAAAATGCAGATAACATCACTTATCAACCCACTACAATTTGTTTAACAATTAATTTTTCTTTCGTTGCTTGACCAGCTTGCAAATTTGTATACAGTGACACGCTTGTGTTCCATACTTTTAGCGACACCGGTCAGTTGAGTGTCCACCTTCAAGCCGCTCCAGCGAAGGTCGAATGACAGCATTGCTAATAATATCGACTTACTAAGTTTAGCCCACGGGTTCTCAGCAAGCCTGTATAAATATGAGCCACCGGCACCATCAGAATCAGAAGTTCTTCGATGAAAATTGACGACAAGGCAAGAGAAAGCAGCTCGGACGATCCTCCAGCATTACCCTGGTCATTCAAGACAGTTCGACAAACAAGTACAACTTTTTTCCAAGTTCATAAAACGCAAGTCCTGTCGGTGAGTATTAAAAAGTATTTACCCTATATACTCGTCCAAGTCAATAGCACCCTGGCGAGTAGAAAATATGTGTCTATTTTAAACAATCTCTAGTGAAACGTATCCTTTAATTGTGTGTACAGATGACTAGTCCACGTTGTCTTTCAACTTTCAGGCTTTCAATTCATGATCGCGTCTTCAGTTTCTCTAAATTATAATTCTTTTTTTAAATATGAATGATGAGTATCTAACAAGTATTGATATATAATGTTCTGTTTCTTTCTTGCAATAGAAAAGAGAGAAGGGGTTGAGGGGGGGGGGGGGGTCAGGGAGAATGTGTGTGTGTGTGTGTGTGTGTGTGTGTGTGTGTGTGTGTGTGTGTGTGTGTGTGTGTGTGTGTGTGTGTGTGTGTGTGTGTGTGTGTGTTTACATGTACATATATATACGGGGTTTTTTAAATTTAGTTATATTTATATAGGTATTTATATATTTTAAAAATATCTGTTTATATATAAATTGTATATGTATATGTTGTTGTTGTTTTGTTTTAGTAGAGGTTGTACGGCGCTCGCAACTCCATAAGGTCATGTGAGCGCCAAGGGGTGGATGTCAACAGAGAAGTCCTCACATGGAATCAGGCTTACTCTGCTCACCTCTCTAGATTCAGTATACGTATATATATATATATATATATAATATAATCATGAGAGATATATATGTATGTGTTTGTGTGTGTATTCGTAAATGAGAGACAGAGAAAGAGAGAGAGAGAGAGAGAGAGAGAGAGAGAGAGAGAGAGACAGAGAGATTTGCAAAGAGATGAAAAAAGAAAGAGAAGGTTCTATGTGGGTGACAATTTTAGAAATACGCACTTCGCACAAGGTCACCATAGACATCCACCATTTTTATGTTTAAAAGAGAAAAGTACTTATTATATCATTACTTATGACAACAGCAGCAAAATAGATGACAGCAACACCATATTATATTACATATCGTTGTCATCATCATTTCGAACAACGTCAACAACACAGAAGCAACAACAGTGAAAAACTAAAGCAAAAGCAACAATAACGAAACAAAAACAATAACAACTACAATAACATGCAGCAAAAATAAAAACAAGCATAGAAGAATTACAACTGCAGCATATAATTTTACACTATTCTGAAATCTCAAATTGTTGATATAGATATCTGCATTTATTTTTACAGACTTCCGTTCAACAGAAGGGAACCACGAGCCAGTCGGTGCATTGGCGAAAGAGTAAGGTTCGTCTTAGAACAAGACAATCCTGAACAGAAATGAGTCTGAAAATGTTTGAGGGCGACGAGGAACAGGTGTGCCTGAGCTTTCAGCACCCTGGAAAGAACAGTTCCTTTTGTGAGTCAACGACATTCGTTGAGGTTGAAGAAAACGTTTTTATCTTTGCTGATCTGGTTCCACTCGTCCCCTGGATACCCCATTTTTTCCTCTGGGCAGTCGCTCCTCTGTATCTCATTTGCTTCCTGTCACCTGGGAAGACTACCAGTCACATCGGAAAACTAGGAAAAATGAAGATGTCCAACACTCTTTTTATGGCCACCGTCTCCGCTGTGCAACTTACTAGAGTGAATAATGTCAAGATCATGCTAAACAGCCTTACTGGTCACTACTGCTGCTACTGGGCGAGGCTGGCCTCTCTGATGCTGACCACAAAGCTAACGTCAAATGAGAGACAAAGAGGCACCCACTACTTGTTTCCTCTCTTCGTGTTCTGGACTCTAATGCTGGTTTCTGACTCGATGTCCTTCTTCCAAGATGTCAGCTCCGAACTATATCTCCGTGACCCCTTCACCTTTGTGCTGTCAGCTTGCTGCGTTATTGGAGCTCTGATCCAGTTTGTAATCTCTTCTCTGCCCGACTCAAGAGTTCCAGCACCGGATGCCCACCCAGAAGAACTGACTTCTCTCCTCGGAAAACTCACTCTGAACTGGATCACTGGCATAATCTGGCGCGGTTACAGAAACGGTCTAAAAGAAGAAGACGTGCCTCGTATGGCAGCACATGACAGGTGCCAGACCCTATCCCCGGCTTTTGAAAAGACTTGGAACAAAGAGGTGGCTGTTCTTCAATCACGTCAAGGTACAGAGATCGAGCAGACTGATGCATTTCGGGAAGGAAAGTGTCAGAAAGAAGTACAATCCCCAAAAGTGAATCTTCTAAAGGTTCTGCTAAACCGATTTGGTTTTGAATATTTGACTTATCAATCCATCAAACTGTTCTTTGAACTTACCATGTTTGTGGAGCCGTTGTTGATGGGCTGTTTGCTGAAACACTTTCAGCACAGAGACACGGAACCAGCCTGGAAAGGCTACGCCATTGTGATGGGTTTGTTTGCCTCATCGCTTATCTCCAGCACAGGACACAGTCGAGTGTGGACGTCAGTGGACAGACTGTCTAAGAACATCAAGAGTTCTCTCAAAATGGCGGTGTACAAGAAAGCGTTAAGTGCCAGAAACGAGGGCAAGCGAGACATTACCACCGGCGAGATCGTTACCCTGGTCGCAGACGACTGTGAAAAGTTGGTGAACGCCAGTAACATCGTCTTTCTCATTTTGGCCACCCCTGTTCAAGTGAGTGTGGCTCTGTACATGCTCTATCAACAGTTGGGAATGGGAGCTTTCGTCGGTTTAGCCATCATGTTGTCACTTATTCCCCTCAACGCTTGGGTAGGCAAAAAGCTTAAGAAATTTGAAAAGGAAAAGAGTGACACCAAAGACAAAAGGATCAAAATCATGAATGAAGTTCTCAACGGCATAAAAGTACTGAAACTGTACGCGTGGGAAAAGTCGTTTCTTAAGAAAGTGATGAGCTCCAGGGATCAAGAAGTGAGCTTGCATAAGAAGATGTGCTTAATCCATGCTGGTATTGACTTTATGTTCTGTACCATCCCCTTCATGGTGCGTGTTGGTGGCTTCATGACCTTTGTCTGCCTTGGAGGCTACCTCGACCCTTCCACAGCTTTTGTGACCACGTCTTTGTTTGCAATTTTAAACAAACCTTTCAGCATCATGGCCATCATTATACCAGAGTTTGTTCAGGCATCTGATGCTCTAACAAAACTGAACAAGTTTCTGAATCTTGAAGACATTCCAGAAGATATTGTCAAGAAAACCAGTGTCTGTGAAGAGTCCATTACGATCAAAGATGGTGTATTCACCTGGGACAGATCTAGCTCAAAGAACTGCATCAAGAACATAAACGTGAACATTCCAACAGGCCAGCTTGTCGCCATCGTAGGAATGGTAGGATCAGGAAAATCTTCACTTCTTTCAGCTATGCTTGGAGAAATGGAAAAAGTGGAGGGAGACGTTACTGTGACTGACTCAACCGCCTACGTTCCCCAAGAGGCTTGGATTCTGAACACATCTTTGAAAGAGAACGTTGTATTTGGATCCGGGTATGATACTGAAAAGTATAACAAAGTCGTGGACGCCTGTGCTTTGAGAGATGACTTCAAACTGATGTCTTCGGGCGATAAAACCTTAATAGGAGAAAAAGGCATCAATTTGTCCGGAGGACAGAAGCAGCGTGTGTCCCTAGCCCGGGCTGTGTACGCCGACGCGGGAATCTACCTCCTGGATGACCCACTGAGCGCGGTGGACGCTCACGTCGGAAAACATATCTTTGATCAAGTGATCGGGCCTAGAGGCATGCTGAAAGGCAAGACTCGTGTGCTGGTAACCCATGGCGTGCACTGGTTGCCCTATGTTGACTCCATTCTCGTTATGAAAGATGGACAGATCTATGAGTCGGGAACCTACAAACAGTTGCTGGAACAAAATGGCGTTTTCTCACAGTTTGTGCAACAAGTTACCTTGACAGGGAAGAATGAGTGTGAGAGCAACAGATCAACATCTGATGAAGGGGAAACAGTGTTTAATCAAGACGACAAACCCTCTGACAAAACTGAGGGAATTCTCAAGACCGAGGAAGTTGAATCGTGCAGTAATAAAATGGAGAACGAGGTTAAGGACACAGAAGAAGAGACTGTCGAGGACGATGAAGAAGAAACACAAGTTGGCACGTTAGGAATGAAGGTGTACATGGACTATTTGAAAGCATTTGGGTTTAAATACTGCATAATGTGTATGGTCATGTTCGGACTACACATGTACTTTAATGAAAGCAAAGATCATCTGATGGCGAAGTGGTCTGATGATGATCTCCTTTCAAACCGACTCCTCGCGGAAACTCAAGAATACACAGACAGAACTTGGAATTACCTTTCTTCGTTTACCATGTACGGTGTTGCTGAGGTCCTTCTTTCCTTTGGGTTCATCAGCTTGGTGCTATGCCGAGGTTGTGAGGCTGCCCAACATCACCACAACAAGCTACTTCTCAACATTCTACGATCTCCCATGTCATTCTTCGACCTCACACCCACCGGGAGGATCATCAACCGGTTCTCCAAGGACATCGGCTCTGTGGATGGTTTAGGAGGCTGTCTGCGCGGCTACATAGCCTCTGTGGGCTGGCTATCAGTGTGCTTTTGTATGGTTCTATACTCAACCCCTAGTATTATCCCCTACATGGTCCCAGTAACGGTTGTGTATCTCGCCATGCAGCGTGTCTTCATCGCCAACTTGCGCCAACTTCGCAGATACAGACAGAAGTCACGATCTCCTGTGTTTGTTCACCTAAACGAAACCCTCAATGGAACTGACTCCGTTAGGGCGTACGGCGTGGGGGAGCGGTTTATCAGCAAGATGGAGGACAAGCTAGAGAACTTGATGAAGTTTGAAATGTCAGAGCACTGGTTCCATGCCTGGTTCCGCATGCGCATGACCGTTCTGTGTTCTGCAGTCACCCTCATTTCTGGTCTGCTGTTGTTATGGGATACCAGCATTAGCCCTGGCAGGGCCGGCGTGGTGTTGATGTATGCCACCAATTTCATGCACTGCCTTGGCTGGGTCATGCATCATTCCTGCCACACGGAGACAGAACTCATCTCTTTAGAGCGCGTAGTCGATTACTCCAACAAACCAACGGAAGCGTCGTGGGAGACAGAGGAGGAGAACAAAGCTGAACTTTCTCTCTCCACCCAGTGGCCAGAGAGCGGAGATCTTGTTTTGGACAACTACCAAACTAGGTACAGGGAGGGTCTGGATTTGGTGCTGAAAGGTGTGACGTGTCACATCAAAAGTGGGGAGAAAGTCGGTATCGTGGGACGCACGGGTGCCGGGAAGTCCTCGCTCACAGTCTCTGTCTTCCGCCTTGTGGAAGCAGCTGCAGGAAATATAACTCTGGACGGCAAACACATTGCCCCTGTCGGGCTGCACGACCTGAGAAGCAAACTCTCCATTCTCCCACAAGACCCAGTGATTTTTGGAGGCTCTCTCCGAATGAATCTCGACCCGTTCGGAGAGAAGACATCTGAGGAGCTGTGGGAAGCTTTGAAGCATTCCCACCTGAAGACATTTGTAGAAGGCTTGCCAGATCAGCTGGACCATGAGTGCGGGGAGGGCGGAAAGAATCTCAGCATGGGTCAGCGCCAGTTAGTGTGTCTGGCCCGTACGTTGTTGAGGCAGAGTCCAGTCCTGGTGTTGGACGAAGCCACAGCTGGGGTGGACATGGAGACGGATGAGCTCATCCAGAAAACCATCAGGTCCGAGTTCCGCTCGTGCACTGTGCTGACCATTGCCCACAGACTCAACACGGTCATGGACTATGACCGCATCATGGTGCTGGATCAGGGCAAGATCAAAGAGTTTGATGCGCCACAAAAACTTTTGGCAGACCAAACGTCAGCTTTCTACAGCATGGCTAAAGACGCTAATCTAGTCTAAAGCATCATAGTAGCCTTCCTGGGGGGTTTTTTCTTCTGCCCATTTACTTTGCAATATTATCAGTCACACCTGTCCAGTTTTATTAGAAGTACACCTGCACGTTTTTACCTTGGTGGCAATATTTTGGAGTCAATCTCAGGATTCTTTACAGTTACAGGCTTATTGTATATATTGTATAAAGTTTTATTTCTTGTTTCTTCTTTGTTGTAATTAATGAGCATCTTGTTTGCCCTTGGTGATGTGTTTCTTATAAACGAGTTTTTGTGTAACTGACCCTTTCTGCTCTGTTGTCAAATTGTGGAATCTACCTCGTGTTCATGGGAGAGAAAATTCAGTATTGCTGTTGCTGTTTTTATTGCTGCTGCGTCAATTCGTTCATCATTAGCTATCGAGTATTATTTTAATAGTTGTTGGGTATCAGAGGTGCCGATCTCCTTATAAAAACTCACGCATTTTGTCTCTGTAAAGAACTAGTCAAGCTCTAAATGTAAACAAAACCTGTATTTGAATTATGTCATGCCATTAAGCATGGTTTTGAGACAGTGTGAATTTGGGGGTATGTGTGTGTGTGTGTGTGTGTGTGTGTGTGTGTGTGTGTGTGTGTGTGTGTGTGTGTGTGTGTGTGAGAGAGAGAGAGAGAGAGAGAGAGAGAGAGAGAGAGAGAGAGAGAGAGAGAGAGAGAGAGAGAGAGAGAAGTGGGTGGGGGGGGGGCGGGGCGGAGTTTTTCTAATAAAAACAAACATGTCAAAGTACAACCGTGTATCGTGTTATTGAGTCTTGATTTTTACCCTAATCATTCCTCTTTCTTGTTCTCAGGAAGTATAATAATAATTAATTTACTCAAACACTTCGGACGTTGAGGTTAGAATTGATGTCTGCAGTCCGCAGTCCTGTACTATTGCGGGAACATAGTCTAAAACACTGTACTAAAGTTCGAGGTTGGAATCCAAATTGAATATAAACTACTCAGCCCTGGGGTTTGCTTGTAACCCTCAAGCCTTGTGTCAAGCTGAACGTTGAACTTCAACAACTGTTATATCCAGGGGCGAAGGCTGACTTGTTTGACAGGGTAATCAAAGTGAAATGGGACCAGATATAGATCTATATGGCCTGTAGATATCACACAAGAATCTTACTCGAGGCGGCGACTCTGAGTTGTGAATGAAAACAAATCCGGAATTCATATTGTATGTTCAACCGCCAAAATAATCGGGAAAGTATCTTATTAAATATCAGTTCCCACTAAAATTAAACTTAACTTTAGATGTGAATACATAAACATAAAGCAAAGAAGCAGAGATGTCAGTACTAGATCTATATGTTATAGATCTACCAGTGAGTCTAACTCTTTGGTAGAACATGACAATTATTATTTTTTAAATTTCACATTTGGCTGTTTTTGTTAGCCTTTCGCGGCCAGGAGCTGGTGTCAAAATCGAGGTCACGATCTGATTATAGGACGGTAAAAAGTCGAGGGAAAAAAACAAGTACAAGCAGCAGTCAAGAGATTATTAAGAGTTAGTTCCCCTCACATTTGTGAGGTAGACTCGACCAGTGTTAGTTAGCTTACTTAATCAGGGCTGGTGTTTGATTTTAACTGTGGCCCCAAAGGGGTGAACAGGGTATATGTGACAATGAAACAGCTTTGACTGCCATGCACATGTTCCCTTCAACTCTATTCCAGCCTCACTTTATTTGTTGATTACGAACGTCTTTTGAATTTAATTTATGAGGTTTACGTTTAAGGATGAATTTGACAGCGACAATGTTTCAAAATTAGAAAGGGAAGCAGTGATTATTTGATTATATAGACGCTTCGCCCCTGGTTATATCAAAGCTTTCGAATTCAAGAGACGTCACAATAATACTCGCACATGTACTTCTCTAAACATGTCCTCGACGTCTGGTGTCGTATTAAGGCACCATGTGATCAGACAACGGGGTGTCCTACCCTGTGTCTAGCAGGGCGCTGAATTTCAACCTAGATGTTTAGTATATTTTTTTTTAAAGACAAACCCGACCCCCAGCCCCTTGAAATTACAAATCTAAATCGGTGCTATTATAATGCCATTGGAAAAAGCTCGGCGGTATTGTGGGTGACACGGTGGCGGACTCCTCACTGCTCGCTTTGGCGTTTGACTGTGGTGCAGTTGTCAAACGCTTGTTCCGAACAGCGCGGCCTTGAGTTCGAAGCCCAGATTCGGCTTCAGACGATATACTTCCTAACTCAGGAAGGGGGGCAGTGGCGGTGTGTAGTGAAGGGCTCACGGGCTTGAGCCCCTACCCCCCTCCCCTCCCACCTCCATCAACTCTTTCCCAAAGTAAATGAAAGTTTCTCCATAATGAAATAAGCAGTTGAAACCGTTATGACCGCTCGCAATGAACACAGAGTGATCAACTTGGCGGCTTGCTCGCTTATCCAATCACTGTTGTCACCGCTTACAACTATAGTAACCCAGCAGCCAATCAAAATGTCTTTAGAGCTCAGCAAATAAGAGCCCTTTTCCCACAGCCCGTCTTTAATGAAACTCTTCTTTTAAAAAGGTAGAAGACGGAAAAAATAACACTGTACCGAGTACCGAGGGCTCACACTCTCCTAGCCCTGACAATGGGGTGAAAGTTTACGACACACTTTCTACCACTGACACAGATACCTGTTCTTGTTCTCTGACTGTCTAGCTATGCACCAATTTGTTCTTTGTTGGGTGCTTTCAACTTTCTCGACTACACGGCCTAATCCAGCTCATAGAAGTATTATGTTTGAAGTGATGTGTGTGCATGTTCGTGTTTGTGCCGCTGAGATTTATCAGTTATAAATCAGGTCGAACTACTTTTAAAACTTTTTCATCACACGAAAACTAATTAGAGGAAATCTGGAGGTGAATCGGCTTCGTCCCCACCATCAACAAGAATTTAGCTAAGAACAAAGAGATGGAAAATAAAGGCAACTCGTCTCGTTTGAATGGTTCTCAAACTGCCGTGGCTCATCGTGGGTATAGAAAAATCATCACTGTTTAGTTCTTATCTTATTGCTTGCTATTTGGTGGTAAAGAGCTGGAAGCAACCTAAGCCCCACCAAAATTTGGTCCACCCACCGCCACTGAAAGGGGGGGGGGTGGTTTGCAGTTTAAAAGGAATAAAACAAAGTTATGTTGCTTTTTATCATTAAGAAAGTAGAACGTTAACAACAGCCATAACAATAACCACATTAGCTGCAGTCACACGCAATCACATTACTTGTAAATCCAGATACAAGAAAATCCCTGTAAATGCACCTATCTTGGGCTGTTTTTCCCTTCTTTCTGAGCTGTTCTGACATACTACATTTCCAATAAAGGTGAACTCACGATCTGCTGACTACATGGATAGGAAAATGATTCATACCTGACCCCAGCGTCCTATCCAACGTCGGTCACTCTGCATTGTGCAGTTTGTTGCGCGAGGAAGTCTACAAGCTTACACTGAAATATTAAGGCTGACAATGTGTATTTTGCCTGTTCCTCTATTGAGAAAGATAATAAATCTCCGTTTTGTGGTAGGATATAAGCCTAGGCCTAATATCCCACATAGACTGATTTAGCTCAGACAGACAATATCGAATTAACCTGTCCAGGTTTTCTCATTTGTGTATGTGACAGTTTAAATTATTGTACACACTTAATTAAATCCTAATCACGATCGTCTGTCCACGTAAAAAAAATCTAGCTGATTTATTAATTTGCCAATGCGCATGAAACTTGAAGTGGGACTTTTGTAAGCCAGCGACCAAACAAAAATCCTTTTTCAAAAAAATCTTGATCCAGTAAAAAGAAGTTTCTTTATTTAGGACCTATATTAAACACTGCCCTTCAGGTGCGTACACAGGATCACTACAATAATATTATGATCGTTCACGTTAACCTTTCCAACAAATTTCTCATTTTGAGAGAGCGATACCATCCTGCCTCCATATTTCAGTGTAAGCTTGTAGATTTCCTCTCAAGACCATCTAGACGACTCCACCTGAGCCTCTAAAAGTACTCACCTATCTCACACGTCTGTTTGACCAAGTTTCATAAATGTATGTCAAAATGAGGTTTTGATCTCAACATTATTTATGATATAGGGGTATGCTGTAAATCCCCTATTATTTTTTGAGGGGCTAACATCAAAGAAAACGCAGACCTTTAATTTGCAGTGATCTTCATTAATGGACTTTTGAATTCTGTTGGTCCTGCATGCAGAGATCTAATAAGATTAAACCAAGCAATCTGGTTGGTTGTTGATGGGTTGGGGTTTTTTTGCTGTTGATTTTGTTTTGTTTTGTTTTGTTTTCCTCGTTTTAACTCCGGTCTGACGAAAATAGATAAGCTGTAACTTATCAAAAACCTTGTGGAAAATCAATAGAACATAGGAAAATGTAGGTCTAGACCGCCTATGTGAATCCAATATTGCCCGTTTCAATTCAAAATGAACAAAAGCTGAAAATATTTTTTTCAATTATGAAAATTAGCACAAGCAAAATCGAGGCAATGAAAATCAACAAAACAGAAGGTCCACTAAACACCATAGAGGTCTAGTCATCAAGCAAGTAGAACAGTTCAATTACCCAGGAAGCGTGTTCATGGCCAACATTTTGACTTGCCAACTGGCACCACCACTTTCACACCCCAACACCACAAGGGAAAAAAGGCGCCAATAATTTATTAACATCTTCTTCATACCAACATTACCCCCCGGGGCAGTGCCACTGACTGGAGTGTCTTTAGGCCATTCCCAAAGGGGGGACATTTCTCTTTCAAGCATAGTAGAATTGTAAATGGGCTGACTCATGTCATGCTCATAACAGTGCCTGATCTACAACAGGGAACTGCTGCGTTTTCTTTCCTGATCTTTACTATTGTCATTTCCCTAAACTTCTTTTGTATGTTTGTCACTCTCTTGTGACCTGCTATTTTGGGGTGCCTTGATAGTCGAAGCAGACCTTGTGCTGTTGAAACTAGAGAGGTAAGCAGTCTAAGTCTGATTCCCTGTAAAGACTTCTCTGTTGACACCCACCCCTAGGCGCTCATATGACCTTATGCAGTTGCGAGCGCCCTCTACTATAAAAAAAAATATTATTATATGTATATACATAATATACCAACATTGTGCTTCCAAACCCAAACATGGACAATAATCAAGAGCCACCAAAGCAAAACCAACGCATGAAAAATGAGATGCCTTAGAAAAGTTTCAAACATCACAAGAAGGGACAATGTGGGAAAATAAACAATCAGCAGAGAACAAGTTTGCTCATTTCCCTTCTCCTTACAATACGACATAGACAAACAACGAACTAAATTGTTCATCTCCCCTCTAGACCACATGAAAACAAGCTGAGAAAAACAGACCTATAGGCCCCCAATGTAAATTCAAAGATGGTGTACTATAAACTGCTTATTATAATCCTTTGGCCTGCTGTTTTGTCTTGTGACACATGAAAAAAAAAATTGTAATATAAAAAAAATTCAGGAAAAAAAAAATCGTCCCTGGGTGGGCTCGAACCACCAACCTTTCGGTTAACAGCCGAACGCGCTAACCGATTGCGCCACAGAGACATCTGACGCTGACGGATCTGTAAAAGAAAAGTATCGTACGCTGAGAATGAAGTTGTCTGGGCCAAGACTAATGATAGGTAGATTACGGTCCCTGGGTAGGTCTGTGCCTAGTTGTCGGTCTTGGGGCGACTAGATGTCAGATACTAAAAATAACTGTTTTGTTTTTATTTTTACTCCATATCATGCATATTTCAGGTGTTGGCCGCTATCTCGTTATGTAATTCCGAGACACTTGCGTCGTTAGGTAATATCTCATGCGTGTACAGGAACAGGCAAGTTAAGCAGATTCATAATATGACGTTGGCTTATTCAGTCTTAGGAGATATTAAACAGACTCTAAATTTAGTCTCTCTCTCTCTCTCTCTCTCTCTCTCTCTCTCTCTCTCTCTCTCTCTCTCTCTCTCTCTCTCTCTCTCTCTGGCTCAGGCTCCAGCAAGGCAGGTGCAAGGCGTGGGAGTTATTACGATTAACTATAGGCCAAACACAATTTAAAAAGGAAATGCGTGGGTGCTTGGCGAGTGCTCTGGTGTGGTTGGCTCCTTCTTTCCTATCAAACATCTATCGTCTTTATCTCCCCTTCTTCTTTTTTATGTCTGTTACTCTCTTGTAACACCTCTAATCTTCTGGCGCCCATATAACCTTATATGCAGTTGCGAGTGCCGTAAAACATCTAGATCTACCAACAATTTTTTAAGGAAGTGCCTATTTGCAACGCCGCGTTGCGATTAGCCTAACGCCTGTGCTAAATAAAACCGCCGCGTCTTAATAGGAAGCTTAATCTACCTTACGTTGTTAGAAGTTCTGATTGCCGAACCATTAATTTATGAGCGTGGGTTCGATCCCGGTCCTTGAAGGGGGTGTTTGTGTTTGTTGTTGTTGTTTTTTTTTTGGGGGGTTTGTTTGTTTTGTTTTGTTTTGGGGGGAGGGTTGGTCCTCTTCTCGACTGACCAACAATTTTTCCCAATAATTATAACTTGTTTGCTTTGCAGATTTTTTTTTTTATTCAGTGATGAAGCATGCACCTTCTTGTTTTGTCCCCAAGAGGACCTCTGTACAAAGTAGATCTAGGCCTTAGTATAGCCTATACTTTTCCTTTTACCAATTTAGGCCTGGTTAAAGTTCAATGGTGGCTTTCTTTGGTCTGTGAGTCTAATTTATTTTTTTATTTTTTTACATTTTAGACTCAGCAGGAGAAGAAAAAACAACAACTTGGAAGCACTGAACATTAGACTTAGAGAACGTAGACAGCTTGTATACGTTTTCTATGCCTAACTTAAAGTAAAAGATAATATTTTTAGGTAAATATATTGCAGGCCTATGACGACACTGCGGACATGAAATACTGCTTATACCGAGTTGCACCGTCTTGTTATTGTTATCCAAGAGTCTTAATCGACTTACTTGCTCAAACTCAAACTCCAATGATTTTATGATTATGAGAGTTGAACAAGACTACGTCTAGATCTAGTCTACTTTTGTGCAAACAATTTCAGATACAATTGTTAGATCTAATCTAATCTAGATCTAGAATCTAGCTAGATAGATCTACCCAATATTAATAGGAATATTAAGACATTAACGTCATTAAAAAGGAGTCGAATCCTAGGAGGTTTATATCAAGAAACTGACAAAGCTCCCACAATTCAGGCACAACTACAATATTATTAGGTAGAAACGATGGCTACTAGATGTAGATCTAGATTCTAGTACTGGCGTTTCAAATAGCACGGGAGCTATTCAGAACGCGGCGTTGCAAATAGCGCCTGCCATTTGAAAATGATTAACCATATCTACATTCTCATCAGGATTTCTCTGCTAGAATTTTGGTCATTGGGCTTCTCACTTTCAGTTTGTTTTCTAGCATAGACTCCAGTAGTGTTTCTTTTTCTATGCCGTTCAAGTCAGTTTCTATTAACTCAGTAACTTCCATCACACATTATTCATAATATTGTTTCTTGACACTACCATATTTCAGCTTTTTCACATTATATTAAAGTGTTTACAGTGGTGTGTGTGTGTGTGTGTGTGTGTGTGTGTGTGTGTGTGTGTGTGTGTGTGTGTGCGTGTCTGCGTTCATGTTAGTGACGTGTGTGCTTGTGTATGTGTTTGAGCATGCAAGAGAGTGAGCATGAATGTGTCTGCCCAAGTGAGTACACACCTCTCCAGAGCTGGGAAGGCATAGCTGGACTTGTTGTTGTCGTGCCTGTAGTAGAAGCTGCACTGGTGGCGACTCAGCAGACACAGCACGTCGTTGCACGGGTTCCACAGACAACCTGAACTCATTGGAAGGAAAGAAGCAGAGAAAAGTTTTGCTTAAGTATAGTTTTAGTCATAGTTTTACTGGATTTGCTTCTTTTACTGTTAGTAGAGGTTTTACGGCGCTCGCAACTGCATAAAGTCATATGAGCGCCAGAAGATTAGAGGTGTTACAAGAGAGTAACAAACATAAAAAAGAAGAAGGGGAGATAAGGACGATAGATGTTTGATAGGAAAGAAGGAGCAAACCACACCAGAGCACCCGCCAACCATCTTACGGGATTTGCAACACAATTAGGTCATATAAGTGATAAAGATTAGAAGTGATACTAGAGAATGCATTACAAAGAA
>NW_004797324.1:84768-86517 GCF_000002075.1 Aplysia californica | reverse complement strand
GAAGAAGAAGAAGAAGAAGAAGAAGAAGAAGAAGAAGAAGAAGAAGAAGAAGAGAGGAGTAAGAAGAGGAGACGGGGAGGGGAAGGAGGGCGAAAGTATAACAATTAACTGGGGGGAGGGGGGGGCAACCCTAAAAAAGACACAAGGACGGAATGCTGTTAGAGCAAGAGAAAATAACGAAACAAAACAAGTGTTTGAAAATACAAAAATCAAAGATTGGGCAGAGCCTCACAGAAAAACTTCACCCGATCCTGTGGACTTCTAATACTAATAGAAAGAAATACGTCCCATTCTCATCTATAGTGCTGTCTAAAAGTCTTTGCGCAACTTAATGTCAAATCATATATTTCCAACTATCATATTATTATGTACTTCAACTTTTGCACAATGACTTGTATCAATTTATCTGAACAGATCAACATTTTTGTATGCACCTACTAGCTGTATTGTAGAAAATTCCTTAATAAATACTGATAGCACACCCAAGTGGATGGTTTCTACAGATCTAAAAAGGTTTACAGCTGGGGCAGTACCACTTTTAAAAGCGAATCCGTCATTACGCTTGTTGAACGCATGTTTTGAGAACCTTCAGGGCCAAAAATGTTTTCACTATAAAATTAATTTCTTGTAACAGGTTTTGCCACTAGAAAGTGTTATTGGTGAGCTATGACGTAGGTCATATGCGTATGCAAAATGTGTGTGAGAAGCGAGAAATACTGTGAACAATCCCATTTTCTGCGAGTCGGAGATCTATAGTATTTTAAATAAATGTATTAAGAAAAGTTTTTTTTTTAAAAATCTAGACCTAGTCTCAATTGTTGTAGAAAAATATGCTTAGATTCTAAGTTAAGGCAAAGTGATACAAACTGCTGTGCAAAATATGGGTGACATTCAGGGTCGCGTTTACTAAATGCGGGGCCCTAGGCTGTCCATGAGCCGTGGGGCCGGGGCCCCTCGATGACGTTGATGCTACTACTACCGCATTGTAACCCCGTACTGATGGAAAGCTATAACTGTAAAACGTAATTAGATGTAGGCCTACCGGTATCCACCGATAGTGTGGAGTAAGGACATTGATTCACCCGGTAAAGAGACATTTGAGGATAAGTTGCGACAACAACGAATTTTTTAAAACTTACTATCATAGATAATAGATGTACACTAGGTATAAAAGGAGATAACTCTATGCTTACTATAGATACGTCACACGTGTTTGCGTGTTCTGCAGTATTATTAATGATGCATAGCGTCAGCAAATAAGTCATGCACACTTTAAACGATAAACATGTCGTATGGAGATCGAAACTTACAATTTTAGGTTTTTTAAATTTTTATTTAGGCTAAAAATAATTGAAAATCCGGCTCTTCATGCTCTTAAGAATGTTGAATGCTACCTTTGTTTAAAATTTGAGGCATGAAGAGTGCGTGTGGTTTCTTCTAAAATGATGCAAGGGTCGGAGCCACCAGATTTAGATATCATAATAATAGATAAATATTGGAAGAGAATGGGAAGAAAACAGAAACAGAAGTACATGAGAAGGAGAGAAGATATATTATGACAGGGATCGGGAGAAAAACAGAAGAGTAGGAACACACATACACACACGCGCGCGCACAGAGAGTGAGAGTGGGGTAGAGAGAGAAAGAGAGAGGGTGTGAGAGATAAATAGAAAAAGAGGGAGAGATGCAGAAATACAGAGAGAGAGATACTGAGATACAGAGAGAGAGAAAGAGAGAGAGAGGGGGGGA
>NW_004797324.1:81163-83059 GCF_000002075.1 Aplysia californica | reverse complement strand
CAGGTCTGACACAACATTTTCTCCAATAGAGGTACAATTTGTGGGCCATATTTTCACACTTTGCTTATCTTCACAATGATAGAAAACGTAGCGGTTTAGCTGAGAGTAAAAATAACCGGTTTACGGCTTGAAATAGTTGATTTTCAGGTTGATTCAAGGATAGATCTACACAGAATGATACTGATGGTTTAGTGAGTAAACTCTTGTGCAAACTTTGTACATGTGATCAGTCGCAGTCCCCCTTTTCGTCGCCCATGTGTAATAATACGGAACTCAGTAAAGGTGTCTAGCAACTAACTATGACTAAACGCGTTGTGGTGAAACAAATTATTAGATGTATTTGATATTCTCTACTTTTCGATCTCTAGATCTTGTATAAAGCCATTCTGGCAGGCGTAGAATATTTGATTCTGTGAGATGTCATCAGGTTTTATACGGTCACTTCTTTCAATGTTGCAAAGCAAAGCCTTTTAATGTCTGAGATTTGTTGCGCTCTTATCATACACTGGTTATGCGATTTCGGAGTCTAATTTACAGGACATGACTGGCTTGCCGGTGGTTGGTGGGTGCTCTGGTGTGGTTTTGTCCTTTCCCATCGAAAATATTATAGCCCTGATCACTCCTCCCTCTTTTTGGGCGTGTTACTCTATTGCAATGCCTCTAATCTTCGACACTCGTATGGCCTTATTGTGTTGCAAGCGCCGTAAAACTCATACTCAAACGAAATGACTGGCTTTTGCAGATTAATAATGGTTCAGTGAGTACCGTGGACCAGCATGTAGATAGGACACGAAAGGTAAAAATGATTAGTTATGTATAACCTGTAAGCCTATCATCATTGGTCCAGCAAACACTAGAATATCTCCCCAGTGTTGTACAAATTCAGATGTAACTTACTGGGGTTTTTTATATTTATAAATCCTCTTTATTTTATTATTTTTTAAAAACCATTAGGGAACATTTGGTACGAAGTATTTTAAAAGTCATGCGTGAAACTTATATTCTAAAGTATACTATTTCTTTTTCTTGTATAAATGAGCCAGTTCATAAATTTTATCCCCGCAAATGTTTCCTTTTACACCTTTAATCTAGAAAGCGAACTCGGTGGAGAGGCGTATCAGAGACCTAGCAATTTTAACGTTGACATTGCTAGGTCTCTGGGTGTATCCTGGAATTTAGGAAGCTGGAAGGACACTCTTTTTTTTTTCCTAACGAAACGGATTTTTTTTTTCTGCTAGCTCTAAGCACTTTTTGAGAATGAAGGGGACGGTGTTCCTGTATTTGCTGTATTTTCAATTGTTACATTATTTACATTATCGTTTAGCAGTCGCACCGTACAGTGGTGTAAGGCTGATAGTATTAGTGTTGTTGTTGTTCTATGCCAGAGAAATTTAAGGGGAAAAAAAGGGGGGGGGGGTAAAAATAAGGACCATTACACATCTAGAGGGAGTGTTTTAGTTTTCTAAGAGTTATAACTTTTATGGCGCTCACGGCTACAAAAGGTCATAATATGAGTACGCGTCTGGGAGTGCAACCTGTCTGAGGGCAAACAAGTTGCGGGTGCTAATCAAATTATGCAAATAGAAAAAAGCCAGAAAGAGTTTTTTTTCGAGTAGTCTCTTCTTTTCGTTGTCATGGTGGCGTTATGACTTAATAAGAAGACAGGTTTTAACTATGGTCCAATATTAGGCCTATACGAGAACATCGTAGGCGTTGCAAAAATGTTTAATAGTCTTGCTTCTTTTTTCGGATGCCCATGAAAGGCGGAGTGAAGTGGGAGGTCCATAGAAGTAGAAGGAAAAGATGGCGCAGCTGGAGCACACCTCTTACCCTATGAAACAACTGCTGGTGGCAAGACACTAAAGCCACCCTGCACTTCGCTAGTATATATATATA
>NW_004797324.1:79745-81014 GCF_000002075.1 Aplysia californica | reverse complement strand
ACTTTGTATATATAAATGTACTTGTAATGGGAGCATACGTTAACAATAATGGAAAGCACTATTCCCAGTGACACTGGGGGTAGACCCAGAAACCACTGGCAATAGGGCCTAGGGAAGAATTGTTCCCATGCAGTGTCACTGGGAATAGGCCCAGAAACTATTCCCAGTGATATTGAGAACAGACAGACCCATTAGATCTATTGTTCCCACACTGATCTACATGTGCTTGATGGTGATGGGTTACTAAATACTAGACTATATCTAATATAAATCTAGATCTAGATCTAACCAAACTAAAGTAGATTATGATGTGAGTGGAAGAATTTTTTTTAAAAGAAAAAGGAATGATCATTCTATGCTTGCTTGTTATTCAATCGTAATTTAAATGAACGTCTCAAGATTTCACTACGTTTCATTTTATTGCTTTATCCCTTTAGCGGTAACTGAATAACAATTTCCTGAAAAAAATAAAGTTCCTCCGACTCAACCATTTGTAAAACTCGGAGTTTTACGCCTCTTTAAACATGGGCAGGCTATTACAGAGAGATCTCGGATATAATGTCCATCGTTGTTTGGAATAATGGAGAACCTTAATCACCCCCCCCCCCCTCAAAAAAAAAAGAAAAGAAAAAATCACGCAAACAAACAAACAAACAAACAAACAATAAAACAAGCAAACAAACAAACAAACAACCCATCTTTGGGAACACCCAGTTGATTACCATGTTCCAGTACGATACCAACTGAGCTAACTGCACGCCCCTAATGGAAATGATGCGCGGCAATACTTTGTTGTGCGTTTTTCTACATACTCCAATACAATCTCCCACCGCATCCTTGTTTGCCATTTCAAAAGCCAGGAGGGGGTAAAGGAAGTAGTGTGACCTCGTCATTCCGGTTTCCTTTCATAATAGCTTTGCCGTCGGCTATTTAAAGGTCACTATAGCGAGCGTTTCGTTTGTCGCAGTACGTGTACTTTATGTGATATTATGGGTAGATAAACAAACCAAGTAAATAAGAAAATAATAGAGATGCATAGTATAGTTACAGATGTCCACATAGAGCATCACAGTGTGTCGTTGTTAGCATCTGTTAGGTAACAACGTGGGTGGTGCTGGTTCGAATTTCAAGTAGGGCGTTCTTGAAGGCAGTTTGTCTTGTGAGTTTTCAGTTCATCTTTCCCTCATTCTTCAAACATAACTCGATCCAAGAGAGAAACCGACGAAAGATAATAATATGGTGCCAACAACCGCTTCCGTCACCATCGAT
>NW_004797324.1:72853-77694 GCF_000002075.1 Aplysia californica | reverse complement strand
CGTGTGTGTGTGTGTGTGTGTGTGTGTGTGTGTGTGTGTGTGTTATTCAACGGCTTCTGGTGTTCTCACTTGGGTCCAACTAGAAAAAAGCTCAACTTACAGAGATGAATTCTTTTGCGCCTGACCTGCAACGCTGACCATTATGCCATTATGATGTGTGGACTACATCGTTGGTCAATTCCTTAGATTGTCCAAACATGAGCATGATTTAGTTTTTTTTCACTGCCAAATTTTATAATGTATAACTAGGCCACCACACACGTCATGATAATATTAGTTATAGCCTTGGGTAAAAGTAAAGTTTTTTGAGTCAGGGCTGTGGAAGTCTGCACAATTAAGTGTTCGAAAAAAAAAATAAAGATTGTGGAAACAGGGGAAATAGAAATCACCACAGTTGACAAAAATACTTTGCCCACACACTACAGATCTAGATCTAGAAGATCACCTATACTGTTAATAGTAATACTATGTTTTAACGTTTCAAACACATAAGCAGACAAGTTCTACACACGTACGGTAAGGAATAAGGTTCAGAAAATATTTTTGTAATGTAATGATTACGAATGGCGAGCTTCATGGAGAACATTATGCGTTTAACGATAATTTGATGGGCCATACTCCCACTGAGACCAACATGAGAACACGCATCCCTCTCTTCTCATTCCCAATCTCATCCAGCAGATGGCTCAGCCCACCTGTCCACGGGGCGAACCTGCAAATCTTTCCGTCCTGTAAACGTAAACACCCTAAGCTTGCACCCCTCCCGAAATACACTTGGGTTGGCCCAAACAACTTTAGCGTCCGCCATTGATTCTGCTGAACCGGCTCGGCGCTTATTTCGCCTTCTCGTACTTTTGCTTTTTGTGGTTGCTTCTTGCTCTGGAGTTGTGGAGAAACTTTTTCGAGATTAAGTGAAATTCTCTGGTGCTTCGTGAAAGATGAGCGCCGCAGACGAGAAAAACTTTGCCAAAGTTTCTTCATTGATTGAGGACGAGGTGAGTGCAACTCAAGTTTCTCTCTTTCGCTTCCGCAAACTGATCACCAGTCACCAACACCAGCCAAGCCTAGGGCCTAGGCCCTACCTTTCGCTGTGTGTAGGATACCCTGTCACACAAGCCCTCTATGGGGTCAGTCGACTGTCACCTTTGGTTCTTCTGATTGCATTTGCGGTCACTGAAGCATTGCTTTAAAAATGAAACAATGACATTGATCATCTAGATTCCAGATGTAGATTCTAGATCTAGAATCTAGAACTTTTTCTTTCCCCACAAAAGTATGAGAGATTTCGGAGAAGTTCTGAGAAGTTGGCCTAGACTTCTAGGTTGAGTTCACTTTTTAAAACTTGCAGCCCACCATCCTTTTTGACCCATGTCAGCTCGAGTGATCCTCCGCGCACCTCAACGGCTTTGTAGAACTTAACATCTTCGTCCAGTAGCCTAAGTTTTCCCAGTCTAGGATCGATGTGATAGATGCACACATCTGCAGAAGAAAGTAAATGACTCTACTAACAAGGCATTCTACTATTAGTACAGTTAAAAAAGACAGTGGAACGAGTATCACTATCAGATCAGTTCTTGCCCTGTAAAATGGCTCTAGGCCTATAGATCTAGATCTAATCTAAATCTAGATAGACTACAAAATAGTCTAAGTCATAGACTAGATAAAATCGAGATCTCTAGATCTTGATCTAGATCTAGCTAGATCTAGATCTAGATCTAGATCGAGATCTCTAGATTCTAGATCTATTTAGACAACATAGATCTAGATTCTAGTATCTATAGGCTGGCTAAGGACTTTAACTTTTCAGAAAAGTTTTCTTTTCTTTTTTCTTTCTACTTTTCTCTTTAGCATTAGATCTAGATATCTAGATCTAGATCTAGATCTATATCTTCTAGATTCTAGAGATCTCAACGTGTTTCTTAAATTTTCAAGAGATGATAAGAAAAGTTTAGTTGAAAAAATGTCATCAAAACTTCAATCTTAGAGGCCTAGGGCCTACATGAATAAAATAGGCCTAGCTTCTGTCTGTTCTTTTTTATTTTTACTTCAGTACTTCAGAGCAGTTTCTGTAAAGTTTGCTAATTAAAGTCGAGGCCCCTAAAAGACTAAAAGGCACCATAATGACATGTGTCTGAGACAGAATAAAAAAGAAAAAGACTTTTCTTTCGCTCTGAATTATATATTATCATGTCTTACTTCAGGAATTACTGCCATGCGAGGCATATTGGATGTTGTTGATAAATTTATATGTTTTATAGACTTTAATGATAATGCTGGTCTATTTTCAATTTTTGTAATATATCTATAGTCTATACATATATATATATATATCATACATCTAATAGGCCTATTAATCTTATCAGTGAAACTGTAGGCCCATTAAAAAAAAAAAGGAAATGACATGTTACCTAAAGGATTGCATTGTCTCTGGATTTTTTTTTTTTGGTGGTGCATTTGAGTAATTTAGGGGGATATGTTTTTAATGTGAACGTTTGTGGTTCTAGATCTAGGTAAACATAAAACAGGGAAGAGTAGTGCTGCATTGCATTTAGGACCTACTGTTTGAAAGAACTTTAGAAAGATTGCATAATTAGACCTAAATGAAAATGTCGTGAAATGTTGAGGAAGGTTTTTTTTAAAAAACTTTAATATTGTTTGATGTAATTTTTGTAGCTAGAGCTAGCTTGCTTTTTTTTTCAAATGCTGTTCATGACACATGAACTTTTTTGCTACTTTCCAATGACTCTTTTGTTTGATTTAGAAACTTCTCTCTCAGGTCAATTTGATTGATAGGCCTACTTTCTTCTGTCTCTGTCTAATTTGGTGTGTACTTTTATATTTGGCTATGTCACTTGGTGCACAATCACTGTATTTTTTTGCAGTGAGTTAAGTTATTTTGTCAGAATCTTTAACTTTTCTATTCCTTTTTTTTTGCCTAGTGAAATACTTTGATAATGTAAAGTTTAGAACATGATGATATATGATGTACAATGTTCGTAAAGTTCTGTTTCAGTCGTGCAGATCATAGTTTATTTTCAATGGATAAGTAAAGCTTAAGTTTACATGCTTTTGTTAGGTTATAACTTAGTTGGGAACATTTTTATGTATTGTTTGGTACCTGCACTTGATTTTGAATTATTTATCGTTTTGTTATAGTGGCCTACCGTTATAGGCCTACTATTTGGGAAGTTTAACAAACTTTTTTGATACTTTAAAATGAGAGCAATCCATATGTTGGTCCAACTAATTTTACTAGAAGTAGAAGGTCCGTAATGATAGTTGATGAATATTATATATATGATAAATGCAGATTTATATTTCGTGTTCAGCATCATTAATTTACATAAATAATCAGAGTCTCTAGGCTCTTGTATTTGCCAACTTTTTTCTTGTGTGAGGCTCAAGTTGTGAAAATGCCCTATTCTTGGAGATCATAAAATTTACATAAACTGAACTTTGTGAATGTGAAGCGAGATCCCTCACAAAATGTGATTTTTATACTGCTCTATTTTGTGTTTCTAGCTAACACAAAACTCATTCATATTATAGCTTAAAAATGTTTACCCTGGTTAGAAGTAACCTCCTGTGAAATATTGGTGGTCTAAAATTACCATATAATGAAATGTTCTGTCCTCTGAGGCTTGAATAGATTGTGGTTGTGGGTGTTGACTGGTGCTCTTGTGTGGTTTGCTTCTTCTTTCGGACTATCAATCGACTATCGTCATTATCTCCCTCCTTTTTTGTGTTTGTTACTCTCTTGTAACACCTCAAATGTTCGGGACTTATATATGACCTTATTGTGTTGCAAGTTCTGTAAAACACTTACTGAGACTAAAGATTGGGGTTTGGTAATGTTTTACAAAAGTTTTTTAAACCAGTGAAGCACACATGGGTGATGGAAGTTTTCATCCTATTTGCATCACAGAGTGGGCAAAAAAAAACTAAAATTTTTTTTGGATCATATTTATTTAAAGTAAGGTAGGCCTACTATATTAGACGGTGGATCAATTCAGACTTCGAAAGGATGTTCTTTTTTCCCCCCCAGTGTATAATGGTTATATATGATGTTGTTATGATGGTTAGTTCCTCATATAGCCTACATATTATGGCTGTTGGGACTCAAAAGACATAGATAGCTAATGTTTTGCGATATGCTAATTGGTTTGGTTCTCATTCCTTCAGTAGTTCCTCTACTCAGACATTTGTTAAATGATTGAAAGTTCTTCGACTGTTACGATGTCTGCCTACATATTGTCATGTCGCTCATAATTTGTAAAATATGGTGTCAAAAATGTGCACAATAAAATAGTGTATAAAATTGCGAGGGCCTGTAGAGTATTAAAAAATAAATTGTACACTATGCATGCAGCTATGCTGGAACTTGATGAAAGACAGATGAGCGTGGGTGGTTGGCGGGTGCTCTGGTGTGGTTTGCTCCCTCTTTCTCTATAACAAAAATATATTGTCTCTCTCCCCTCCTTCTATTTTGTGTTTGTTACTCACTTGTAACACTTATATAACCTTATTGTGTTGCGAGTGCCGTCAAACTTATTAAAACTATAATGAAGATGAGCTCTGGGATAAAATACCGTTTTTACAAGAGCTAATTTTATAATAACTTCTAAGCCTTATCATCAGAAACCATAACCACGCTTTTTGTCTGTGCATTGCACACATTTTACCTCTCAACTACGATGCTTTCAACCAACTCTCCACACACTCCGCGCGAAAAGGAAGAAATTGAGAGAGAGGCATGAGAGAGAGAGAGAGAGAGAGAGAGAGAGAGAGAGAGAGAGAGAGAGAGAGAGAGAGAGAGAGAGAGAGAGAGAGAGAGACACTAA
>NW_004797324.1:68573-69784 GCF_000002075.1 Aplysia californica | reverse complement strand
CCCCCCCCCCTGGCCCTGAAAAGAAACCTGCAAAAAAGAAAACAAATAAGCCCATTACCTCTACCGATTAGAATCCTGCCATTTTTCAATATTGGAGGTGTAAAAGAAAGTCACCGTGTTTCATATTGGCAAATATACAATTTCGGTGGGGAATGTTTTGCCTGTAATTTTGGCGAGTATCGCCACCTTATTCCGTTTTTCTCTGATTGATTGGATCGGAATGTTCTACGTTCCCACCTGCATAGGTTAGATCAATTACAATTTAGGAACCGAGCTACCTGGTCCAACTCTAGCTGGCTGAGTGGGACACGTGTATGATGATGATGACGATGATGATGATGATGATAATTGTGATAACAATAGTAATCATAATAATAAAGATGATAATGATGAGGATATAATGATGATAATCATCATCATCATCATCATCATCATCATCATCATCATCATCATCATCATCATCATCATAGTATTGTACTGCGCAAATTCCCCCTCAACAGCTAGCTCTCTGCCGGTCTGTTTCTCTCTGTGCCTTCCGGATGCTAGTCTGTTTTAGTTTCTTTCATGTTTTTCCCCCCTCGTCATCGTGTTTAATGTCGACAGGGGTTGCCCTCTAGGGGTTGGCGATAAATTGCGGGAAATGTCAGCACGCCAAATATAGAAGCTCAAACGCCGCGTCGCCATGGAAACCAAGTAAGAAATATTGGGATTTTGTCTCTCCGTAGTGTCCGGGCGCTGCATGCTGTTGCATCCGCTCTGACAACCGAAGCTGATCCGCGGCGATCAGTCGCTCACTGTGTGAGACACTGTGGCTTTCAGGCGCTCACGTTCCGATGTTGCCTACCCCTCTCTTCTTTGGTGGAGAGCCATTCTTTTCTTTTCACCGCCTGTCATTTCTTTATTATGTATGATATTATACAGATTTTGCTCCCCCCCCCTCTCTCTCACTCTCACTCTTACTCTCTCTCTTCCTACCCCCTCTTTATCTCCTCTTTTTAGTAGTTTGCCTCTATTTGTCTGTCTGCCTGTTTGTATTTTTGATTGTTTGTGTTTTGCTGGGTTTCTTTCTGCCTTTGTTTTGTTAGTAGTTATCGTAGTTTTCTTGTTACAGTATCCCTCCTCCCCCAGCCCCCTGTCTCTCACCCCCCTGTCTCTCACCCCCCTGTCTCTCCCTCCCCCACTCACTCACTCACTCACTCACTCACTCACTC
>NW_004797324.1:64565-67305 GCF_000002075.1 Aplysia californica | reverse complement strand
CCAGAGAGAGAGAGAGAGAGAGAGAGAGAGAGAGAGAGAGAGAGAGAGAGAGAGAGAGAGAGAGAGAGATTGTCCTCATTGATCTGTTTTATGTTTGGGTTTTTCTTGGACTATGGCGTCATCATGCGATCCAGGTATAATCAATGTCTTTTGTTATATCCAGCAGTCGTTTTTTATTCTGCCTTGAGCTTGGTATCGTGGCATACTATGCGCAGTGGCTGAACAGCAGCTTAGCTAACTACTGCCGACCGGTACATCAGCAGGAGTAAACGACACCATTAGTGAGGCGTATTTGGTTTCGGCCATCTGATCGTCTATTCTTGTTGCTACGGCGACTAATAGGCCCTGTGTATCATGTGATACCTTTGCATTGGTAGTGATACTATACAAACTGAAAACCTAGTGGCACGGAGGACACTGCAACAGCATCAACAGCAACAACAACAATAACAGCAACAGCAACATCGTCATCATCATCATCATCATCATCATCATCATCATCATCATCATCATCATCATCATCATCATCATCATCAACAACATCATCACCACCACCGGTACCAACAACTTCAGCCACCTTAATTTGTTCTGCTCTTGTGTGGAGAAAGGAGCACATAACGTTGGAATTTGTTTCAGAGAGTGCTCGCTAAAAAAAGAAACAGGGCGACAGATAGTTGTTAAAAGAATGAGAACTTTTAACTTGAAACGACCTCGGGTGTGTATGGGGTCGGGGTGGGGGGTTTGATGAAAATCCCGTCTATTTTATATTTGTATGTAAGACCGAGTGCCTAGTCTTCACACGACAGACACCAGTTTTGTTATTGTATCTGCCCCATCTTCCCCTCCTTCCCCTGAAACTGAAACTGTCCGCCCCACTTGTCAGCTTCCTTGAGCACAGGTCGCGGTCTGTTACTAAATCAACATTACCATCTTAGGACAACGTGCCTGACCTCCTTTCTTAAACATTTCACACACGCTTTGTCTGGGGAGAAATCAACAGCTACTGGCTCAACATAAACAACAGAGTATAGAGGCCACAGTTACGGGGACATTTTTGGAAATACATTGGACATTTGATGCTAAAATGTTGGAAATGCATTTGGCATTTTATGCAAAGTTGCTATAAATGCATTGGACATTTGATGGCAAGTTATGGGAACTGCATTTGACATTTTATGCGAAAATGTTATAGGTGCACTAGACATTTGGTGCGAAGTAAACAGAATGAAGGAGAAAAATACCTAATGAGCTTCTATGTCCTGTACTCCCAGAGGATGAATCAGGTAGCGACCCATCAACTGCTGTCATTTTACAGTAAAAAGACCAATACACAATTTGTTTCAGTTGGTTTTTGTTCTAATATTTTTTTGCGCCGCCATCGACAGTTCTAATAATTTAGGGGGTTAGCCGCCTCGACTCTGCCTGTCAGGGCTAACTTATCTGAGTAGTAGGCTGGAATTGCTGTCGTAAAGTCTTAAGTTCTATACGTTACTATTCTCTTCTGGAAAGGGTGCTGTGCCCTTTTGAGTTTGTTAAAAACCCCCCCAACTGAAATCGCATCACTTCAGCTTTCAGCAAAATAGTGGCCTGCAGAGACTATATTAGGTATTGCTAGAATTTATACCCCTAACATGCTTCTATGCTGTATTTCCCATGCATTGCACAGTTGAGTTCAGGGATTAAATCAGAAATACCGTAAACCTTTGGGTAATATTCTATAAACCAGCTTTCCTAATCTTTACTAGTACATTGTATCTATCCGCCCATCATTTAAACGTGTGCAATGTAATATTTTATTTAAAAGGTGTGTATTTTGGCATGTTTTGAACCGCTTGGCACAAATTGATCGCCTGGCACTCTAAACTCCGTTGCTGTGTTTAGCCCATCCGTCCAGTGCTATGCGGGTCTTTGTTGGCAGTTTCGGGGAGCAGCAGGTCTTGTCTGTGAGTCACGGTGACCTTTAAATTACTAGATCTAGTTTTTAGGGAACGCCTACTGTATATGATGTAGGTTGCTCACTTGTACAGTGTACTTTGTTAACTGTTGCCTGCTGGTTGTAGCTCTGTTTTTTTTTAATTGTTTATTTTCATTTCATCTGTCTCTCTATATCTTAAATCTTAATTACTACTGGTTATTAGGGTACCCTCTCTCTTCTTGGTGTATGCTGCTTACGTGTACTTTGTCAACATTGACTGCTGATGGAAGCTCTGTTGTAGTCCGTCTTTTTAAATTGCCATCCATCCATCCATCCATCCATCCATCTATTCTGTCTGACTTTGTGTCTGTCCGTCTGACTCGCTCTTTACCGTTTATGTCTGCATTATTTACCATCTCAGAAGCGTATTAACCGGAGTAAATACCCACCCACATCTCTACACAGACAGCTCGCCAGAACGGGAGAGCCCGGCCGCGACCTTTTCTCCGCAAGTAGCCCCATCGCCAGCAATTGACATTTCGGTAAAACCCGCAGAGCGCGTAAATAATTGAGATAGATACGATTGTGTGGGACTTCCTTCGGCCCCATTTCCCGATTATAATGTGACGTAAGACACACAGATGTAATAGGACGCTTTACTTTAATCGCGAAGTCGTTCTCCATCGGGGAGAGTGGATCTGCTAGGGGAGAGGGATTGGTTTAGGATGGAGGGAAAGAATATGAAGCATGAAAGGATGGATGCAAAGTGGAGAAGGGGAGGCAAGAAATAAAGAGGGTTTGTTTTTGTCAATGTTGGGAAAGGGG
>NW_004797324.1:62975-64219 GCF_000002075.1 Aplysia californica | reverse complement strand
TCCCCTTTTTGTGCATGTTTGATGTCCTAGCCATGAGAGCGGTGCTATATTTTTTCTCTTCTTTGACTGTGTACTTATTCGTTACTTATAGCTCGGAAAAACTCATTTATTGTGTAGTCTCCCTCCCCCTCCACCCTCTCCTTTATGGACTGTGTTAGCTGGCTGCTTTATCAATTCTCTATAAATTCCTCCAAGCAGAAGACACGCACAAATATATACACATGTCTATATATCTCTATATTTCATGAACGCACCTTACTTTGCGCCGAGTTTTATCTCCTGACACATCAATTCTCTAGTCCTCGAGCGCCAGGATCTTAATCGAAATTTTGTGTTATGATTTATAGCTCGTCCACTCTCGTCCGTCCGCGGTTAAAACAGAATAAAAACAAAGGTCAGTTAACTTTTCTCTGATCTTTGCTTGTGGGTCTCAAAATTGGATTTCCAACAGCACCTAAAAACCCGTTAACGAAGACCCACTGCAAAATAAGGTTCCCACACGTTTTGTTTAAATGTTAGCCCGAAGTGAGTTACAGAAAGTAAATTATTCTTTAGTCGAGATTTTACTGCGCTCGCAATTGCATTTATAAAAGGTTTTATGAACGCCAACGGGTGGGTGTTAACAGAGAAGTCCTTACAGGGAATCAGACTTACTCTGCTCACCTCTTTAGCTTCTACAGCACAAAGTCTGCTTCGACTGTCAAGGCACCCCGGAAAGAGCGGGTCACAAGAGTGAGACAAACATACGGAAAAACTTAACTAAGAAGTAGAGGAGAAATGACGATAGTAAGGATTAGGAAAGAAAAAGCAGTTGTTCTCTGTTGTAGTTCAGGCACAGTTATGGTCATGACTTTGATGAATCAGCCCATTTACAATTACAGTTCTACTGTATATAAGAACTCGAGATGTTAATGTCTCCCCCCCTTTGGGAATGGCCTAAAGACACTTCAGTCAGTAGCACTGCCCCGGGGAGTGAAGTGCTCTTTAAGGTTGCACCTGAAATATTTAAAATAAGTTTTCGCCTATGAAACAGGGTCTAATGAATTGATGAGTACTTTTTGAGACGGAGGGGAGGTGCCTGTCTCGAAATGAGCTTTTGTAAGCTAGGTTACTGTAAATCATATTTACTTGTAGTGATCCTGTTTATCATGTACATGTACTTGAAGGACCGATGTTTAATATTGGCTCTATGTTTGTGTGTGTGTGTGTGTGTGTGTGTGTGTGTGTGTGTGTGTGTGTGTGTG
>NW_004797324.1:59008-62148 GCF_000002075.1 Aplysia californica | reverse complement strand
AGAGAGAGAGAGAGGGAGGGAGGGAGAAAGAGGGGGTGGGGGTGGGAGGGGCAGATTTGGTCGCAGTGATAAAGTAAAAGACGCGAGGCGTTTGGAGATGACAGGGAAGAAGCAGGTTCTGTTGAAATCTATCGGTTAAAGTGAAGAATGTGAGGGAGGAAGGAAAGATGGCGGCGGATGAAGAGAAAAATGAGGATGAAACGGGGTATGCTGTAAGTAAGTGATTGGGAGAGGGGGAGGGAGCAGGAGGAAGGAGGAGGGAGAGAAAGTAATGTAAGTTGGACGACGTGGGAAGACGGAGATTGAGAAGAGGAGAAAAGACCAGGGAGGGAGGATGATGAAAAAGACTTGGAACAGCCATGGCTTTCTGTATTGGATTCCGATCCGATCGCAGCCGCCCTAAAGCAAACTCACACACACACACACAAACACACACAGTGTTGAGAAACCAATGCTTTTAGCAATGCCGACAGACGGGCACTGGGAGATCAGGTATCCTAGTTTGTCTCGGACTTCCTGCCGGCTTTCACAGTAATTGGATGAGCCGTGATATTTGAGGACTATAAGTGTATACCAGGCCGTTAACACACCCAGGTGGGCTGTCAGAAGATGCATTACACTGAACATATGGATGGATGAAGCCTTTAACTGTTCGCGGGCTGCAATAGGCTGAGGCACTTTTCTTCTTCGGTTTGAGGGGGTTATTCTGTTTCAGTTTTTTCGTCTGTTTTGAAGACTGAAATTGTTGTTCTAGTATGAGAAAATGTAGACAGGTGCCTGTAACTTAAGAAATAGAGATAGCTTAAAAAAATATACACTCACACACACACACACACACACACACACACACACACACACAGAGAGAGAGAGAGAGAGAGAGAGAGGAGGAGGAGGAGTTAAAGTGAGATTGAGGGAGGTACAGTGAGATGGAGGGAGGGGGTAGGAAAGGGGGAAAGGAAGGGAAAGAAATAAAGAGAGAAAGAAAGAAAGAGAGAAAGAAAGAAAGAGAGAAAGAAAGAAAGAAAGAGAGAAAGAAAGAAAGAGAGAAAGAAAGAAAGAAAGAGAGAAAGAAAGAGAGAAAGAAAGAAAGAAAGAGAGAGAGAGAAAGAGAGAGAGAGAGAAAGAGAGAGAGAGAGAGAGAGAGAGGGAGAGGGAGAGAGAGAGAGAGAGATGGGGTGGTGACCTGAACGTTATATTCCGAAAATAAACACGCCAAAATAAAATAAAAAATGGCCCGCCTGCATGTGTCCATGGGTAATTCTATGTATACAATGTCAACACAAATCGTTATCACAGATTTATGAATATATACACGCACTGCGCTCAGGCAGTATGTTATTGTTTGGGCATGTGTGCGGTATAGTCGTCATTCCTAAATATTTTGTGTTCTGCCTTTCTGTCTATTGAAGAAGCCCAACATGCGTCCCTGGTTACTGTTGTGGAGCGGTCAAGCGCTGTTGCGTGCAGGAGACCTGAGTTCGATTCTTGAGTGTCGAGAATATTGTTTTGTTATCGATTATCTCGGGATGTTGTATCCCTGTCAGCCCAGTTTGGCCCTAACACGCAGGATCAGAAGCCCGCCTCCTAAATGATCTAAGTTGTTTGATGGGGGCTTTGTAAAGCACCAACATTTTAAAAGCCCGCCTCTCAAATAATTTTATTGCGTTGAAAGGTGTGATAAAACCCACACTCCAGCTCAGACTTTGATAGAGTAATGCTCTCAGATCTCCGTGTCCTGGTCTTTGACTCGTGGGTGGTTGGTGGGTGCTCTGGTGTGGTTTGTTCCTTCTTTTCTATCAAGCATTTATCGTCTCTTACGTCTCTTTCTTTTTATGTATGTTATTCTCTTATAACACCTGGTCTTTGGCACTTATACGTGGCCTATTTGTGTTGCAGGGGCCGTAAAACACTTACGAAACCCCGCCTGCATGCAGTTCCTGATATCCATAAATCTGTGATACCCATTCGCTATGGTGATATCGATTTGTGTTGACATCGTATATATTTTGCGTTAAAAGGTTCGGTAAAACGTACACTGCCCTAGCTCAGACTTTGATGAAATGATGTCCTCAGATCTCCTTGTCCCTTGTCTTTGACCTCGTCGTTTGTAGGTGCTCTCCTCTTTCTTTTTTTGTGTTTGTTTCTCTCTTGCAACACCTCTAACTTTCGGCACTTATATGGCGTTATTGTATTGCAAGTGCCGTAAAACACATACTAAAACTAAAGAACAAAAAAACAAAAAAACCTACAAAAAACCCTGCGCTGAAAGGTGCGTTAAAACCAACACCCTAGCTCATACTTTGATGGAGTAAAGCTCTCAGATCCCTGCATCCCTGGTCTTTGACCCTGTGTGTCCAGACGGCCCAGACGTCAGCTGGCCCCGCCACCTCACGACGTATGGGCCCATCGGGGAAACAACAGGAATCTACGACCATCTGCTCGTGATTATTTATAGGGCTATGTCGCTGTATGACAGCCGTGGCGCTGGGGATTGGGGATATTTGTTCCTCATGCTCCCAGCGGCAAAGAGCGTTTCATGAGGGCTTTTTATATTGATTGATCGATAGGGTGATGTAATCAGTGCCCCCCCTGGTTTATCGGTAGGGGTATGTTTTAGTTTGTTACAGTGCTTTCCCTTGCTTCAGAATTCTAGTCGGGGTCTTTCTTAAGTTGTGTGGGGAGCTGTTTAAGAGGAGTGGTGGAGGATATCTTGTCAGAATGGGAGTGGTTGCGGGTTAGGGTGGTGGGAGTTACTCTTCAACACACGCACACAATGGCACGCATGTTTTGATTAGTATCAAACACAAACTTGCATGTGTGTGCATTCTTCTTGTGATTTGATATGCCGGATGCAAGAACACTTATGCACATGCAACAATATTATTTGTCACCATGACTGTGCTCGTCCGTTGGTGGCTCACTTCTTGCCGCAACTGGCCTTCATCTTTTCTGTTCTCTACTTTGAGTTACAATTTCATGAAGTTGTTGACCACTATCGACTTACACGTTTTCTATGCTGACATAGTAGATTAGATCTTCCTGGCGTCTATTGTGCTCCACAGTTTTCTGTTTGTGTGACCAATATACTCGTTGCATAAGATACTTTCAAAGGAGAGAGAGAGAGAGAGAGAGAGAGAGAG
>NW_004797324.1:56481-58106 GCF_000002075.1 Aplysia californica | reverse complement strand
GGGGGGAGAGCACGATGTGGGTTTTGTTTTTGGTACTAGTGGTTTCGTGATGTGATTTGGGCTTATTTTAGCCTTTTTTGTCATTGAAATCGATTTTTAGCGCTTCCGAGTCCATTTAGTAATCGTTGTTGCCTTTTTTCTCATTGATGATAAAGAATACTGGTACATTACATTCTTTTCTTTCTTTCATTACTGAAAGTGTAGAACTTGAAGCCGGTGGGACCATTAGTGGTTCCTCTTCTGCTGACAGGAGGCGCAACGCCAGAGCTGGTAGGGCGCCATTCTAACGTCACTACCTCGCCTGTCGTTTGCGTGGTATCGGTACTTTCGCTGTCGTCCGCATACTGGCGTGTGTGGTGTAGCGGAGAGGCGCTTCTCTGTCGCGCACGTATAAGACCTGAGTTCGATTCTAGGATGGGGAGGATATTTATCAAGCCTCTCGGTTCTTTCTGGTCGGATATTGTATCCCTCTCAGCCGGGGTTAACTTTGACAAGTGACACTGAAGTCAAGCAGAAAACAAAACAAAAACAATCAAACAAACAAACAAACCGAAAGACATAAAGAAAGAAGGGGCCCAAAGAAAGTACGGCTATTATTTGAGAATGTTTCAGGGATTGTAGCGAAGAAAGGCACGGCGGAGAAAAATCCCCCAATGAATGATGCTTGAGAGAAAGGTTATTAATGTGCGGATTTGTAACGATTTCTCCGACAAAGGAGGCGAGCCAAAGGAAACTGTGCCGCTTGGGAGTCTGCCGAATGTTCTCGTAATGTGTGCCCATCGGAGGAATGATTAATGGTTGTTTGTTTTTTTTCCCTTTACTATCTCAATTACCTGTTTCTGCCAATTGGAAAGACCAAGACAGAGGTCGGTGTTTGACAGACAGGGACAGGGCACGGGGACTGGGGTAAGGCTTCTGTTGTGGCGCGGCTGGTTTTGTAATGCGATTAAGTTGTGCAGGTCATTATTGATGGGTTCGATCTATGAGATCGATTTGTGGGACGTGTGACCTCTGTGTGGTCACCCCCCCCCCCCCTTCTTCCTCCTCGCCGAAATTTCTCCTCCGATTCTCGAGAGATCTGCCTCTGTGGCACAGGTCTCGTGTTGTATTACATCTTTACATTTATTTGAGGCGTTCTTTCGTCCTCTTTCCATGTTGTTCCCGTTCCTTGCATATCTGTTCATACCCCCCAAATCCTCTTGTCTTGTCTTGTCTGTTCGTCCTTGTTATGGCTGTTTTAATATGCTTGCCCTGACTTTATTGTTGTCTGTTTGTCTGATAGAACCGTCTGTCATTCTGATTGTCTGTCTCCCTGACGGTCTCGGTGGTGAGGAAACACGGTAAATCCTGTTTCTGCCCTGTAGGCTATATCAACCTCTGTTTCCACAAAAGAGGTCTACCACTATCATTTATATATAGATAATAATATTCTTGTTTTATTTAGTCAGTCTCTCTGTCTCTCAGTCTCTCCATCTCTCTCTCTCTCTCTCTCTCTCTCTCTTTCTGTCTCTCTGTCTCTCTCTGTCTTTCTCTTTCTCTCTGTCCGTCTTTCTCTCTCCGTCTTTCTCTCTCTCCCCGTCTTCCTCTGTCTCTCACGTGTGTGTGTATGTGTGTGTGTGTGTGTG
>NW_004797324.1:54354-54994 GCF_000002075.1 Aplysia californica | reverse complement strand
CTCTCTCTCTCTCTCTCTCTCTCTCTCTCTCTCTCTCTCTCTCTCTCTCTCTCTCTCTCTCTCTCTCTCTCTCCACACACACACACTCTCACTCTGTTTTTCTTTTAGCTTTATTTAATTTGCTTGACATACTTATGGTATGCAAAAGTTAATACTTACAGAAAGTCATACTCACACACGCACTCCCACATTTCCCCGCACATACGCTCACCCTGAGTCCTCCCCCTCATCCTCTGTGCATGCGCACAAAACCACCTACCAAATACACACACACACACACAGACGTACACACGGTCACTCACGCACGATTCAAGTTTCGCACTTGATCGCACTCAACTTCACGCTTCGCTCTTTGCTCTTCCTCTCTCAGTACATTTCATGGCAATACCCTAGCTTCCCGGAGATGAGTCTTCTAAACCTCTATTAACCCCCCAGTCAGTAGCGGTCGTCTGTGATACTACATTTGTTATTATTATGCAAATAGTTCAATACATTTTGCGATGGGACAGGCCCTGGCCAGCCCATGAAGGACTCCGTAGCTTGAGAGTCGTTAAGGTTTTCTGCTTTTACTTGGTTGTTCCGATTTGTCCATTATTTCTCTCTTCCCTCTCTCTCTCTCTCTCTCTCTCTCTCTCTCTCT
>NW_004797324.1:51305-53631 GCF_000002075.1 Aplysia californica | reverse complement strand
CCCCCAACGAAAATCGTTGCTGTTGGGGTCGATGTTGATGTTGCTACTGCTGCTGCTACACCACAGACCAGACTCCAGTTTTCATTTACCCGAGAAGGATCTTCCTTTTGAGCAATGAACACTGGAGTCTGTGGTGTAGCGGTTAGGCGTTTCACCTTCTCTCGCAGACGACCTGAATTCGATTCTCGTGTGGGGAGATTTTTCATTGAGTATCTCCACATTCTGCTCTAACGTTGTCATTCTTCCGGCACGGGTTGGCCGTGAATGGTAGTTAGGTTCGAAGCCTTCTGACTAAATGATCTAAAGTGAGTCTATTGATGTGTGAATCACCTACATGTTCATTTAAACAGAAAGGAGAAGAGAAGACACAAACAAACGCCTACACGGCATTCTCGGCAACAGAGCTGTTGATAAAAGAGCAAGCTCCCCGATAGATTGATCCTCAGCGGCCGAAGTAAACCAGTCGGAGGTTTAACGCCATGCTGCTCTCCGTAAAGAAAAACGAGCTGTTGTAGATCAAGGCATTCTGGAAGTGGGCGCTGACGTTTGCGATAGCTTGTCGGACTCCTAATGAGCGCGAGAAAATCTCCAGAGTTGGCTCCGTCATTCCGCAGGGCTCTTGTCGAAAATGTTTTCTTTTTGCAACAGGAAGAAGGAACAAAACAAAAACCCTCTACTTCACCTCTTTGCAGCCAGGTCAACTTTGCAGGGCGAATTCTTTTGGTTGATCCTTGATAATTTTGGGGCAAATTAGTGGAAGAGTAAAGGGATGTTTTTTGCATCAGGTTTTTCTTATAGTGTCCCCACCCCCACCCCCAGGTTTTGTTTGTGCTGTAATAATAGTTCAGACAGTCAACAAACTTCAGAAGCAGTCGTCGGTCCGATTAGTTTCGTGCCAGTTATTCGCTGGTTGTAGCTTCCTTCTACGGGTACCTAATTTTATGTACTACTGCTAGTTTATGAAGCAAGCAATACCTTGGGATCGGACGCAAAAGAGTTAAGTTCACAACAAAGTTCCCTCTGAATCCTATTGTCGGTCGAATCCTTGCCCAACAAAGCCTTTTTCTTCTCCCGAGAATCAAGTTGTATTTTATATTTCACTCCACTTTTTCCATTACGTTTAGTTAGTGGTCCTTTGCTGAACCGATCGCCTTTTATCACTTTTCTTCTGGACAGCAGTCGACAGCTGGAAATGATCTATTCCATTTAGAAATAACGAGAAGATAATCGAAAATATGAACTAAAACGTATTTTTCACACCTCTTGTCTCTTCCCTTTGAAACATAGTTTAGTTCAGTTCCGTTTGCCACTGGTGAGTGGTCATATCATAGCTTGCACATCCTGTCTCTAACGGAACGCTCTGTCAGAAATCGCGTCCTTTTATCTCCCGATTCCGGTGGTCAGGACTTTTTCACCTATGGGACGCCTGTGGTGACAGAAACTCCTACTATTTTCACGATGAAGGGACCAACCAATAAGAGAGGTGTGAGACCCCACTTGTGTGGGCTTGTCTGCCACTTAATTGATTCTTGTTTTTAGAAATCTTTTGTTTTTATAGGATTTTATTCTCCTAAAATTGTTCCAAGCCGGCTAGTTTTTTTTCTTGCTCATGGACCTTTTTCCAGGAGTTTTGGTTGGATTTACGAATTTTATTTCGTTCCAAATGTTCCTAGCGAGATGTCTGGGAAGGCAAAGAATGGAGATAAAGAAGTGTGGTGGTTCGTTAACCGGAACACTGCAATGTGTCTGATGTGTTTGCGTCCTTTGCCATTGCTGGGACATTTTTCTCCTTACGATAATGATTGCGTCTCTACAATCCTCCTTCTTCATTTTATTTTTCTGTCTCTGGCGTACTTTAGGATGAAGCAGAGTTTGAGATTTGTGTTTGTCTATTATGAAGCGCCCCCGCCCCCGTATACCAGAGTGAATAACCATGTTATGGTGAGTCGCACTAGAATGGTTATGTAACCATCAACGTTACCGGCCAAGGTGATAAAAATTTAATGTCTTTCGTGGGGTCGCTTTATAGATTTTGGGTGATTTTCTTTCTTATGGTGGGTGTGAGCATCTGTGTATATATCTCTTGATGTCAAACCCTGTAACCTGACTTTATTTATCTCATTCAGTGCACTTTGCCTATCTGATAATGTTAACCCCCCCCCCACCTTTTCGCCCTCCCCCAACTTCGTTCAAAGTACTCATTCGTTTAGAACTTGAGAATGTTGCACTAGTTCAACACAAATGATAACATGGTGTCTGCTCGCATTTTTTTGGTCTTCTCTTACTACGAAGCAGGGGGTTGGCTTCGCTGTTGAAACTGGAAACA
>NW_004797324.1:47867-50342 GCF_000002075.1 Aplysia californica | reverse complement strand
TTCAACCCGGAGCGAGAACCGTCTTTACAGGATAGTTGTGCGGAGAAAGTTGTGGAAAAGTCTAAAAGAGGATACAACTTGTATAATATATATATATATACTATTTGTCCCGGAAGGGCTCTTTGGTTTACAATGGAAAACACACATTTACATACATAAATACATAATTATAAATACGTACATTTACATACATAAATACATAATTATGAATACGTACATATATAAATACATGCATAAATACTAAATACATACGTAAATACACCATATTACACAAGTACATAACAGTTTGCAACCATGCCACTGTCGGTCGCCACTGTGTAGCGCCCTGTGTTTTGAGCTAGGATTGTCGTGTCTTGCTTAAGGACACACCCCAGTCACCACCCATCCGATACCCGTGTCACCGACACTTGCTTGACATTACATGAGTCTACACTCACTACTCACTCAGCCACGGAGCCCCCTTGTATCCTTGTCTGTTTGTTTGAGTGAAGAGAGGCACATTGTCACGAGAACGGTCATTTAGTACCGGAAAAAAGCAAAGAAGACAGACAGAGACAACACAGTGAAAGAAAAGAAGAAAGACTTACAAGTTTTGCCCTCCAATCATCCGCTAGACAAAAAAGGCATATCTTAAAGTTGATCGTTTTCAGTTGCAGACCACGCTAGCACCATCTCTTACCAGGTCCCTTGGCGCTGGTTGGTGCATTTAAAATGGCGGCTGCTGTTTATTTTTGCCTTGCTGACTCATGAAAATGATTCGAAAATTGATTACGTTCAATAAATAGACCAAGATGTACATAATTTGGAAAAAAAGGGGGAAAAAAAAAAAAGAAAATCGGATGATTAAAAAAAAAGTGTATGCCTCGACTGACCGTGCGTAGAAATGTCCCTGCTATTCCAGTGATGAGGGTAAGAACCGTCGTTCAAAGAGCACCCTGCAAAGACGGTTTTCAATACCCCCCCCCACAGCCCCAGAGCGCCCCGTTGTGCTCCGCGGTGCGATCTGATGCCACGCCACAGCCGCCGGAGGGGGAGCGAAGACAGAACGCTGCTCGCCACGGATAAGCGGGTTTTGTTGCCTCCATGCGGAGCCGAGTGAGCTCTGGCCTGGCTTCTTTTCGACAAGCTCTCCTCGTCAGTTAGAGGGTTTCTGCTGCTTGTTTTTATTTTGTCTGATTTGTTTGTTTTTTAAAAAGTTTGCTCGCGGGAAAAAACACCTGTGTGAGATGTTGTTTTCTCAAAATACGGTTCCATGTGTGTTCGTTTATCGTGTAAACATCTTTACGAAATGGTTTGGTCGTTTTCAGGAGCAGGATTTTCTGTGTTCTGTCACCCGTGCACTCTGAACTGATTCAGGATTTTGATTAGTTTCTCAGGACCTTTTATAAAAATTAATGTGTTATTTACACAAATTATTTTTATGCCCTTCCCGGTTTCGTCATTTATTTTGTTTCTCTATTTAAAAATTTTTTTTTTTAAAAACTTCCCACCTATTGATATAGAAATATGTTATTGAATATCGATCTGGCGAAGTGTATTGATGAGGCGTGTGTGCGGTTCTGAGGATTCGTACCCCTACAATGTGGTGTTTGCTTCCCACGTTTTTGCACCGCCGATGCAAGGGTCGAGTGATCTAGTAACCAAGTGCGCGTTGTGCATTTTGTGTTTTGTTTGATAGTAATCGATTGATTTCAGAAGGGTGCGAGAGGGCGTTTGACTGAACCGTGGGAATCTGAGGTTTGAATATCAACACCAATCGCGCGAGGGCAGCCTTTCTTTTAAAAATTAGATCAATAAAATTGTTGTGCAGTTTCGGTCTTGGAGTATGAAATGAGCCTCGGATTTTGGAGGGAGATTGTTTGATTGCGAATGCGGAAATGTGGACCTTTTATGTTGTTCTGCACTCCCCCCCCCCCCCCCCTGAAAATATATATTTGGAAATCTATCTGAGTTTTTTTTACCTACTAGACCCATCGTTGCGGCTGAATGCACGATTTGTCCACCCTGTCATTGTGCCATAGACAGGGAAGGATGGAGTTCATAATCCCCTTGGATTCGAAATTGAACAGTGTGGTTCATTTTAACTTCGTAACCGAACAAATTTCCCCTGAGGAAAATAATGCTGTTTTATTTTCTTGTTCATCCTTTTGTTGTATTGTAACGCATCTAATCCGGCTTGGGGAGAAACCCCCGACTTTTGTACGTCCTATGTGTATGCTCTCGTGCATAATTTATACCGTTGTCTGTCGAGGTGTGCCATTATGAGGGCACTGCGTCTGGTTCAGGAGGGAAAGTGAGATTTGTGTGGGATTGATAGACAACGAGACAGGAAAAGAGGAAGGAAGGAAGGAAGGGAGAGACAGGAGAGTGAAAGAGTTATGAGAGAGACGAATTGAGAGAGAGAAGAGAAAGAAAGGTGAAACGGTACAGGTAATGTGCGTGAGTGCGCGCGCGCGCGCGTGTGTGTGTGTGTGT
>NW_004797324.1:46106-47263 GCF_000002075.1 Aplysia californica | reverse complement strand
CCCCTTCTCTCCCCCTGACCCCCTTTCTACCCCCTCCCTCCATTTCCAATTCAAACTTCCTGTCTAGCCACCCATCTCCAATCTTACACTTGAATTCTCCCACTCCGCCCTCATTCCCACCAGTTGTGAGGTCTCTCCCACCCACCAGGGACCCGTCAGTGTTTGCTGAATTACACTGGGGAGCGTTTTGTATACATAAACAAATCAGTTTCGACAGAAAGCAGTATCGTAGTTGATACTTTGAGTTTACCATCTGCCATAACCAGTGTGTCGACGTTTAGGACAAGAGTAACAATAGCTGACATAGCGAAAAAAATAATGTCCGAATTATAATTATGATGATAAGAAAGATGAGATAATAATTTTGACAATGATGGTACTAGTATTACTACGACTAATGCTGCTGCTGCTGCTGCTGCTGCTGCTGCTGCTGCTGCTGCTGCTGCTGTTGCTATTAGTACAAGTACTTCAATTATAAGGATAATTATTAGCAACAATAATGATTATAATAGTAAAAATGATCATAATGAGAAGAAAAAGAATCTAATGATAATAACGATATTATTAGTTTAAAAAAATAATAACTCAGTGGCTCATGCTGTTTATCTTATGTTGAGTTTAAATTACCTCTGGGATCAACCCTACCCTACAGTTTCTTTTTTGTTGGTTTCTTTTTTGTCTACAGCGTTTAGTTTTAGTTGTTGAAGACAACTTGTCTGTGTGTTCCATTTCGACCGATTGCTGAAAAGGCAGCTACGAATAGCTCGTTATCAATAAATAAGGCCTAGTTTCCATTTTAACAAACACCTAAAGTTCAGTGCTCTCATTCTGTATCCTCTTGATTACTTTTATCAAGGAGAGACCTCGAGATCTGCCTTAAAGGCCATGCATTTTTTACTGCTTTACCGGGGGCCCATTCCACGAAATGATTCAGGGAGAGAGGGTGGTGATAAGGGGTGAGTAGAGGTGGATGGGATTTGGGGGAGGGGCGGGGTTAGGGGTACGTATTAAAGTCCTGTCCCATTAACGAGGGGTGTATGTCTCAGCTGCTGATGCTTATTCTCTCAGGTGGACTCGTTTCACTGCGCTAACGTTGTCTTCTGTCTAGCTCTGTTCGTTGCATGTTTGTCAGAGAAAAAAAAAAAAAAGAGAGAGAG
>NW_004797324.1:43043-45440 GCF_000002075.1 Aplysia californica | reverse complement strand
GTGTGTGTGTGTGAATATTCTGGGTGTTCGTCCTTGCGTGAGAGAGAGAGAGAGAGAAAGAGAGAGAGAGAGATAGAGAGATAGAGAGGGAGAGAGAGTATGCGAGCGGATGCACGTGTGCATGTGTTCGTGTGAGACGGTCAGACGAACAGACGAGATATCGTAGAGACAGATCTGATTTCAACAGTAGGCTTCCCTTCCCGAGGCTTGGAGGCGACTTTTTCTCGATGTCGTGCTTCTGTCATATTTTAAGCAGATCTGTGTCTTCCCGACTGTCCGTCAGGAGCCCAGCAATTCCTTGTCTGTCTGTCTGCCTGTCTGCCCCCCCCCCCCCCCACACACACACACAGACTGCTGGTATGTAAATAAAAGCACAACCTCTTTGACAATACAATAGCTTGGTAAACATGGGCATAATTTTACAGCACTTACAACACAGATTGGTCATAAAAGTGCCGAAGATTACACATTTTACCAGATCCGTTAAAGGAGAAGTGAGGACTATAGGAGTTCATGTCACCCTGTACGTACACATACGTATTTAATACGGGAGGTCCGTCTTCGCATCGGGAAATACGTTTTAATATTTTCTAGTATTGCTTCTCACTGACTTGTCGATGTTGAAAGAAAATTCTGAACTGTCGAGACCGGATTTGCAAATAATATCGAGAACGAAGTTTATAAGTCAACTGTACAGATCTTTTTCTGTAGGTCAATTATGAACAGTTTAAATGTATTGAATACAGAAAAGTGTGTGAAGGGTTTTGAAGCGGCTGACTAGGCCATCTTAACCCGCCGCGTGGTTACAGTCTCTTCTTTAAAAAAAAGGTTGGCAGTTTTAAAGAAGCAGACCGCACCAGAGCACCCGCCAACCACCCTCATGGACATGTATGATTAGGTTTACATTTGTAGTATATAACTGATTTTTAGGAGAGAGGGAGGGAGGTGGGGGCAACTTGTGAATATATCCAATGTGTTTGCTCTCTTGCATGATTTATTCAGTTGTCTGTCGAGGTGTGCCATTATGAGGGCACTACGCCTGGTTCGAAATGGAAAGTGATATTTGTGTGGGCGGCGAGACTGAGACGGGAAAAAAGGAAGGGGAATACTGAAGGAAGGAGTGAGAAAGTGGTTGTGAGAGAGAATTGGAGAAGAAGAAAAAGAAAAGTTGAATTGGTTGAACTGGTACGGGTAATGTGTGAAAGAGACAAATGATATTATGAGTGTGTGTGTGTGTGTGTGTGTGTGTGTGTGTGTGTGTGTGTGTGTGTGTGTGTGTGTGTGTGTGTGTGTGTGTGCATGTCTCTCTCTCTCTCTCTCTCTCTCTCTCTCTCTCTCTCTCTCTCTCTTATCACTCCCACTCCACCCCCCCCCCTTTTCAACTCAGCTAACCACCTTCTGTCGCGCCGTTAGGTATGTAATTCGTATTGATTCGGGTCACGGACTGCATCACGACATGCGCCTGTCCCGACGGCGGTCTATGATGCCCTTTAAGTGTTCACCTTCACAAGTTCACGTGCCTCGTGCCATTTCCGTTTGCACGTCTCTTCGGAGAACCACTTTCTGTATTTGTGTTATATTCTTCGATTTTTGACAGCGTTTATAGTAAGTAGTTCTTGATTTCCTGACTGGAGTCTTCACATCTCGGAGAGAACAGCAGTTGTTGCTATTCGTGCGTGGGCTGAAATTGTTGAAGGGCGTGTCAGTGGTACAGTAGGTATCATGCTGAACTATAACACAGCCTCTAAGGACACACGTACTTTTTGTTTTCCACTTTTTTAAAAACCAACACAAGTGAGGCACATAGGATATATACACTCGTTGGTGCCACTCCCCCCCCCCCCTCTCAGCCAAGTCTTGGATTATGGACTGTTTGGTATGCTTCTCCATCTACTCGACTGAAGATCAGAGATCTGGTTTCGAAGAGACACATTATTGCGTTTAAATTGACGTAGAATGCGGGGTTGTTGTTGTTGGTTTTTTTTTGGGGGGGGGGGTGTAAAAATGAAGAAAACAAGCGAGATGCAACTGAGATATTTTTAAAAAAGGGTTTTTAGTTTTGAATTCTTGACCGCTTTGTTGTTAAGCGTTGTACCTTTTTCTCCTATGTTTGAATTGTCGGTATCATGTAGGGTGAAAGATGCTGTTCTTCTAGTTCTAGCTAGACATATTTATCTGTCAGTCATGGGTTTTACGCCGTGCTCGATACAGATTGGTTGCTTTTAAAGAAATTGTTTGCCCAGTGGGAATGGTAAAAAGAAAAGACGAAGGAGGGAAAAAGGAACTCGGTATAAGATCTCATCAAAGTAAGCATCACACAAATACGTCTGTGCTTGTTAAACCTTGAAGGGTTGCACCTTCTACTGGTGTGCAGCGTGGCTATTATTCTCACAGCCC
>NW_004797324.1:38860-42156 GCF_000002075.1 Aplysia californica | reverse complement strand
CCCCCCCCTCTCTCTCTCTCTGAGTGTGCATATGTGAATATTTGATTGCGTGCTTGTGTGCCTTTCGATTTTCAAAGATTTGTGTCTGTACGGGTGTTGGGGTTAACGTAGGTATTTATCATGGGAAGTACAGTATGTGCAATATATTTACAGTGTTCTAGTTTCGCTATGAACGTGAACTGGCCACCTTGTGCGACAACGTTACGTGAAGCAGCGGAGACGTTTCACCGGTGCTCTGACCGTAGTTGTGTCCCGTCACCTTTCGTTTCTCATCACGAGGATTATCATCACCCCTGTGGCCTTGACACTTTTCAGAGAGCTCCGTGCACCCGAGGTCGCCTTTTCCTGCCTTGCGTCCTGACCTCTGACTGAGCCCGTGCTTGTATTCAACCTTTTGACATATCGGTCATCTGTTGATTCTGTTGTTGTTCCGGGAGTGTATTGAATAAATACGTATCAAAGCCGACTTGCATAATAATGTGGACAGTGGACATATTACAGTGACACAGGTTGCATTGCATTTGTTATTGCCTTCGGAAGAAGTCTTTATACAGCTAAATGGATATATATATGTAAATTCATACTATTTTTATGGTGTGCTTTGCTTCTAGTGTTACGCTTACGTGCTCCTTTCGTCTAGTCCTGTTTAAGTTGTGCCTGGATTTACGAGAGAGAAGCTGGTATATTTTGTATATTCGTGCGGGAATTAGAGACCACTAAACCGCCTGGGCATCTAGAACTCAGAACAGGTCACAGCAAAGTGAAAGAGGCTATTACTACCGCGGGCACGGTGGGCTGAAGCCTGTGTGTTGTGCATTGTGGTCTGAAATGATCTGCTCGAGTGTCGTGCTTTTTTAATATTTAAACTCGCACAAACGTCCAGCGTGTAGAACGAAACCATGTCTATTTTTACGTCGACTTCGTCCCAATTCGTGCTGGACCACCAGAACCGTCGTCCGTCGCACTCTGAGCGGCGTCCGTCCCAGGTGGAGCAGCGCCGGCCCTCCCACCCGGATTATCTAGAGCACCATCACCACCACCACCTGATACAGCAGCAGAAGCGACACTCTCACGACCAGCAGAAGAGCGGCCGGCGGGCCTCCTCTCAGCCTGACTCGCACCACCATCATCATCACCATCATCACCATCATAAGGTACTAGTTATTCTTTCCACAAATGTTCTGTTTCTTTCTTGGGGTTGATTAGATCAGGCACTGCTAGATCTAGACGAATAGTAAGGGGGGAAAAGCAAAGAAAAATTACTTGGACTCTGTCTATCTAGGCTAACCCGTGCTGAGAATGATACAACGTCCCTGTCGAAATTGACAGATACTCGATAAAAATTATCTCCACACTTGAATCAAACTCACGTCTCCTGCTTGCGACGACGAAACGCCACCGCTACACCACAGACGCCAGTACAAGAACAGAAAATGGCTTATAGCAATCAATCTCCCAAAAATGGCCAGCCTCTTGTGTTAACATGGTCAAGGTATTTTTATTTCGTTTAGTTCGTAAAACAGTTTAGAGTGATCTACATTCTTTTTCCGAACGTGTTGACAGTGTTTGGCTTGACGACGTCCTAAAATGATCTTCTATTCTTTTTCTGTATTTGTCTTCTTAACCACCTCCGCGTGCACGCAATGGTATGGACGAATTCGCAGAATGTGCGTCTCATACTTATGAAGTCCTTGTCCAGCTTGAGATAATATGTAGAGAAATATGAGGTACAGTAGATTACACATATACTTCGATCTGGTGACCGACAGGTTGCACGTGCCAGGTTACCCGTGAAATGGAGGTTGCACAAGACGAGTTCGCCCGATGGCGGACGTTTCTAGTAGCAGAGTTCCATAGGTCGGTTTTCCATTTCATTATTTATTTCATTATTTTTTATTTTTTTTACTTGTCACCAGATTTATCCGGCACTGAGCAACACTAAATTTGTCCGTTTGCTTCTCTGTGGGTTGAATCTTCTTTCACTGATGGGCTGATTGTGACCTGTTCTAGATATATCCGTCAGAATTACTCTAACACCACCAAGGAACATCGAATGATCGCTCTCTGTCAATTTCAACGTCTACGGTCCGGTCTCAGGTATCGTTTCTTTGGCCTGCTGTCATTATTTTGATTAGCGCTCCCTTCTGATCGTGTCGGTTGAAAGGAGAGAGTCGATAAAGATTGTTACCTTTGAAATAAACGGAATCTATTTCTAGGTGCTCCTGTAACCGGAGCCGTCGATGCCACGTTGCTTTACTTTTGTCGATGTGGTTCGTGGGTGGAGCGTGCCTTTTCCTTCTGTTCTGACTGATGCTCTGTGGGTGTGGAGTGACGGTGCTGGTAAATAATTTCTCACTGTCGTGTTGCAGGGTACAGCCGAGTCAACACAATTGCGCTACGCAATAGTTTTGGCAAATGTGTACTTTTTGTGTCATTATAAGCACCGGACCCTGAAATGGTCCTTTAAATTTTTGTCCCCAGCTTGCCTTTTTCGTTACTGAAACGCCTAGCAGGTCCCTATATGTTGTGGGTGGTCTGAGTGCGTGGTATGTCTTTTGTCCTCTCCTGTTTTGCCCTCTAAATATGTTTCTTTCTCTTTGAAGGGTGTGACCATGCTAGTCATCATGAGCGTACCTGTTGTCTACTGAAGCGAAGGTCTCCCCAAATACCCCATTTATGTTGTTATGACCTAATAACGCCGAAAGTGTAGCAAAATCTCCACTCAAACTCAAGTACAGTTTCCCTGTGAGCGATTTCTGTGATTAAGTGTGCCCTCCCCCTTCCCCCCTTCCTACCTCTCAATCCCCACCCACTCTGTCTACCCATTGACTCCTCTTGGACTCTCCACCGCTCTCCACTCGAGTGCCCGGATTTTCCGGCTGGCCAGTGTCAAGCGGTCGTTAGGGCACGCTCCTGCGGACCCTCAGAATATGTCCTTCATTTATTTGATTTCCTGTCGCTTTTTATAACGATTTTTTCCCTCTCGTCTTATGCTTTTTTCAAGTTCGGGGTCCATGGTGAATGATTTTATCGAAGCGAAAAAGGATTGAAGGTTCTCTCTCTCTCTCTCTCTCTCTCCTCTGCCACCTACCTCTCTCTCTCTCTCTCTCTCGCTCTCTCTCTCTTTCTCTCTCTCTCTATCTCTCTTTCTCTTTGTCTCGTCGTTGTCTCTGTGACATTTGAACACATCATCATAACCTTCTCAATGCTATAGAGTAGAGCGTTGGTAAGTGTGTTATATTATCAGGAAGGAATCTAGGAATTTTCTCTCTCTCTCTCTCTCTCTCTCTCTCTCT
>NW_004797324.1:36713-37906 GCF_000002075.1 Aplysia californica | reverse complement strand
TGTGTGTGTGTGTGTGTGTGTATGTGTCTGTGTTAGGAGAGGTATGAAGAAAAACATTGTTTATATTTTGAAGTTAAGTAGTGTATAAGTAGACGCCTTTCTGATTTGAAATATACCTAGCCATTTGAATAATGCACAGGTCTGATAAGCATTGTCTCCTGCCTGGGGTAATTTTAGTATTCATAGTGTGCAAAAGAGATTTCTTTGCTCTATCCTTTCTCTGCACGTGAAAATTTTCATAATTAGTGAGAGTACCATTATGTTTTATTTACATTTCTGAACACACTGTTCGTTTCTTTACACATTGTACAAAGAGCTATACGGACTGCTGCATGTAAACAGTAAGCTGAAGATAAACAAAATCTTCCCCGTGTAAGATTGGGTGTAGAGACCAGAGAGCGTTCAATTCGATTCTCGATGCAGTCTAGTCCTGGGGATTCGCACAGGATCTTGCCTCTGACATTGTGCACGGATTTATGTGCAGAGGCGATGACATGGTCGGAGCCGTGGTGCGCCTTTTTGTTTTTGTTGGAGTTGTTTCGTTTTAAAAAGGGGGGAAATCTTGCGGTGGTTTTGGGGCGGGGTAAGGGGGGGGGGCGATTGCTTTAATAATTTAAAGACAAAAGAGCTCCCAGAAAAGCGCTGCGTGCGGTTTGTGAGGGAGCCTGCCGCTATTGCTGCTCACGTTGTTGTGCGACCCAATTGATTGTGGAACAAAATGTCTCAAGGTGAATTCTCTCAGGGTGGATGTCTGTCTGTGAGACAAGTATTGTTCACAGGCTGAATATTGATCACGTACAAAATGCTTTTAAGATGAATATTGCTCTTGGGCTCAATGCTTGTCAGGTAATATATTGATGATAGGATGAATGCTTTCTGAGACGACTTTGTTCAGAGTACAAATACTCCCAGTCTCATATTATAGAGATATTCCCATGGAATAACTTAAGCTGTTTCTTACTGTATACGCTGTCTTTGGACTACTCAGTGTTTTTGTTTTTGTTTTTGTGGGTTTTTTAAAACCCATCTATATCGACTCCATAGTGAGAGATCCTGGATCCGACGCGCAGCGGCACAACTGCGTTTGTCTTTGGATTCATACACGCGAATATGGCTGTTTGCCGTACTCAATTAGCTGGATTCAGTGACATATTTGCACGGCACCCGCTGTCTGTTAGTCGTCCTTACCCCCC
>NW_004797324.1:31975-35238 GCF_000002075.1 Aplysia californica | reverse complement strand
GGGGGTGGGCAGGGCTTGAGGGATAGAGAAAACGGGTAGGGGTCCCTTCCTGAAATAGTGTGATGACGTGCCTCTTTGTGCTTGAGTTTCGCCCCCGCGTGACATGGCCCTTGTACTTCTTGTAGATTCGGTGTAATTGTGTTTTCACCGCCGTTGTTACAATGTAAGTCCTTCGTGGTGACGTTTAGCTCGCTACTGAACATTATATGTGACACAAGGACAGAGGAGGACCAGACTTTACCTGATTTTGAAGCCCCAGTCTTCCACGTAGTGGCCAAATTCATCTACCAACTGTACCACAGCGACCAGCTCTGTCGTGTAGTCCTGTTTAAATCGAACATATGCTGCTATCATCCGGATTTATTGCCCCCCCCCCCCTCCAACCAAAGATTATCTTACTGTGAGCTCTGATTGTGTCAAGCCGCTCTGGTGAGAGGCGCCATCTTTTGTTTTGTTGTTGTTTTCTCTCTTCTCCTCTAGCGGGAATAAGCGAGTCAAGGTTTTTGATTATTCATGCTGACAGTCACCGGTGACAAACGCTGGGGCCGATCGATTTCGTGTTGTGGGCTTGTACATGATGAACCCGGCGACATGACCAAAAAAAAAAAAAAAAGAGAAAGAAGCCGAAACTACAAATAAAGCAATTAGTATGCCTATGAAATCGGGGGGAAAACCCCAGAAGTTGACTATAGAAATTCAGTCTTTCTACTGCCTTTGATAAAGCGCAATTTATTAGGAAAATGAGGTTGTATCCTCGATGTGGTCTGGCCTTGTACTGACATCGGGTAAACCGGTAACAATCTGTAAGCAAATAAAGACATGGAAACTGGAAACGTATTCAGATCTGAAAATCAACGTCCTTGTCTGGAACAGCAGTGTTTAAAAAGAAGTGCCCCCTTTCTTTCTGATGTCTTCACTTTTGGCTGCTTACAACAAAAAAAAAAGAAGAAAAAAAAAAAAAAAAGAAAAGAAAGGGATTTAATAACAGGCTGATGAAATGTAAGGACAAAATTAAGTTATTATCTCGTTCCTCGCCATTGCGTGATTTGACTAAGCGTAGGGTTTTGTGGTTAAGTCGGTGCTGGCAACGATTTCCCGTTTGGTGGCTTTTAATTGCTTGTATTTGATGAGTCTAACAGTGTTGTCGGGTTGAGTTACTTATCTTGTTGTGATGTTGTACCGTATGATTTGTGGGTTTATAGCATGTTTGTCTTATTGGGTTTAGAGAGTCTTGCAGAAGGTGAAATCGATTCGATATTTATCAACAACATACGTGCAGAGAGAGAGAGAGAGAGAGAGAGAGAGAGAGAGAGAGAGAGAGAGAGAGAGAGAGAGAGAGAGAGAGAGAGACACGATTGATGGTAGTTTGACAATATTCAATGGCACAGACGCATACACTCACGCACGCACGCACAGACGCATACACTCACACACGCACGCACACAAACAAACAAACACACACACACACCAACGTACACACAGGCTCACTCTAACCTGCCCTCTCGCGCGTGCTCGCGTGCATGTAGCCGCGCACATACGTCTGCTTTCATGAACTTCTCTGTAAATTTAGCGCTCCGGAAATAATCCGTGCGACCGAACGAGCCATTTTGATCAATAAGGGGGAGATAATAAGGGTAACTACACGGAACATAATACATTGCCATATAGGATTTAAGCTGAAGGCTGCACGGGCTTACGTCTCGCCAAGTCTTCTCAAGTGGAGTACACGCTTGTCCGAAATGTCGGCTCCGGACGTCTAAACGCCAGGGTTTATAATTATTTTTTGGGGATGTTTTACAGGGCTTGCAACTGCTTAAGGTCATCCAAGCGCGCGGGACACATTTTATATTATACATTTTCAGTTTGTAGGAAATTCTGAATCTTGCCCAGGTGGCCGCCGAAGCCTACCCTTATTGATTTTGCACCATTAAGGGTTCTTTAACATGTGCATCTTGCGCACAGGACCTCCGAGAAGGCTAAGTGTAGATCTTTCCTACCATAAGATCAAGGGTGTGGTTGAAAGACAGCAGTAAGAAGGAGCCGAGGAGTAGTAGTAGAAATGCTGCAGAAAGAGCCAGGAGCCCAGAGAAGGGGTCAAAGGAGGTCAGGGGTGGGGCAGAAAGTGGAGGCGAAAGCAGACGATAAAACATTTAAGAGAGCAGGAAAGGATAGGCAAGAACATAATTTTAGGGAAGAACATTTTCCGTCGGTTTCCGGATTCGAACCCGGGGCCTATTGAATGAGAGGTGAACACTTTTGACTTGTACTTCTAGGCCACGGGAGCCCCCCACGCCAGGTTTACACGCGTCTGTGGTGTCGTACCGATTTGGCTCTTCGACTTTGCACGCGGAAGACCTGGGTTCGACTCCCGTTGTGAGAGAATTTTTATCATCGAGTATCCCTGTTTGACCCTCTCAGTCCGAGCCAGCCGCGACAGGCAGAGTCGAAGCCCGCTGCCTAAACGATCTAAGTAAGTTGTGTCGATGGGAACATTAACCCCCCCTCCCCTTCCCACCCCCAAATTAAATTGCCCGATTTGCGAATATGCACTGCCGTGAGAAAGAGATGAGGTCAGACGTTCGACAAGAATACACTTTTACGTGTGTTGAACTTCCCTATAATACCTTTGGTTTTACTTGTACCTTCGTTATTTCGTCGGTAGAACGCCATATAATGACGTGTATAAGCTAAAGGCAATTATTGTTTGTCTTGCTTCCCGGTCTTGACACGAGTAAGACTTTAATTAGTGCCACCATCCTGTTATTGTTATTATTATAGTTTTGTATGGTACAATTATAATGATGGTGATTTTTGCTTATGTTCTTGTTGTTATTCTTTAGGTAAAAAGGCAGGTCTTAAAGCATTTATCATCGTGGGAAAATTTGCTATTTGAATTTTTGTTCTATCTTTCCTACGTTTTTAGACTCATTTGGTAAGGCTTGTCGCTCCATCAGGAGGTGGTAAAAAGAAACGAAGTATTTGTCAAAACGGATGGTGTTGTGCGTCGTAATTTTAATTGTAGTAGACTTCTTCTATTTTCTCTCGTATTTTCCTGTCACTTGTGTTATTAGTGATTTCCCTTTGGACTGTAGTTCCGTTCTCTGGCCCGAACGCACTGTCTTGCGCACACGCATAAGTGTACCCTCCTCCCCCTCTCTTTCTGCTCTCTTTCTGCTCTCTTTCTGCTCTGTTTCTGCTCTGTTTCTGCTCTGTCTGTCTGTCTGTCTGTCTGTCTGTCTGTCTGTCTGTCTGTCTGTCTGTCT
>NW_004797324.1:29984-31380 GCF_000002075.1 Aplysia californica | reverse complement strand
CAGAAAAGCCCTCTCTAACGGAACATTACATCGTGATTATTCACAGGAGAAGTAGCTGTCGGTTTGCTTTAGGTTACTCGTAACTAGTTAGGCTGCAAAGTACCGGGGTTTATCGTGTAGCGGTTAAACGTTGTGCCGTCGCACGCAGTTGACTTGAGTTCGATTCCCGTTCGGGATGTTTTTTTTTGTCGAGTGCTTCAGTCTTTTTGCTGGAACACAAAATCCCTCTCAGTCCAGGTTGGTCTTGACAGGCAGGGTCGAAGCCTGCCTCCTGAATGTCTAAATTGCGTGGATGGGAGTGTTGAACACCTGCAAAAGAAATGTAGAATTACGTTTCTTCTTCACGCCCTGCCTTCCTCTAGATTGGTCCCAAAAGGAGTCCGTTATGTGTAACAAGCATGACATAAGATTCTTTTGCTGAAAGCATTTTCATTAACGTGTCGATAAAGGTACGGAAGTTCATTCATCAATATCTGCCCGTGCACCGCCTAAAATCAATTACTGATTTTCTCTCGTCTTGCTCCCCGTCCCGTTTCAAGAATATTATCAGAATGAGGCCCAAATTGAGACTCCTGTCTATTTGGCTTATAGGTCCGTAATAGTAATGATGTTAATTATAATAGTAGCAATAATAAGAATAAGAATGATAATAATAATTGCATTTATATAGCGCTTATCCACGCTCTACAGCATACTCTATGGGCTTCACAACTACTTTATGGACATCGTTGATTAGTTGAAATTTATTTCCATTTAGTTGCTCCTCCCCTGCAGACACTGGATGAGAAGGAATTGAGTATTACGGTTGTTGTCACACACAGGAATGTAATCCTTTGCTCCTCCTCCCTTGGTTTGGCATTGTCATATCCTCTCCCTTACCACCCTTCCCCCATGAAACAGAATACAATCAGACGATTACTCTTACTCGCCCATACATTGAGCTTGGGCTGGTTATATTTTGGTTGGTATCATGTTGACTTGCAACGCCGGTGACTCAGGTTCGAATGCAGAAGGGACAAGCTTGGGTATTACGGCTCTTCACCCCTTTTTAATACTTTTTCTTGCGTACACAGGCGTTGATCGAAGATTCTGCGTGTTACACATTGTGCACTGCGTTGAAATGAGACTGGTGTAAAGTACATGAGAAAGGATAGGATGAGAAACAAAACGGCCCTAAGCCAATATAAGAGACACCAGCCAAACAAGCGGTTGTCAGAAACACTTGGAACAAGAACAGAAATGCGTGTAGGTCACAGAACAAAACAAAAAAAACCCAGTAAGAGCAATAAAAAGCAGCACGCTTTTGGGGAGAGAGGGAGTAGAGAGAGAGAGGGAGAGAGAGAGGGAGAGAGAGAAAGAGAGAGGGAAAGAGAGAGAGAGAGAAAGAGAGAGAGAG
>NW_004797324.1:26942-28419 GCF_000002075.1 Aplysia californica | reverse complement strand
GCACACATGGTGTTTTTGATCTCATGCTCCACTCCGGAGCCGGTGGCCCAATACCAATTGCGAGCAGTCAAGAGGTAGAGTGTTCAGCGTGTCTCGCGACTTGACAAAAGCTCTAATGGCGGTCGCTCTCCAGTACTGTGAACCTTTTTTGCTGATGTGATTTGTTTGTTGAGTACACCCCCCCCCACTCTGTCCCTCTCTTTCTCTCTTTTTCTTTCTCTTTCTCTCTCTCTCTATCTCTGGCTATCTCTCTCTCGCTCTCTCATTCTCTTGCTATTTGTTTGTAAGCCTGTCGGGTACGCCATTCTCTCTCTCTCTCTCTCTCTCTCTCTGTCCGTCTGTCCCTCTGTCTGTCCGTCTGTCTGTCTGTCTGTCTGTCTGTCTGTCTGTCTGTCTGTCTGTCTGTCTGTCTGTCTGTCTGTCTGTCTTCCTCAATCTTCAATCTTCCACTTCCCCTCTTGTGGAATGTTTTTGGCAACGCTGCGACCACCTTTCCTCGCCCAAACAGGCGTACAGTGCATGGAATTGCTTGTTTTATGTTTGTTAGAGAAGATGCAGCTGCTTTGCTAAATACTGTATACGAGCGTGAAGATATCTACACACATGCAGCTGTGTTTACTGCCATGAAACTTAATGGCTAATGTTTATGATGATGGTTATAGTGATGATGATGATGATGATGATGATGATGATGATGATGATGATGATGATGACGATGATGATGAGGATGATACGGAAGCCGAGTGCTCAATCTCCACTTCGCTTGCATGTGACTGACTCCCAGGGTTCCCGTGGAGCGGTCCTCCAGCCTACTAGGTGTGCGAGAAATGTTGAAAGCACTGTGGTGAAATCAGGCGCTCGTCAAAATAATGAAATCGAAGAAACTGGCATTTTTTTGTCCGTTTGGCAATTTTATGGAATTTTTTGTTGTTTGACTCTACACCTTTACATTTCACATAAAACACATTTTTGTGTGTATTTTACTGAAAAACGTTGATTTAAACCACACAATTGTAAATTTGTAGTTTCTATGGACTTTCAAGCTTTAAATTGGAAGTCGCCAAAATTTGTCGCTAATTTTACCTCTGAAACCAGACAACCCTACCTCCTTCAACCGCAAATATCTCTACTTCTATTCATGATAGGTGCGTATTTTTTCCACCGAAAGCAGGGAAAATAAACAAGCTTTAAAACAGTACCAATAACTCCACATGTCCAAAAATTGACGAGCGCCTGATTCCATTGCGTCTTGACACTAATGTGATTTGGCTCTCGTGTTGCCGCTGCCATTCTCCTAACTCCTTGCTTCCTGGGACTTACGTAACTTGTAGCGGGGGTAATTGTCGGGCTGACGTGGTGGCGACTGGAACACTCGCGCCCTCCTGCTGGGAGTGTCAGTGAGCGATTTGGCCTCGTCGAGCATGTCGCGGGCCTCCAAGGACCTTGGTGTTAAGTGCGACCCAGGCCGAGGAGTGTA
>NW_004797324.1:24297-25525 GCF_000002075.1 Aplysia californica | reverse complement strand
TGTGTGTGTGTGTGCGTGTGTGTGTATGTGTGTGTGTCCGTGCGCTTGTGTGAGTCAGTGTATGTATTTGAGTATAATATATGTGTTTGCGTGTCTTTGTATGTGTGTATATAATACATTATTCGCCGCCTGTCGTGTGGGTTTGTTCCGTGAGCTCAGCAGCTCGTGAGTTGCCGTGGATTCCACTGCCTCCATAGTGGGAAGCTATCGAGTTAGTAATCAATGTCCTTAACCGCTCACCTGCGAGGTGCTGACGGCACCGATGACTAATGGGTCATAATTTGTGCAAACTACCGACTTGGAGACTTATTTCTAATTCTTTTGGGCTGAGAGAACTTGAGGAGATGGGGTTAATGGGTTACAAATTATGCTATTTAGTATTATTGTTTGTTATTTCCAGCGTATTTTCATGGAATGCTGCACTAATGGAACAACATTTATGTAAAATACCCATTTTGAGTTTCATTTCTGATTCTTTTAGTGTCAGAGAACTTGAGGGGGTGTGGATGATGGATTACAAATGCATTTATTATTTATTGTTGTTGTTGTTGTTGTTGTTGTTGTTGTTGTATTTATTACCTCCTGCGTATTTTTCATATGCTTCAATGCATGGAACATGGCTAAGTGTGCAAGCTACCGGTTTTGAGTCTCATTTCTGATTCTTTTGGAGTAAGAGAATTTGAGGGGATGTGGGTAATGGTTTACTTTCTGCGTATTTTCGTTAAATGCTGCACTAATGGATCATACCTTTTGCTAACTACTGATTTTGAGTCTTATCTCTGGTTCTTTTGATGTAAGAGAATTTGAAGGGGTGGGGTGATGGGTTGCTTCCAGAGTATTATGCACTCAGTGCTTCAGCGTAAGAAGCATCTCGTGAGAAACAGGAACAACGAGGCGAGATGGGATTCTGATAAAAACATGTGAAGATCTAGTAGGACGACTTGAAGACGTGCCTAAATTGGTGCTTCAGGGGGAGGTGGTGTTTTGCCAAGGTGAGCGTGAGATGAAGAGCGTGAATGTTGACGACTAGGATCGTACTCATATACAATGTATTTTTAAAGTATAAGTGAGATACAGGTAGAAATTAAGAGGGATGAACGAGGTCACCACACCCATACGCATACTCACACATACACACTCACACACACACACTCACTCACACTCACACACTCACAAGCACACACACACACACACACACACACACACACACACACACACACACACACAC
>NW_004797324.1:21392-22861 GCF_000002075.1 Aplysia californica | reverse complement strand
GTATATTCCTACCCCCTGCACGTGTTCTTACGTCTCCTCTCTTGTTTATGCACGCACTATTTTCTTGCTTACGCTGGCGTTACTTTCTTGCGCGTCTGCGCTCTCGGGCTGCTACTCCTGACACACGATGCGGAGCGAGACATAAACGCTAGCCGAGCGAGAAGATTCTATGGCATTGTGAGTGATTACTTATCACAAACTCACCTGTAGGCTCTATGGAATTGGGAACATTGGAGAAGGTACCATGATGATAGTAATAGTAATTCACAGTGTTTTGCCTGCTCACTACATAGTTGTTGCCACTATATTATGGAAGTGTGGCATACCCTATAGAGTGGTTAGGCTACTGGATCTGTAATCGTGAGAGTTTGGGTTCGGGGCTTCGAGCCTCAACAAGGTCCGATGTTGCGTCCTTCAGAAAGGCACTTTACACGGATTTTCTTTTGTATTTGGCTCGGTCCTTTCGGAGATTGACGTTCAACTCTTGAGGTCCTGTACGTCTCTTAAATAACCTAAACGTTGATATGGGTGTTAAAAACGCATAGCATTTCACCATTTTTCACCCATTTTCACCACAGGAACGAGCTCATTGTGTTTTGATTTTCACCCGCAAACATGACGGTTCGCAGTCGCGCGTTGGGCAATTTTTATAGTAACTCAAGTTTTTGTCTGTTCCACCGTCTGTCTTTAGTGCCAGCTCTGTGGAGGGACCTTGTCCTCCGGTGTCAAAACACGCTTCCTGTGAGTCTCTGATGGAATGTGGTGGGTCCTGAGTCTACTCTGTAGCAGTCTCTGGGATTCCTTCGGGATTTTTTCCGACTTCGTTTTGTCCGTTGCTTTTAGTGGTTTTTGTTGTTGTTCTATAGTATCCCTTCAGAATGCCTTGTCGTTCATAGTTGTAGTCTTAAGTGATGGTCGGAGGTCATTGAGAGTGTTTCCCTTCTTTCTTTCTTTCTTTCTTTCTTTCTTTCTTTCTTTCTTTCTTTCTTTCTTTCTCTCTTTCTTTCTTTCTCTCTTTCTTTCTTTCTCTCTTTCTCTCTTTCTTTCTCTCTTTGTTTCTCTTTCTTTCTCTCTTTCTTTCTTTCTTTCTCTCTGCCTTTCCCCCTCTGTCTGTCTGTCTGTCTGTCTGTCTGTCTGTCTGTCTGTCTGTCTATCTGTCTGTCTGTCTGTCTGTCTGTCTGTCTGTTGTGGGTGGTTGGCGGGTGCTCTGGCGTGATTTGCTCCTTTTTTTTCTATCGAACAACTATCGTCTTTATCTCTCGTCCTTCTTTTTTATGTTTGTTACTATCTCGTAACACCTCTAATCTTCCTCACGTTTATGACCTAATTGTGTTGCAAGTGCCGTAAGACGCTTACTAAAGCAAAATGTGTGTCTGTCTGTGTGTCTGTCTGTGTGTGTGTGTGTCTGTCTGTCTGTCTGTCTGTCTGTCTGTCTGTCTGTCTGTCTCTGTCTCTCTCTCGCTCTCTCT
>NW_004797324.1:20011-21189 GCF_000002075.1 Aplysia californica | reverse complement strand
CTCTCTCTCTCTCTCTCGCTCTCGCTCTCTCCATCACCCCCACTCCCCCTCCTCTCCTGCGCACACGCCCAGTCTATCTCTATGGGTAACGAGGTACACTGAACTGCGTGTTTGCTTTTCAATAATAATTTTCTACCAACAGCGACGATCGAAAATTAATTACCTTCCTTCACATCGTGAGTCTGAGACCCCCACAGAAGACAAGACCCAATATTGTGTGACCCCTGAACAAATTTGCGGCTCGCTCTTGCAGTCTGCAGCGTGTCTGGCCTTCCTTATGTCCTCACCCTAAAGTAGGGTACAGGCTTTTGCGGCTTGTCGAGTTCGCATAATTGCGTCGAGAGGGGGACAATCGGATGAGCAGTAATCTCAAATAGCATTCCCCTCAGTTGTTTCTATCGGTCTGTCTTGCTTCTTCTTTCTACAATAAAGGACCATGATTGTGTCCATGTGCGTTTCTTTACTCAAACTTAAACCACAACCCCTACTTTTTCCCCCTTTCTAATCTTGAGCCGTGTCGGCGACAGTGCCGCAAATCTCATCAAATCTCAGCACGCTACCGTTTTTCACAAGTACCACCGAATAAACATGAGATTGGTCGTCCGCTCTGTTGTCATCATAGAATGGTGGCTGTATAAAATGATGTCAAGTCATAGCGGATTAAGCCTATCCTTCATACCTTCCAGGGCTGCACAATGGAACTTGTTGTGTCTACATCTGTTTATGTCGCTAATCTGAGTGGCTTGCCCTTCTCATCTGGAGGGCCATCAGGTCAGACGATCTTATGTCTGATGTGTCGTGTCCCATCCAGTGATCGTCTGTCTCAAGGGCGCTCTACGCTGGGCTGGGTAGGATAATGGGATTCTCTGTAACCCAGGGATCACCGAACTTTTTTTTTCTCCGAGGTGAACCGGATAGCAGAGAGAATGCTGGGCGTGGACCAGATAATGTATTTGATATTTAGTTCAATATAGCAGATGGAAACATCTAGAACATTGAATGCTTCTATCCTATTGATTAATCATTATTCTAAATACAAAATACAGGGGGAAAATAAATACAATACTATAGAGAATCTTTTTATGGAAGGGGATTCCAGTTTGCAGAAGGAAGTGTATGAAATGAAAGATTTGTCATATTTAAGCCGAACAAGTGTGGTACCCCCTCCCCCCCCCTTC
>NW_004797324.1:17025-18976 GCF_000002075.1 Aplysia californica | reverse complement strand
ACACACACACACACACACACACACACACACGCCTCACTCCCTCCTGTGGATGGATGGAGGGCGCCACTGGTTGGTCTTACTTCTTTTATTCCTCTCAGTTGTTTCTATCTGTCTGTCTTGCTTTTTCTCTCTATAATAAAGGACCATGATTGTGTCCATGTGCGTTTCTTTACTCAAACTTAAACCACACCCCCTACTTTTTTCCCTTTTCTGATCTTGAGCCGTGTCGGCGACAGTGCGGCAAATCTCATCAAATCTCTTCACGCTACTCTCTTTCACAAGTGCCACCGAATAAACATACAGTCCTAAAAGTGTTAATTGTCGTAACGTCTCGGGTTGACACCTTCTTTGACGTTGAGTATTGACTAGTGATTGGTGTGGATACAGAACAAGTGCTCCAAAACCCAATGCGACGTTTGATGCGGCATCCGAGACGTTGTGGTTGCTTTTTAACGGTTAGAATCTGGGCGATTTTCCCCCGATTTAAAGGCTAATATATGAAAATGTTCTTCCCTAAACGCTACATTTAGTTGTGGGCACTTCTTTTTTGTTTTATCATAATGAGCGTTGCCTTTCCCTGTGATTGGCGAAGAAACAAATGTGGGATGCGCGGTTTTTCTCGAACTAGACGTTACTTTAACTATAGCCCCCCCCTCCCCCTTGTTTATTTAATTTTTAAAAAAATTGGTTACGTTGTCTTCCGTGTATGATGCCACAGCCACCCCAATGTCGGGTCAGTTCCACGGAGAGTGGAGTCCCCGGATGTGCGTACTAGGTACAATAATCATTTCCCATTGGAGGGCTGAAGTTGACCGTTACCGATCGCCCAGGTTCTTATACCGCTTTCCCGAGTAACTGGTCCGTCATTGTTTCTGTGCGTCCGACCCGCCTTTGATGTCTGGAACAGCAGGTCAAGGTCAACTGTCTACTCACGGGTTGTATGTAGACTGTCTGTCTGTGCATGCGGTTCTCCGGGCTGGTACACTTGAGTCGCTTGGAACCGATGTGTAGTCTAGACAAATATTTACCACAGTGTACAGTTGGGCATGGGGTGCTTGTGTACGGTAATGACGTCTAAAAAACTGTAAGTCTCAGTGGAAATGTAGCCAAACACCGAACACGATAATAATAATAAAAAAAGACGCCCATTAAAACGTCTTTCAGTATTTAAAAAAACGCCAAAGATGTAAACCAAAATACACGAAATGTAATAGGAAAGCCCAAAGATGAAAGAAGAAATGACAGTCTTCCCTCGAATGAAAAACAGGTGCATGTGCCGCCGAAAGTAGTCTAGACCTTTGAAATCATTTCTGTTTGGAATACATGGAAACTGTCTCTGCGAGGTATTTAGTAAGGGGGGGGGGAGGGGGGTATAGTTTAGGTTTTGTGGAAACATTCTCCTGTACTCTACCTAAAAATGGTGTTTGTGGAAAATCCATCTAGCTTCTCCGAGAGTACTTGGCTACCTTGTAATTTTGCACTGCTCTCAGCCGTCAGAGTATTGCGTGTTCCGTGAAAAATAGAAAGAGCGCTGGAGTGTTGATGAGGTGTAGGTGTCGAGTCCGTGTGATATTCTTCCCGGCTCCGACTGCACCCTCTATTCATGTATTCGAACCAGGTATCACCCCGAGGGTCACAATGAGCTTAGGGTGTTTAAGATATCCCATGAATAAATACAAGCACGACTAGATGGCAGGGATCTCGGGCTCTTGTGAGTTGTATGCAAATGCCCCTGGAATGGCGGAGCAGGGCTCTCGTCTGGTCACCTCGCGGGATGCTAGGCCCCAGACTGCAGTGGAAGGACGGATGGGACGGTGCATTTGGTGCGCTTACTAAGTATTACTAGGCGATTTATCTGTCTCTGTCTCGCTCTGTCTGTCCATTTCTGTCTGTCTATCTGTCTGTCTGTCTGTCTGTCTGTCTGTCTGTCTGTCTGTCTGTCTGTCTGTCT
>NW_004797324.1:11270-12310 GCF_000002075.1 Aplysia californica | reverse complement strand
ACACACACACACACACACACACACACACACACACACACACACACACACACAGTGCGCAAGCACACAATTTCACGCATGCACGCACCGCGGGCACTCGCTTTCACACTCTTTCTCCCTTCTCTCTCTCTCCCTCTCTCCCTCTCTCTTCTCCATGGAGAGAAAACGAGATAGATGAAGAAAAATAATACTTGAGAGAAAGAAGTTCACAATTTCTAAGACTATCGACGCATTGATTACACATAAAAGACTTGGGCAAACCCCATGCTGACACTGTAACAGACTCTCAGTACCCTGTTCTGGGATCAGGTCCCAGGCCGATGGAGCCTTCTCCGCAGAAGTAGGGAAAGACAGAAGGCACGGTGAGCTTATTGGGATAATTCTGATAAAAATTGTTTCGTAATATTTGATGAGAGATAAAGTTTCTTACTCTCTCTCCCCCCCTCTCTCTCCCTCCCCCTCCCCTCTCTCTCCCCCCTCTCTCTGTAACCCTCTCTCATTTTGTTTTTGGAGAAATGGACACAAATTATGGACTTCTACTTTCTGATGTACTTATGTGGTATTTACTTCAGGGCTTCTCCTTCTTGCGTTCCTCTTACTGCTGTCTTCTGTACTCCAACCATTCGGGGAAGACTAACTAAAAACCCCCAACTTATTTCGTGTAGAAAAAGATTTGCTTCCCAAACCGGAGTTCATGATGTCATGGTTATAGCTTGATCGTTGTCGCATTTAAAATGTTTGAATTTCGCTCCAAAGTGACGTTGTCGTATTTATTTATTTATTTATTTAAATCGAAAACCTTCGTCCTTCCGCAAGGTTGTTTTTGTCCCCTCAGCTGGGGTCCGACCGTTCGCCCTATCAGGCAATTGTAGCAGTCCGCCCCGTAAATGATCGCCATAATGTCGATGGGTACAATAAACGCTTGCATGCAGGTGTGGAACTCTTGCACAGTCGAAAGACGCAAAAGCACCTTTTGTCTCTGCCATCATCTCTGTGTCGCAGCCCGGCTGTATTGACCCATCGGCATCGGGCTGAGACATGCC
>NW_004797324.1:7763-9446 GCF_000002075.1 Aplysia californica | reverse complement strand
AACCCACCCGCCGTCTCTCTCCCTTTCTTCCTACCCTCCCGTCTCCACCTCGCTCCCGCCCGCGCGTGTCGCCCCTGTCCTCGGGACCCGACAAGTGTGTGAGTGAGCAGCCAGCAGCAGCAGAAGCAGCAACTGCAGCGACAGCAACAAGGCCGGTGGCAGCCCAGTAGGGGCTCGACTGGTACCACAACAACAAGTGTGTGCGCGAGTGTCGTGAGAAAGGAGCCTTGGTCACTGTCGTCGTTTCGTTATCTCCATTATCATTGTCATCTTCGTTGTCGTCGTCGTTGTGGCGCTTGTGTGAGTGCTTCGGTCTGAAGGCTCCTTCCTGTTTGGGTAGTCGAGTCTTGGAGAAATGGCGGAACAGACGCAGTCGCCTCCGAAACAGCATAAGGTAAACACATCCGCACTATCAGTGTTTATTTTTGGGTTTGACTTCTTTTGTTTTGATCGGCAGTTGCTGTAATTTTTTAATTTTTTTGGTCAGTTTATTTTGGTATCATGTAACATTACGTCGCTTTGCCGGTGCCGTTTGCATTCATCTCATAACATTGATGGTACAACATGTGCCAGCGTTTCTCACTGGTCGTTGGATGGCGCCACGGGTGGGTGCTTCTTCTTTCCTTTCGATCTGTTGTGTCTGCGGGTCATCTCACTTTTTTCACTAAAAGGTCATGATTAACTAGATGTAATCGAGACTTAAACGGTGTACTACTCTTTATTATTTCATAAATCCAAACGATAGAAAAGAATGCGCCCCCCCCCCCCCCACGTTAAAGATGGAAATGAAATGGTTATCGGAATCGACACCCGGTGGCAGAGAGGTTCCTCCATTATGATAATCAGACCGTTCTGTGAGTCTGCTTTGGGGGGCCAGTGCATCTTGGCACTGAGTCAAACAAAACGTGAGTCATGATGTGATCGTTATCGGGACTTAGTCCTCATCATCGGTCTTAAATTAATTTGAAATCTCTCAGACTGTAGGGTTTGGATATTTAGGAATGCGTCATGACATCTACATGTAAGGTGTCGTGGTCTTAGAATGCAGATGGTCCATTTCATCGTTGTATTGTCTTCCCATTTGTAATTGCGACTCATTGTTAAGTTCCATGTCTTAATTCGCGTCTTATCATCCGGAACTCTGGCTTATGTTAAATTTTGTTGCTATGGTAACATGGGTACTGCCTCTCCAACTAGTTTGTTTGTACTCTTTGGATATTTGGAGAGAGCGCCTGAAGAGTTGTACGCATATTGAACCGAGTTTAGAATTGTTCACAGTTGGGGATTTGAGTCAGGGTCTCCTGTCTACCCTGGCCCCCCGTCCCTGTATTGTTGTGTTGTTGTTGGCAGTCCAGTCGTCTCTGTGTGGTCAAATTATGAATGGTGATATCGTCATTGATTTGTTTGCTTTTATAGGTTGTTTTTCATTTCCCGTTCTCGACCATTTTTAGTCTTCTAAATGTAAACGTCTTGTTTTGGTTTTTGTTATTGGTCCAGCTTCTTAAGACCGAAATAGCAGACGGGATTTGGACCAAAAATGACTCTACAGTTGCCCCATCCTTCCACATCACATCATTTCTTTCACCTTTCTCTCTCTCACTCTTTTTCTCGCCTCCTCCTCTTCCTCTTCCTCCTCCTCCTCCTCTCTCTCTTTCTCTCTCTTCTCTCTCTTACTCTCTCTCT
>NW_004797324.1:1536-3888 GCF_000002075.1 Aplysia californica | reverse complement strand
CCCCCCAAATCGTTCTTTTAAAAATAATAATACCCTGACATTTTGAAGTAACAGAGGCCTCTAGCTGCCTGTGTTGTGCGTTTTCCTCTCTTCTCTCCGTCTCCCCCCCACCCCGTGCGGGAAACCCACGATTAGAACTGCCACCTCCCCAGCACAGCAGGCAGAGTTTATCTTATCTCACCTTTACTATTGCTATTAGTGGTTGGAAATAAGAAGAGCTGTGCTGTATACCAAGTGGAGCCAGCTAGGGAGGCTGTTGGGTCGTGGGAGACACTCGTCTTTTGAACTTCTTAGCACATTTCGTACTGTGGCGGTGGCGTTCTTGTCGTCTCTTCGGCGGAGGAAAGTCGGAGAAGGTGTTTTTTTTAGTCTTTCGTCGGGTCGGAGGTGGACCAAAGAGTGTGTTTTGTGTGTTTGTGTGTTTGTGTTTAGGTGTGTAGTTATTATTCTTTGGTTCATTCATTCATGAGTTCCCCGAAGTAAGCTGCGACAGGTGCCGTGCCTTGTTCGGGAGTAGAAGGGGGTGTACTCAGAGACAGGAATAAACACAGACGGACGGCGGTCAGATCAAGAACGGACGCCGGTCAGATCAGGTTTCCCCTCGTGGTTTGTGTCTGTCATAAGAGTCTGGATCAGCTTCGTTTTGAAAGGTTTCCCCCCTTACTCAAACCCACACACAACGTTTTCGAAAGCAGCAGCTGTGGTGAGGCAACGGCTACATGCACTGTTGCTCATACAGACCAAATACCCCCGTGCCCTCGTGCTGCTGGTTCAGCTGGGCTGTGCTGGTGTAGGCGTGTGGTAGAGAGGAAGTCGGCCTGTTGAATAAGGATACACACTCCCACCAACACACATAATAACGGGTGTGTGATATTTTCGTTGGGCTGATACTGTGGCTGGGAGCACGCGACTATGGTGGGCAGGAGAATGGTGAGTTCATACATCCCTGGGACAATTCTGTAAATATTTGTGACAAGAAAGAATATATACGCATTTTGTTCTCATACATTTGTTTTATCATGAGTCATCGATATCATTTTGATTGTGGAAGGGAGAGAGTAGAGTGTGTGTGTGTGTGTGTGTGTGAATATGTTGGGCAATATTTTCACTCCTGGTTTTTCTTTTTGTTTTGAGAGCTGATAGACATACATTTTCTTATACTTATATCGTTCATGTCTGTTGTTTTGCTTTGTTCCGAGCATACACAATAGCGTGTGTTGCGCATTACTGTATACACTTTTGACAGTTGTTGAGTCTAGAGACGCTCAAGGCTGGTAATGTAGACCTCCAGGACATCGGTGATTATTGTTTTGGCACGCACTCTCTCAAATCATACCCACTGTGTCAGCGATAGTTACAATTACCACAAGATCATCAGCAACTACAGCTGCTACAGCAATTTCAGAAAGTAAAGCGAGAATAGCCACAACACTAACACGGACAACAACAACAATCAACAGCAGTACCCTCAACGACAACGAAAATGATCTCAGAAATTCAGAAATAGAATGTTAATTAAACCTAGATCTAGGACAACAGCAACAAGACAACTTAATGTAAACAATGTTAGTGACATCTCAGTCCACCCGGGCGACATTGTGTAACAAGGCACAACAACAACACCGCCCAAAAATCAAAACAAAAACACAACAAAACAAAACAAAAAAACAACAAAAACAGAAACCCCAAACAAAAACACCCCCATCCAAAAAACAAAAAAAACAACAAACCAAAACAACCAAAAACAAAAACCCACCAAAAAACAAACAAACAACAAAACAACAACAAAAATAGAAGAAGGTGTTATCAAAATACGTTTTGTCTTTTAGAAGCTGAACACAACACAGGTACGTGTTGGCGTGAAGTCTGTGAGCTTGTGCGTCGAGTTATTTCTGTAAGACACATCGAGTCAATGTGTTTTACGTGTGCATGTTGTTGTGGAGAAGGTGAGCGTGTTTGTGTTGTTGTGGTCTCCCCGTCCTCTCTCTCTCTCTCTCTCTCTCTGTCTGTCTGTCTCTCTATATGTAAGTGTGGAGATGAGCAAATATTTTGTTATGGAGAAAATGGTATGTTTGCGTGTGTGTGGAAGGAAAGGGGGTGAGAGTTAGTAGAAGAAGAGAGGAAGCAGACGTGGTAGGCTTTCAGAGAACTCATAAACATGCGTGATGTATCTCCTTACTCCATAAAGCAAGAGCATACAGTTTTGCGCCTTGGCCTAGATAAGGACAATATAAAGAAGTTTACGGAGATATATTGTCGAGAGCAACCGTTACTTCTGTGTTTCGTCGCTTTTTTTGTCAGCTTTCTCTACTCCTCTTTTACTCACCAATTTAATGTTACCACACACACACA
>NW_004797324.1:0-1071 GCF_000002075.1 Aplysia californica | reverse complement strand
CTCTCTCTCTCTCTCTCTCTATCTGTCTCTATTTTATAACTGAAGGCTTACTTGTGTGTCTGTCTGTTTGTCTGTCTGTCTGTCTGTCTGCCCCCTTCTTGTTCTCCCAACCTCAAAAGTACACCCTGTACGTACCATCTGTTTACACTGATACGTAACAGCCATGGAGGTTATAGCGTCCTTGGTAACAGTAATGTACATGGGCCTTTTCCTCCGTCCGAGTAGGGCGGAGACCTGTGGGTATGACTGAGCCCAGATGCACGTACTGTGTTCACCCGCGGCCAGGCAGTGTGAGTAATTAGATAATTATGAGGGTGTTTTGGGAAAGCTAGAGACATACGCCTGAATGGAAACTCGGATGTCCGGGGTTCCAGTCTGTCTTAGGTGTGGACTCGACGTGCTATGTTCATCATCATCATCATCATCATCATCATCATCATCATCATCATCATCATCATCATCATCATCATCATCAGTTCCATGTATTGAAGTATTATTTTCATGACGTAATGGGATTGGCAGAGAAAGGACTGTGGTAGATGCAGCCTTGACCTAACCTAATGTTCCTAGTGGTGGAATGTGGATGCTTTCGTATTGACTCGTCATAAACACTGCATCTCATTAACTCTCCAGTGCTGTCTGCACAGGGTATGCCGTTCGTTCGAACAGACTCATTTTTATTAGCACTGTGTTTATTTATTGATGATGTAGCTAGGCGCATACTTGCTGTGTCGACCTTAACGATACATTTGTGTGGACTAAAGCAGTTTTATTGGGCCGAGGGGTGGGGAAAGGAAGGCGGCTGATGGTTGAAGGCCACCGGTGGTAGGTCCTGCTTCAAGTGTTATCACCTAAATATTTTTTAAACTACCGGCACGGCAGATGTATCTGATGCGGGGTTGGCGGGTGCTTTTGAGTGGTATGCTCCTTTCCTTTCAAACATCAATCGTCTTTATCTCCAAACCCCCCTTATTTTTTCTTTTTTCTCTTTTGTTACTCTTTTCTTGTAACACTTCTCATCTTCGTCGCTTATATGACCTATTTGTGTAGCAAATGCCGAAAAACAATTGC
>NW_004797323.1:2084686-2086627 GCF_000002075.1 Aplysia californica | reverse complement strand
AGGAGAGAGAGAGAGAGAGAGAGAGAGAGAGAGAGAGAGAGAGAGAGTCAGGGTATAAGTGAAATTTAGTTGGTGTTTTTGGAAAGTATGATGACGGTCCTGGTAAATTTGGTTATATCAATATATTTTAGTACTATTATATAATGTTATATTTCACACGCTTGACACATTTTTGTGTGATTGGCATTAACATGTCCAGATGAAGCGTATGTAATCTACGTCAACACCTAGGAAACTTTTTTCTCAAAACGACAAAGTCTATTTCTTGAATGTTGAAAACAAGAAAGCCATTATTTAACCACAACAACAACGAGTCATTTCGTCGCAAAATTAGCAGTTAATGAAGTCTTTATTAGATATACGCATTTTGGGACTTTGTCTGGGCTCACCTTTGAACACTCGACATAGTATGTATGGGAATTTCAGTAAACAACAAAAACAAAAAATTGTTAATAGCGATGTCAACTAACACCGAGATTTGACTTTTGGACTTTGAAATTCGCCTTGTTTTCTTTATGTTAAACAGTGTGGGTCGAGTATATAACCCGAAATGTCAGAACAAGATTTATTTCATGAACACTGACTCCGGTAGATTGTACCAATGCTCCAAACAAAACTGTGGCGTTTGGGCAAGGGTTCCTTGGAGCAAAGATCGACAAAATTGTAGACTTCGACGTATGGTCTCTCAGAAGCAGATGCAGACAGAAGTTCGCAGCTTTGGCAAACTTAAAGTCTAGGATAAGCAAGTTAGCTAAATAAACTCAAATGTATTAACCCACTTCAGACTTATAAAGTGTTTCAGTACAGACTGTTTCCCCCTCCAAGCCCCATTCTCCCTTCAAAGAAAGGGGGAAAAAAACAAAAACAGCATTATTAACAACAAACATACAAACAGACAGACAAACAAAAACAAACAAATAAACAGACAGACAAACAGACAGACAGACAGACAGACAGACAGACAGACAGACAGACAGGTAAACAAAGACTAAGCTGCAAAAAATCCAGGAATACAACCCAAAGTAAAAACTGAAACAAAGTTAAGTTTAGCCGACTCTACCAGTAGGACATAACTGTGTTTGTCTTTAGAATTATTTAGGAGATAAAATTGTCTATTGCGTTCGTAAAATAAGTATCAATATCATAAATAAATTGTAATTTTCCAAAAGATTTAGACATTCTTGTTATGAGTTCATACTATTCATCAAATATTTTCACAGTCATAAATTGTGAACAGGACAGTTACAAAAAAAAATATTTTAAAATTATACTTCCTTACTTGGCTGCCTTACACCCTTACACAATGTTTGGTGACATCATGTCTTTGGCATCTCAGTTCAACAACAGGATGTATTTTTTTTACCGTTATTAAAACAGTGAGAAATGTATGGTGATATCATGTCTTTTGCATTTCAGTCTGTCAACAGGATGCATTTTCTACTGTTATTGATTAATAATTTTTTTTTTAAATACTCGCCCTTCTTGGAAAAAAAAAATTCGTATCAACTAGATGTTCTGACTAGAGAATACACTATTCATTCTTATTGTGGCAAAAAATGTGGTAAACGTTAATATTAAAAGAATTTTAAAAAACCCATAAAAACCAAACCTGCCTGCTTTTCGTTCTTTGTCTCTTTATCGATGGTTTAAAGTTCAACTGTAAATTTTCTACCACGGTCAATTGTCACTTGTCAAACTCACTCTTATTCAGGGTTAAGGATCTTAGTCAGGTTATGGTTTTGGGGAAAGAAGACTTACTCTATATTAATTCTCAGATCGTTAGGAATAAAAAACGTTACTCAATTGAAAAGAGCTGGAAATATAATATATGTAAGGAAAAAATCTTTGTTTCTTTCCCCATAGACATATTCAAGTTCAGGGGGTGACCCCGCCCCTTCCCTTTTTCCCTTTTCTCTTCTTACACATCCCCCCTCCCCCACC
>NW_004797323.1:2079201-2081060 GCF_000002075.1 Aplysia californica | reverse complement strand
GTCTGTCTGTCTGTCTGTCTGCCTGCCTCTCTCTCTCTCTCTGTGTCTCTCTCTGTCTCTGTCTCTCTCTCTCTCTCTCTTTCTCTCTCTCCCTCTGTCTCTCTCTCTCTCTGTCTCTCTCTCTCTCTGTCTCTCTCTCTCTCCTTTTCTTTTCGGCCACAAACACCCCATGCACACTCAATCACTTAAAACATAAATGTATGTAAAATACCTATACAGCTCGATGTAGTATTACTGTCATGTTCATCTAATTTAAAGTCGTTACAAAGCCTGAACTATCCTTGAAGGCAGCTTGCTCCAATACGCAGCAATTCAAGTATGCCGACACTATTTCTTCAACTTATATTGTGTACTTATCTTTATTAATAAAACGTTGAAGGCATTTTGAGAGCTGCTATTTTTTCGATGCTTGCTGAGTGACGTTACCGGCTTTACTTTCTTTAATGGTATCCGAGTTGTGTGAAAAGGAATGTAAGAAGCTTGTACTATCATTAGGCGAACGAGGCCTACGTCTGAGCAAAGATTTGTAGACTATCTTTGTTCCCTGTCAACAGACGGGTGCAGAAAAGACCGCGTAGAGGGAGATAATTACTGGGTCTTGTAAGTGACGTAATGTTGTGAACCTTTGTCTGTGGTTTCATGGTAAGGCTCTTGGGTGATGCATGCAAAAGTGGAGAGTTCCATTCTCGATTGGGTACGCCTGTTTTATCGATTAGTTCCGTCTATCAGTTGACATATTATTGGTTTACACTTGGCTAGGGTTAGAAGAAAATTGACGAGCAGTGAGAAACATACCACCTTCTAGATGATCTTAAGTGTGCTGCTTAAGCCATAACACACTTAAGGAGTACAGAAGATATTCGCACGAGTAACAATTCTGTATTGTATTCTTTGTTTTTGCCTATGGATTGGCTTGTCTATTTTTTCCACAATACCATTTTAATTAAAACAGCTCTAGTCACGTACTAATGTCATATTTAAAGCATCCGTACATAGAAAAACACAAGGACAGAGGTTGGCCACGCAAAATTTGGCTGTATGGCGTCAAAGAGGTCCTTGAGGGGAATATCATATCACCAACAAAAGCCACCCACCTATCCATTGACCGACAATTGCACCTTCCCTCGATATCTAACTGTACAAGAGGAAGGATACAGTAAAATACAGTACATAGAAGGAACAGTAGGATTCCACAACACTTGTACATGTGGAAGAAAATCAGTCGCCCTCAACATTTTTCCTGTGACTTATGACATTTTCCCCCACAGGTCCTCATTTATTATCAGTTACAATATTGTGCGACAGGACCTCCGATTGAGCAACCAGATTTTAATAAAGTAGCCTCACACTGTTCGTAATTGAAAGGTACAGAAAAATGTGACTAAATGTTGATACAGTTGACATACTACATGTATGAGGATGTTTGTGAATTCAGCCGGAGTTTCTTCTTGTCTGTGCTATTGACATTGCTGGTGCTATTTTAAAGTCCCACTTCCCCATCCTTCTTTCACATAAAAAATCAACAAAAGGAAACACTGTCGGCATTTCAGGATGAGAGGACATTTCTGTCTACGTCGAAATTGGCTACGTGCCTTCCTTCATTGGGGTTTGCTGAAGGCATGCAGAGACGGCCGGGCGGGTCTCTATTGACAAGGGGTTATAGTTCATTGAACATGGAAATGGGAAAGTCCACGACGAATTGGTACCCCTGTGTGTGTTTCGCTTTCTGCGTTGGTCGTTTACGGAGGAAAGAAAAACAACAACAATGCGTTGTCGGATAACTTGTTTGATAGCTAGTCTGTGTATGTTACTGTATGAGTAAGTGTTCGTGCTTTTGTATGTATTTGTTTGGGGGGGGG
>NW_004797323.1:2076745-2077994 GCF_000002075.1 Aplysia californica | reverse complement strand
TATATATATATACTGACGAGCAAAAGAAAGTGGGCACTCTACGTTCTGTGTATTATTTCCGTTCTTTACGGTAGAAATGCCGTATTGCCAATGAATTTTGAAAGGTTTGCCATTTTTTCAATAAATGCAGACAAAAAAAAAACCCTAAGAAAAACGATCAAAAGCACATCTTATATTGGAAATTAATAACACCCATTCAAATGTCCAAAATCCCAGAATTAGTAACGGGCGTAACTCCCACCAGCATTGATGACTAAAGTGCATCTCTGCTTCATGAATTGCTTATGTCGTTGGATAAATTGCTGGGGAATATTATTCCAAGCATCAATTAATGATTGCTGCAGTTTTGGGATTGCGTTGGGGGTGGCCGAAGGGTGCGAATTTCCTTGTCCATCGTGTCCCAGAGGTGCTCAATCACGTTTAAATTTAGGGATAATACTGGCAACGGTGTTATAACACGTACGTCATTTTTGTTGTAAGAATCTCTGGGTAACAAAGGCACAGTGTGCTGCTGCTTTGTCCTGCTGGAACCCGAGATTGTTCCTGTGGCGAGCCAGAAACGGCAGAAGGTGTGGATAGAGAACGTCATTGATGTATCTCTGGGAAGTCAGATTACCGTCGATAACGACTAGATCGAATTTATCAGTACTGGTCATGGATTCCCATACCATAATGCTACGTTTGTCAGCAACAGCACTGACACACTGAGATAAAAAAACGTTCATGACGTCTCCGGTAGACTTTCTGCCTTCCATCGTGGCGATCCAAAAGAAATCTGGACTTGTCAGAAAACATCACTCTGTTCCACTGGCGGTTTAGCCATCGCCAATGCAGACGTGTCAAGTTGAGTCTGGCATGACGGTGTCTTTGGAGGAGACGAGTGCGTCAAGGTGGGTGTCGGGCAACGATTCCGTGGGCTTTCAAGCGTCGACGAACGGTAAAGCGGCTGATTGGTCTATACCCAGGCCAATCTCTGGCAGTTTTAGAAGCTGTTTGAAACCGATCCCGCAAGTTTGGAACTCTGATCCGATTGTCTTCAACAGCAGTAGTGACAGGAGGACGACCAGACCTTGAAGTGTCACTAATCGAACCACATGCTTGGAAGTGTATCCTTAGCTTTTGGATAGTATCTCTCGTCACATTGAAAGCTCTTGCGACAGCAGAAACCGTCGCATTGCTCTCAGCATGCCAAGAGCTTCTTGACGTTGCGCATCACTGAGACGAGGCATGGTATAAAACAAAATTGAAA
>NW_004797323.1:2072528-2076271 GCF_000002075.1 Aplysia californica | reverse complement strand
ATATATATATATACGAAAGAACATCATGACAAGTAACAAGTGGAATTGTTTATCAATTTCTTGACAATTTTAATTAATACGCGTTGATTTTCGAGACTGCAATATAGCAGAACAGGAGGATTGAGCGAGGATAAGACATTGAGTTACATCACGTTTGTAGTTTGTTTGACAACACTGAAGGGCATCCCACTAGGCCAGTTGATATCATGTTAGACAAGTACAGACAGTTCTGGCGCAAATCCACAACGGGGCATTCTTGATCCCCAACCACTTTAAGAATTCTCCTTTAAAAGATGGATGTTGAATCCGGAGATATTGCTTCTAAGTAATATCCCAAGATTAATAGCGGCACTCAAGCGCATAGAGTTAAGTTAACACTCTTTCTCATAGACTCGTAAATGATCTCAACGTTCCCCCATTTTCTTTTGTGCTCAGAACGTTGTGAACCACAAGCTGGAAAAAGTCTGAATTTCGTCTTCCTCGGATCAGACTCGCTTGACATTTTAAACTTTTTTAAATGTAACAAATTTTCAAAATTTGACCAAACATTGTTAAGGAAAGGGTACTGTAGCATTGGTAGATAGCACAGAAAAAAAGTTAATATTGATCTAGACTGTCGACCAATTCACAGAAAATCGTGAAATGGGCTACTCGAGGGGAGAGTCCACTTCATAGATTAAAAAAAGTAACGAAACTGATTTCGTGTCAAACATTTGCCTGTTCTGAATTTGGCTGGATGTGTGTGACTGTCATAGCAACATAAGACATTTTTACTCATCCTACTCCCCCAAAATGTGAAATCAAAGAAAGGCGATAAAAGGTCTAACTAGTGTGCGTGCGTGTGTGTGTGTGTGCATGTGTGTGTGTGTGTGTGTGTGTGTGTGTGTGTTTGTTTGTGCGTGTGTGTGTGATTAGAATTGTCAGGGTACTTTGATTAGTTAGTGTTGGCAGGGGTTTGTTATTGGTGAAAGGGGGGGGGGGATAGGGAGGACGTAAGCGCGGAATAAGGATACAGGTATAACAATGAAAGAAAGCATTCCATGTTTCTGAAAACAAAGCATCAGAACTCATTTCGCCTTGCATCCATGCCAAAATACTTTCATAACTAAAGCTTTACCAAATTCTAAAACAACGAAATAGTTCAATTTATTCAGGTCTAAAACGTGTACCGAAGAGGCACGAAGACATGACCTAAGCTGACATCAGCGCGCTATGTGACCTGCTGTGAGATCACGAACTGAAGTGCGCAGGAGCCTTGTGGTCACGTGCAGGAGAAGAGAAGAGGAGAGGGGCGGGGTTGGGGAGGGGGTTGGGGCTAGGGGTGGTGCGTACCAGGAGTGGCCGGTCATGACAAGGGCGTGTCCGGTTTCATCAGTCTGAACGAAACTAATGTAGTAAGTGTACGGGATTTTACGCCCTTATCAACTCTATAAGATTAAATGAGTGGCAGGACTTCCGAATTTAACGTCGCTCTCCGATAGGACCAAGCCAATAAATGGGTTTGGAGTCTTAACAGCTTCACGAAAAGACCCGAGTTCAAGAACATTCAGCATGGGATTCGAGCCAGTGTCATTTGCTGTGAATGCGTCCAGAAGGAGAAAGAAACTGGATAAGGTTTTGTTTTTTTAATTGTAAAATTGTGTTCATCCCTAGCTACACAATAATTTATATCATTATTAGGCCACCAGCACCTTTTTGTCAGGGCTAGCCTGGGCTGTGTGGGATACAACATCCCTCAGTAGACAGACGGGGATACTTGATAAACAATTAATATCCCCGGTCGGGCAAAAAGCTCACGTCTTCTGTGTGCCGGGACCAAGAACCTTACCATTACACCACATACGCTAACCTTCTAAGCTGTGAAATAATGGACTACAACGAAGACAAGCTCTAATTATTCTCTGAACTTGAAATGATTAGAGAATTCTAATGGTCTCCATACCGTTCACCCGACGTTTACTTGAAAGCCCCCGCCTACTGAAGGGAGTATCGGTAAAGAGGCCCGAAATCAAAACGCTGTCGCCACCCCAACCACCCTTAAAATGCAGCACTTTTTGCCGCCCACCCTTATAACCCGTCTCCCCAGCCTTTCCCCCTGTCTTGACCATAACCAACTGTTCTCTCCCACCAAAGTAACCATTGCGGTTACTCACTCCATACATTTCCGTCTCTCATCCGCTCCTTTGACAAACCGAAGAACTTCTCCCACTCTCTGCAAACACGGAAAACAAAACAACGTACTCACCTCCAAAATCACGATGTTTCTATTTCCTCAAATGAGTGCCTCATTCATCCGGTAGCTGCGGCATTCAGACCGCCCAGTCATGCCACAGGCGTGCACCCAACCCTGCACTCGTGACCGAGCTTACCTTAACCACACACTCACGGGTACATCTTCCAAAACGTGACAGGTTGCTAGGAGGGTGAGGATGGGGAATTGAGGGAATGACGTCTATCTTAGGTCCTTCCCGCTGAGCTTACATTTTCGGCCCCTCATAAGGAGTTCGTAGACACTCGCCAGATACGCCCTATTTGCTTGAGAATAATTGACAGGGTGTTCAACATGTTAGGGTGTGGGGGTGGGGGAAGGTGGGGGCAACAGGGCAACAGTGCGGCCGAAATAGAAATCAAATTGTTTGTGCTTGCGTGTGCGTATGCGTGTTTGGGTGTTTGTGTGCATTCTGCTGTGTGTGTATTAGATGGATAGATAAAGAAAGAGAAAGAGATACATAGGTAAAAATAGAGAGGGGAAGAGAGAGGAAGAGAGAGTATAGATATTATGGTGGAGGGTCAAATAGTCTAGGAGAAAGAGAGGGAGAGTATGTGTATCAGCATCAAAGGGTAAGAGAAAGATAGAGAGGGATAAACAAACTTCCAGATTGAGGCGGTGAAAGAAAGAAAGGCAGACAGGCGCACATAGACATAGAGAAGTACAAAAACAGAGGGAGAATGAGGGTGGGGAAGGAGGAGGTGGATGACAAAAGAAAGCAGACAAGCTCAAAGAAAGGACCACATTTAATTAATTTTTTTTTTATCTTTATTTATTTATTTATTTATTTATTTATTATTTATTTATTTTTTTTTTTTTGGGGGGGGGGAGGTTGGTTATCACCAAATATTAATAAAAGGGTTCTTCTATAAATAAAGAAAAAGTTGTCTCGATGACAACACTCAAATTGTTTCCTTACATCTTGATTGGACACTACCACTAATGCTCGCCTTTTCAATTCAGCTAAAAGAATGTAATCCTGTCGTATCGAACAGCGTCATGCATATGGTGGACCGGACCCCTTGACCTCACTGGGATTACAGTACATGTATACACGAGACTTCTCCCCAAGCCGCCTAAATTACCATGTTTGCCCCCGAAAGATCCTCCTTTTCGGAAGAGAAACTAGGCATGTTGTGTTCATGTGCTTGTCTAGTTTGCTAAGAGTCTGAATGGTCACTGCACTGAATAAATAAACTAAAAGTTCAGGCGATAATTGCAGTTCGGGTCAACCAGTTAACGGTTGCGCAGTAGCGTAGTTTCGTGGAATTGAACGTTGATACAACTTGTTGACCCTCAAGGGTTACATTCTACGATGTTTGAAAGAAAATATTATTTTTCTGTTTTCTGTCATTTACTCATTAGAAAAATATACGTCATCATTGGCATAACAAAAGATACACATGATTTGGAAGCTAGTGAGAATCTGCGTGTGCATCTCTCTCTCTCTCTCTCTCTCTCTCTCTCTCTCTCT
>NW_004797323.1:2068773-2072428 GCF_000002075.1 Aplysia californica | reverse complement strand
CCCCTTTTCTCCTTTTTTTATCTTTCAAAACCACTGTCCCTTGCACTGCTCTCCTTCCGTTCAGTGGGCCAACGATTTCTCTGTGCCGTAAGACGGAAATTTAGAGTGGTTGACAGACAGTGGGGAGGAAGGACGAACGATAATTTGGAACTCTCGAGAATGGAAGTTGGTTATTTTTCTTGGCAGATCAATGGACACAGCAGACTTGCACGGACATCGTCATACGCTACGACCTTCATGTTCTAAGGCAAACTCTTTTGCTGTGCACATGTCTTTCTTCGGTTTATTATTGTGTTCCGGCTCACAACATCATCGCACTCAGATTAAGAGGCCAAATAAGGGCTACATTTGCATCGTTTTGATTCTGAAATCGTGTATGTCACGTTCATAAATCAGAACTAGCCCTTTTGTATAAATACCCCATCCTCGGGAATGAAAAATAGAAATTACGTCGTTATGAATTGCGCAGCGAGGCCTTTACAAAAGGAAGACATATTTTGGCTTCATAAAAAAGCAAAAGAAGTATCTTTACGTTTATGGACAAATTACTATGTACGCTATACAGGGTAATGTCGTGCGGAATAATGTGCTTGTTTTGAAAAGCAAATTTGAATGGAGCTCCATAATTCCTTCCATGAAGCTTCAAAAATGTACTCTTAAATCAACTACCCACCCCCACTTTCAGCTTATTTTTTTCATTCTTTGTGTTTTCTGTGAATATAATTTGACTTTTAAAATGCATTCGATGTTCTTTAATTCTACCCTTTTAAAACCCAGTACGTGTTTTATTAACCCAGAATTTCTGAAAGAATACCGCGGCGTAGTAAAGTCCTCGAAAACTCTTCTAGTTTTCAACATGTTTTCACTCTATAGTTTAAGAATCTAGTTTTTGTTTTCAATTTATCACTTAACAATAATAAATACCATTCCAGAATCCGTGCTCCGAAAGTAATTGTCATGACACATTTGCTTAAAGGACCAGGAACACTTTCAGCTTTTCAAATTCGAACTAAAAGCTCCCGGGTTTTCTTCTTATTCATAAACAACTATATCAGTGCATGTTAGCACACACCTACATCCCGTTTTTCTCAGTTTACGACTTACGTCAGCCTTCAGGAACAAACAAACTGTGAACAGCAATTATATCTATCCTAAAACTTCTATAACCCCTTACAACCTCCCCCAGTCTCCCCTCTCTCTCCCTCCCTCCCCCCTCTCTATCTTTCTCTCTCTCTCTCTCTCTCTCTCTCTCTCACTCACTCTCTCTCACTCTCTCTCTCTCACTCTCTCTCTATCTCTCTCTCGGTATTCCTCAGACACCAGCTTATATTATTATTATTATCCATGACGCTTTATATCTCAAGCAGAAACGCTTTTTACGTTATTTTTTTTCTTACCTGGGTGTTTTGTCTGATTTAGATTTAATGATCAAAAACTTTATTTTCATATCCTTAAAAAAATAGTTTCAAAGAGGGAACGCTCCTCTCGCCGGTAACATTCTATATCAAATATTATAACGCAGCAAGCAAGCGTACGTCAAACAGTCATGCTAAAACATTTTTGTAAAACTAACAAAAACCCTCTGTCATGTAGACCCAATGCGGTGACAAACTGTGTTTGCTGATTGCGTGTAGTGTTAGTACAGGCAGATGCTTAGGGCACGAACAATAGGTATTTAGTGGTTGCAACTGCCTTTTACTTTAGCTGAGCTGAGCAGTTTTTCTTTTTCTTTTTTTTATTTGGCGGTTGATTGTACACATCCCCCCCCCCCTCCACCCCTAATGGCATAACTGATATCATTTTGGCTGTGGGCTGCTCCGATTCTTTTTTAATGTAAGTATTTCACTAACAAATTAAAAAAGTTTAGATCATTTAGGAGGCGGGATGCTTCGACCCTGTCTGTAAGGGTCAACTTGGGCAGAAAGAAATACAGTATGTACAGCTGTCCGGCAAAAATACGGAAATACTTAGCAAATTAGACTGCACGAAAACCTAACTCTCGTCTTTTGCATAAAACTGCAAAGAGTATAACCATTACCCCACAAACATAGGTCATTTTTGGTGGAAGGAAGGGAAGGAGGCTGCAATGTTTGTTTCTTTTTCTTTGTTTGATTTTATTTTTAAATGATGTAGATGTTTTGCGCTTCTATCAAATAACCTGGATTTTCTAATAATAGCAAGCTTCAACCTTGCCTGTTAGGGCCCACCCGGGCTGAGAGTCCTGCATGAAGGCCGATGAGGCACTCGGTGAAAATTCTCTCCCCACGGGAATCAAACTCAGGCCTTCTGCGTGCTATCCACTATACAACAAACACCGGGAGGCTGCAGTGGGAGGAGTGGACAAAGAATCTCGTTTCTGTCCCGCGGTTAGCCCTTATTGGTGGCTGGCTGTTTGCTATTTAATACACATTTTTACATGGTTCTCAGCCAGTTGTCAATGCTCGTGGGTGGGAGGCGACCACTCCTGCGTCAGTCCAGTAGACGGCGGGCGTTGTCATTTCTCAAGAGGTGCCCAGGTTCAAGTGCCCACAGCGAAGCTTTTCATCTTTAATTGAGAAAGCAATTTTATTTGATGTGACGGTGCAGTTCTTTGAAGCGTTTACTCTAATTGACCGTGCAAGAAAACACGACATGCTTTTATTGAAAGTTTCTAATTGAAGTTCCATGTTCCAAATCGGAGTCTCCAAGTCAAGACAAGATCAACACTTTAGACATGTGGCGTTGTGCGTGATCCCAAGTGTCATGGGGGTCGATAGGTACAGTAAATCTTGCCACCATTTGAATCTTTACTACACATGCACGAAGCGCACGCTAATGACACTAGATATGCTCTCTCTCTCTCTCTCTCTCTCTCTCTCTCTCTCTCTCTCTCTCTCCTTCCCTCTCACTCTGCGTGTCTGTGTGTGCGGGTGTATGCTGAGAACAGGGCTATAAAAGCTTAACTGTGACTACATTTCCTTCGCGACATACTTTCCTAAGTCATTATTGCTTTATTGTCCTCCTCGCCATTATCAGCTCATCTGTTGTCTACACCCCCCCCCCCCCCCGCTTAACTAAAAAGACCACCTGCCTCCATATTCTATTTCCTCGTCTTCCTCTTCCATCTCTTAATAAATTTCAGCACAAACACAATATAGATTCCACTTCTCTGTCTTCATCCTTAAGCCCCCCTTCATCGTCACAAAAAAATGGTGCAATGACTTTAAAGATTGAGTTCTCTGTGTTGTTTTCCTTTTGTTTCTCTCTTCTCTCTTCTCTTCCTCGCTACTAAAACTTGACCTTCAGGCTGTGAAATTAATTTTACACAGATGTCTAAATAACAAAACAACATAAAAAAATGAGAAGTGTCTGTTGCTAAAAATAAACGTCCCAGTATCTGGCGGTTGACAGAATTTCGCTGCAAAAATACCAGGTGCATGAGTGGGTCAGTTTGTCTTGGCGTGGGGCGTTTCCTCCCACTTGAGCACACTGATCTTCCAATCCCCGTCTTCCTTTTTGTCTTTCTTTCCTGGCCCGACAAGATCTCGTTTTAGTAGCGGATAAGGCAGAGGAAATCCCCTCTCTATCCCGTTTGTCTTTCACTGTTTCTGAGCAAAGTTATCCGTTCTGACCCCCACCCCCACCCCCATCCCTACCTCACCGAACATTATAATCG
>NW_004797323.1:2060774-2068673 GCF_000002075.1 Aplysia californica | reverse complement strand
CTCTCTCTCTCTCTCACACACACACACACACACACACACACACACACACACACACAAACACAAAAACACACACTTCCCTACTTTTCTATATATCTCCTTATTTTTCAACGGACGGATCAGAAGCATTATGTTCTGAATCTGCCTCCTTGTAAAACGAGTACCCATATTGACTGTTTACGTATGTATTCTCTCACGAAAGACTGACTTGCTGCCATTGACAACAGTAATTGTTTCCATGTCAAGTTACAATACCTCATGAGATACCGGACAATCATTTATTAGAAGAGACGGGCCTTTAGATTAACGTTCGTTTCCAATTGGACCGAGCCATATTGAAGGGAACTTTGAAGACATCCCACGCAACATAAGCTCAAGAACGCCTTATTGGTGAGTCGAAACTTGACCAACCTCACCATAGCCCAACATGATTCTAACGGATTGCAGTGATTCCTTCCACCCCCTCCCTTTGTCCCCCAGCCATATTATCACTTGAAAAACCTGTTAGAAAAGGCCAACAAAAATCGTGTCTGAATTTCCACTCTCCACGGCTCAATCGCAAGATACGTCTGACCTAAGTTCAACCTTTGTAGGAGTTAACAGGATTAAAATTCTTTTTTGTAGGCAACCATTGTGATCGTTGTCTTGGCACGAGCAGCAGGCCCATGTATCAAATTCTACGTTTAGCTTAAAGCTTCTGTCAGACACCACCTTTTCACCAAGAACAGCAAACAAGCAGTACAGAAAGGGAGGCGAAATGTAATCACATTCAATGTACGTAAGAGCAAAATCCAAGCAATTGAGAGACGGGGTGTAGATGTGTCCTCGACCGGCGGGTACTTCGGTATTTACACAGCAACAAAAGCTGAAGCAGAGCTGCATTTCGTCGGTCTATTCGGGAATGAGGAGAAAAGAAATGTGGCAAATGGCAGGAAAAACTATTTAAAAATCTAAATACAATGAGCAGGTAGGATACATGATAGACGCAAGCAGTAACAAAGTCTTCACGGTATTTGGTTTCTTTTGTAAAGATAAAGGCACATCCAAAAATAACCACGTGCCGTCTTTTTCTCGTGCTGCAAACGACAAAGGGTGCATAATATTTGAGCAGGACCATCGTGAGCTGAATGGTGAGGAAACATTCCTGCACCTTGTACTGTCAAAACTATTCAACAAAACCGGGATAGGTAGAACCCGATATAAAGCAAACGGCTGTGTTTGGGTAACGGCACTTCAAGTAAAAAAAAAAAAGTGAAATAACGGTGACATCGTGAGAAAAAAGTGGTGGTGGAAGGGAGGGGGTGGGGTGGTGGATGGAAATTACCTCAACACTGTAAAGTGCGACTGGGTTACCCAAGAAAGATTTTCAAATCTAAATTGTTGACAAAGCGAGGCTAAGTACCGACTGCGGACAGTTCCTCAGCTCCTCAATTTATCCGCCCACTTTCGACATTTTTTCTTCTGATCAGCACCATCTGAAACACCGCTGGTTCTCCGCTACAACGGGCGGCCTTACAGATAAGTGCATTCACACCCTTTGCCAGCTGTGCCCGCCAAAGCCAACACCTGCACAACGGTCAAATCAACATTGGCCACGTCTTCTGGAGGTTATCTTGAGACAGTTGTTTCCAAATGTGGATGCAACAGAGTCAGGGGTTTCAAACTGCTTTCTTTGTAGGCAGATCTGTACGCCTTTGTACGAGGATAAAGACACACAGGCGTAGACTTCAGGCCAAAGATTCGAGCGTTTATCTTACACTCCTTTCATTTTTAAGTGCGAGAAATAGTTCAAAATGTATTTTTCAGCCTTCTATTGATCAAACAAAAACGTGACTTGGGTTAGGGAAAAACTTGAATACTGTGAAAGTAAATTCCATTTTTAAAGCAAACGTCAACGGACAAGGAAAAAGAAAGTAAACAGGATTAGCCCTAAGCCAGCTAAAAAAATGTGGGGGAAATAAATCCATCTATTCATTCATCAACTCATCAACTCACCCTTTCTTGTATCATTTATTTTGGTTGTATGCTACCTCACAACTATCATTTTGTCTGTATCAGTATCACACAGCTTTAGCGCCCACCAAGCCTACTGGATCAGATAAATATATTGACAACTGAGTTCCCGAGCTTTTAAAGCTGTCCTGCTCAGGATAGTATCGATAAAAAGACAATAAGTCATAATGTCAAGCCAAAGTGAAGAACTTTTATTATGTATAGAAATCTAACAGTTTCTGGTTTTGAATAAGAATACGATCTTTATATCGAATAGTATATCTTTTTAAAAATCAGCAGTACCTGTGTTCCAAGCAGATCATTAAAGCAGAACCATATAAATACGTGTTTTAATGACAGCTTGCACGTAGCCAGATTTTCATGATGACATAATGTGTGCGAGGACGACAGAATGACGTGGATAAGAAGCTACATAGTATGTGCCGTCTCATTAAATTAAAGATACAAAAAAAAACTGCCTCTAAACATTTATAGTCTCGGACAAAAGCCCTAAATAAAGCAAAGCTAAGTTAAAGCGAGCATTGTCTTGGAAAAGAGAACACTTCTTTCACGAAATTTATTTTGCACTCACGGATTTCCAGTATAGATATGTCAAACCACCCACAATTTTTACAAAGACTTTGAACAGGAATTCTTAATACTTGAACTGAATTATCAGAAAATAATACTGAGATTGACGTTAAGGACATGCAACTTGAAGTCTTACTTCAAAGAGTGTTGTGCCTCTGTATCTTTCAGGGGGAACTTGAAAACATTTTTTTAAAGAGGGTGAGAGGGTGGAAAAAATAATGTTGTTTCTGGACAAACTATTTTTTCTGCGCTTCTTGATAAGAGCAACAAATTCACAAAATTTGGTATGATGAGCTTTTTGACATCTGTAAAAACGACTCATGTGTTTGATTTTATTTTTAAAAGACAAGAAGTAGAATAAATTTGTTTTAGAAAGCTTTAAGAGATCTTTGAAATTTTGCGTTAACATAAATTTCTGGTATAAATGTTTTCAATAGTTGAAAAACAATTCTACGTTTAATATGGAGAAAAATGCTGTTTAAAAAGAACGATACAATTAACTATAGATAATCACGGTAAAATCGATCCTAATAGCCAGAAATACTTCACTAGTTTTCTGGTTTCATCAAATAATAGACCAACAACCAACCCGCCAGCCAAGATAATAGACAGGCAATCAGACATAATATAGACCGGTTAACAAATAATTTAACTAGCATTCACAATCCCCCTGTTACCCCCACTAAGCCATACAAGTCCTATTTAGTGCACATGCGATTGTGTTGTCTGGTCAGCGAGTGTCCACTTTAACTAGGCTGACCCTGCGGTGGCTCATGCCAGAGTCAGATCTGGGTAGAGGAGGCATCCTTGATCTGCGGTCGCTGGGAGCCGAAGGGGCCATGTAGGGGTGTTTTGTCCATGGCTGTGGGAAAAATGAATGCATCTCTTAAAACTTGCGTCTAAGTACGTTTCCGGGCCGGCAATATGTATTTGCAAAACGTGAGCTCTTCAAAAGGTGAAGCGATACCGATCATGAAAGATAACCATCTTTACATTGACCCCTGCTAAGGCATTTTTATTTCAGTTTCCATCATCACCCCACCCCTCCCGTTCTTTTAAACATTGCTAAAACAATTCCCTGAAAATAATCATAACTGTTCTCCAATGCCCTTCTGAATTTAATCATGTCGTATGTACTACATTTCAAAGAAAAGATTGTTGCATGGACATCACACGTTTGTGAAAAAGAGAGTAGAGCAACTGTTTTGAATTATCATCTATTAATTTAAAATCTGAGTTTTTGTTTGACAAGTTCTAACAATTTTAGCGAGTATATTTTATGGGAAGAATATGGGGAACCGGAAATGCAAAGAGAAAGTGAGACAGAAAGAGAGAGAGAGAGAGAGAGAGAGAGAGAGAGAGAGAGAGAGAGAGAGAGAGAGAGAAGGAGGGAGGGGGGGGGAGAAGGAAAAAGAAAGACAGAGAAATGGTAGGTGCTGGAGAGGAAAAGAAGGATAGTGAGGGAAAAAGAGTGAGGGAGCTAAAGAAACGAGGAAGGGTAGGTGAAAAAGAACAGAAGGGGGAGAGAAAGAGAGAGAGAGACAGAGAGAGACACATAGAGACAAAGACAGGGATAGAGACAGGGACAGAGAGAGAATGAGATAAGAAATAAACACATAATAAACGTGTTTCGTTCAAAGAAAAAACCACAACACTCACAAAGTTCCACAAATTATGACAGACCTGTGGAAGGCCCGCGCTCCCGTCCTCGTTATCCCGGTAGAGAGCAGACAGGGACTGCAGCAGTTTGTCGATCCGGCCGGGGAAGTGCTGCATGTGGAGACTCATCCTGCGGTTGATGTCTCGCAGATAGCGCTGCTTCTCACTCCCAGGGCCCTCCGACTCTTCCACCTCCAAGTCACTGTTCATATCTGAGGATAAATTGGGGCGCTTTTGTGTCCTTATACATGTACGTGCATATTTGAACCAGCCCAAGATGACCATCCAGCGTTCAGTGGAAAAAAGGTCATGTTAGACAAGTGGTCTTCTTGGATAGTGACAAACTGATGTTATATTTTTTTAACGCAAGGAGGTAGGGGGACAGTAGTCATTTGTATAAATGATTGCCTTGGACAGGTCGCTGTAAAAGCATGTTCGCCTACACTCTAAACAAAATACGAATTGTTCATGTCTATATTTGAAGCCCTTGCAGGCCACACACAGGAAGCAAGACGGAGAGCCCGTCAGGGAAAGAGACTAGAAGACAACATTGCAGGATGAATAACACTCTGCAGACCGCCCCCTCTGCCCCCCCCCCCCCCCGCCCCCGAAAAAAATCAAACACAAAAACAAAATAAAGACCAAACAAACAAACAAACAAACAAATACGCATACAAACAACATAAAAAACTAAAATAAGGAAACAAAAAACCCCCACAAAAAAACAACAAAAAAAACAACAAAAACAACGAGAAGTGAAGTAAGCGGGTTTCAAAGAGATCTTTTGCATTGACAGTACTGTCAGAATACGGGCCAAAGTGAGTGTGATACACAAGTTGTACAGGCCAGCGTCTGTGGTGTAGCGGGTAGGTGCTTCGCTGACGCACAAATGAAACCCGAGTGCGATACTTGTGCGGAGAGAATGTTTTATCCAGCATTACGGTCCGTCTGCTGGGATGTTGTATCCCTCTCAGCCTGGGTTGGCCCTGACAGCCATGGCCGAAGCCAGCTTCCTAAAGGATCTCAATAAGGTCCGTGGGTGCGTGAAACGTTTACATTACAAATACTCACAAGTTATTTGAGTGGTATCGTGGTGAAATCAGGCACTCGACAAAATAATGAAATCGAAGAAACACAATTTGTTTTCCGCCCTTTGGCCATTCTTTTTTCTCAACACATTTCCTGTCAGTAAAAAACACATGACCGTGTGGATTTTCTGAAAAGGTTGATCAAATGCAGAAAAAGTAAATTTACTGTTTCCTAGGACACTCAAGCTTTGGAAGTCTCGAAACGTTGGCGACATTTTCAAGATAATTTTACCCCTGACAACAAGCGATCCCCACCTTCATCATTCACAAATATTTTGACTTCTATTCATATACGTGTAGATAGGCATTTTTACATCAAATGTAAGACAAATGAATTAGCGTTAAGATCATACCAATAGCTCTAAAAAAATGACAAGTGCCTGATTCATCGTGTTGTGACACATTTCGGTTATTCTTTTAAAGAAAGAGAACACGTGACAGTGGCTTTGCCCCTTACTCATCCCACATTCAAGACGTGTGACTTCTCTCAAAGAAAGACGACCATTTGCCGTAAATGTAAATTGACTGAAGCTGTGATACCTCGCTTCGAGAGAGAATGAGCAATGTGTAATAATTAGGTAATTTTTACGGGAATTAGTGATACGGTGCGGGAGGAAAGGGGGGGGGGCAGAGACTGACAAACAGGCAGACAGACAGACAATCAGACACGTACATATACAAATAGACGGACAGACAAACAAACAAAAATCGCACCGTCATTGAGGTAACCCTGCACGCCCATAGTAGTCCGAGGGTTCAGTGTTGACGGTGTGACGCCCAGCCCCGTCCACTTCTTGAAGCGGCTCATCATAAACTCCAGGATCTCATACTCGTTGTTTTGTTTCGTCAAGTCATTGCGAACCGTAGTGAACGTGTCGTTCAAGATGGAGATGAACATGTTCACGATGATGAACGTCACCGAAACCACGTAGAGCAAAACGAAGATCTGTACGATAGAGATAAAAAAAAGTGTCGTATGATGTGGTATAGTATGGTGTGATTTTAGAGTGCCATAGCTTTCTAGTCATCATCATCATCATCATCATCATCATCATCATCATCATCATCATCATCATCCAGTGCCAGATCTGCGACAGACATCGGCGATCATGGTTCTCCATTCATTCCTTTGCTCGGATGCTCTAAAAAAAAAAGCTACGTTTCCCTGATCTTTCCCTGTTACCCATTTGTTTAGGTTCCTCAAGTAGATTGTTCTGGGCCTTACCCTGCCTCGTTTGCCTTCAATTTTGCCAGTGAGAGCTAGATGTTCAAACCCTTAAGTCTATTCAGGTGTCCCAAAAACTGCTTTTGTCGTTTCCTGGTTCATCCCAGCAAAAATATCGAGAAACTCGCAGCAACAAAAATTATGTCCTCCCCACTAAAGAATCAACTAGAGTCTCCTGCGTGTGACTGCGAAACCTGACCGCTACCATAGACGTCGGTCGGGAGAGATAGAAAACAGCTGTTGTCTTGTAGGATGGCGCTAAATGATGTGAGTAGTTTGGCGTGTAAAAACATGATCATAGTTTCTTATACGATTTCGGCTGTTCTAAAATTAACTTTACACGCTGCATCCTTATTTATGATCTAACTGCGTTAACAGGTACGTCATTTTCTTATGGTATACATACACATACATACATATACATATATAGACACATAAATATATATGCACAACATAAACGCTGGCACACACTACCTCACCCTCCCCAACACACTCACATACACAGCACGATGTGTACGCCCTTATCGTACCTGTGTCAGGACAGGTTCCGCTAAAATCATAACGTAAATGTTGAACTTGCCCATCATCATGAGCACGGACGCCACCAGAGACTCGATGAAGGAAGAATACTTCTCGTCCACGGTCATGTATGTCAGGAAGAACAGTTGGCAGAACGCCAAGAATACAATCCAGAAGATGATGCTGGAGCGAAAAGGAAAAGAAACAAAATAGCAACTCTCAGAAATTAGACAGAGTTGTCATTTTTTATATGGGAAACGAGGTGCCGGCGTGCCTTTAGCACGAACATTCAGAGCTGAGAGTATATTATAATAGGCCATCATGGCTTTTTACATAATACGAGGGGCATACCAAACGTTTTTTACCTGACCATGAAGGAATAAAGGTAGAAAACTGACATTTGGTACTAAGCTTAGTCTTTCTTTATGTAATCACCTCCCTGAGTTATATATGTTTGCCATTTGTGTATAACCTTGAAAAGACCCTGAGAATAGAAGACCCTCTCTATGTCAGAAAACCATTCCTCTACCGCTTCTTTGACCTCATCATCACTTTTTTAGGTGTCCATATACGGAATGCATTTCCGTAAAAATATCCTGTAGTTGCTTGCCGTGCAAGAACAAATACTTCATTACTGTCCTGCACTCAATTTTCTCCCTTTTTAATGTTGAAACTGGTGAACAACATACCCTCTTTCACTTATAGTGCGCTGTTGATAAAACCAGTTATCTGAAATTCCTCAAAATTTACAAGCATTCTGGGAAGATAATTGTTGGCTTTCACACCAAATTTCAGCTTTCTGCCTTTGTTCCTTCATGGTCAGGTAAA
>NW_004797323.1:2055774-2058274 GCF_000002075.1 Aplysia californica | reverse complement strand
TTTTCGTAAGTATGTTTTTAGTAGTTTCCTCCTCCTCCTCCTCCTCCTCCTCCTCCTCCTCCTCCTCCTCCTCCTCCTCCTCCTCCTCTTCTCCTTCTTCTTCTTCTCCTTCTTCTTCTTCTTCTTCTTCTTCTTCTTCTTCTTCTTCTTCTTCTTCTTCTTCTTCTTCTTCTTCTTCTTCTTCTTCTTCTTCTTCTTCTTCTTCTTCTTCTTCTTCTTCTTCTTCTTCTTCTTCTTCTTCTTCTTCTAATCTATAGTTGAAACCTATGATCCCGTGTATCTGTGCTCTACCTTCACCATTTTCAACACGGGGCATACGATTCATGAAGGAATCTTTAAGACCATGGGGGGGGGGGGGGGTTGATGCTTGTTGTCAGGCCATGCCGGTCGTTTTTCTTTCAGGACGCACAGAAGAAAGTCAAAGATAGTTGATACCCCTCCCCCCTCCCTCCTCTTTCCGAAACGAACTCTGGACTTCTTTGTCCGATAGTGAAGCGCCCATCCGCTGCACCATAAACACTGAACTTGAGCAGGAACTCTTTGAAAAAACACAACTAAGCAGACATATTTAGTTGTGATACATCATCATAGTGGTTAATCATTCACCAAACCACTAGAGAACATCTTCTTACCTTGAATTGTTTGGTGAGTTTATTCGTTTCATGCAGTCGATAGAAATAGATGACAATGGCGGCCACGGACATAGCGATGATTACTATCTCCACCCAGTTCCAGAATTTTGTGAAGTACTTTCTACCATGCCTGAAACATGATAAGGCAGTATTTGTTTTTGATGGTGTTTTACTCTTAGTGAGGTTATTATTGAAAGTCGTTAAATGTCATGATTTTGTTGTCGACATCGTTGATGTTGTTATTGTTCTTGATGTTGCTGTCCTAGCCCGCCCTCTTTATATTGCTGCTGCTGCTGTTGTGTTGCTGTTGTTGTATGTTGGTTATGGTGGTGGACTGGAATTTTTAAAAGAGGGCGTTTTGTGGGAAAACAAACCTCTCTCGAAAAGCAGCCATTTTGATGTGATGTGTAAGTATTAAGACATTCACTGAAGCAGCAACAACGCTTTCATCGACATTCATAGCAAGACGTTCTCCCTAATCTTCATCGACATCTTAGTCTAATGTCCAATGTTTAGACACACTCGTGTATGATTTTTGAAAATATTGACTGTTCATGTCCAGTCATTTTTATCGTCCTAGGGTTTGTATCTGCAGTTTTCATATATCTTTTTTTTTCTATCGCCACTTTAAAAGTCTTCTTTTTCTTTCTCATGTGCCGCTTTCTGAGAACTGTATCTGGTGTACAACAGACACCAGCTTTCGTCAGTATTCATCAGTTCTTGTCAATATTCTTCAGAGTTCCTCAATAACTACCAGTGCTTGTTAGGTCCTCATTATTTGTCAGTGTTTATCAATGTTTTTCAGTGTTTGTCAGAGTTGTCAATGCCAATGTTCCTCTTTATCTGTCAGTGTTTGCTAGTGATCTCAGTATTTGTCAGAATGCATCAGAATTCGTTAGTATCCATCGGCTTTCATTTACTTACTTGAGAAACTTGGAAACCTCTCGAAAGGAAAACGCCACAATGAAGACGACAAAAGCGATCTCGCACACAATCTGGAATACCATGGCATCGTTCATGTAGGGTAGCAACATGGCCGGCTCAAACCTATAGGAAGGGACGACGCCGTTCGTAGAGTGGAACTCAGCCAGAAATGTGTTCACGGAGAACAGATTTACCTGCAGATGGATAGAATTCATTGGGCATTGCATTTCTTTTTCGTCATCATCATCATCATCATCATCATCCTCATCCTCATCATCATCATCATCATCATCATCATCATCATCATCATCATCATCAACATCACCATCATCATCAGCACCAACAACAACAGCAACAACAACAACATTAATAACAACAACAATAACAACAACAACAATAATAATAAAAATAAAAGTAATAATAACACCAGCAACAAGAACAACAGCAGGAGCAACAGCAATAACCACAATGACTGTGCTTTTGAAAGAAAGCAAACAGCAATTCAAGACAGATACTCCAGCATGCACAACGGCGATGGCCAGTTATGAAAAATCCATCCAAGGTAATCGTTATTAATACAGATTTGGTTTGGTAACCCGGCACATCGCACATTCGTTCCCTGACACTACCCAAACTAGAAAACGTTATTTCAAGATTTTGCGACCGCCACGTATTTAAATGTAATACTGGTTGGCTTATATTCATTTTCGCAGTACTACTGTTGCAACCCTACAAACCTTCACTAATTCATCGATGCAATAATACTATCGTTTAAATACAGATTTTCTTAAACGCATACCATTGCAAGTCGACACTATTTTTGACCCAGGGTCATGGGCTCTTGCTACAGAACCAAGCAAACCCCTTAACCACTCAACCACTGCTCTCATCTTAACCACTACTTAATCGTATGGTGATCCGAATAATATGGTATATTGAATGTA
>NW_004797323.1:2042912-2055674 GCF_000002075.1 Aplysia californica | reverse complement strand
TATGTGTGTGTGTGAAGAGAGAGAGAGAGAGAGAGAGAGAGAGAGAGAGAGAGAGAGAATGAGAGAGAGAGAGGAGACACAACGAGAGAGAGAGAGAGAGAGTGAGAGTTAGAGAAAGTGTGTGTGTGTCTATGTATGTATGTATGTATGCATGTGTGTGTGTGTGTGTGTATGTGTGTGTGTGTGTGTGTGTGTGCGTGTGTGTGTGTGAATGTGTGTATGTGTGTGAGAGAGAAATAGAGAGAGAGAAAGAGAGACAGAGATAGAGAGAGAGAGAGAGAGAGACAGGGGTTGGGGAGACATAGACAACAAAGAGACAATAAGAGACAGAGGGAGAGACACAGGGAGAGAGAGGGAGGGAGAGAGAGAGAGAGAGAGAGAGAGAGAGAGAGAGAGAGAGAGAGAAAGAGAGGACGAGAGATGGGGGAATCAAACACAGACAAATGGGCAAACAAACGTACTGACCTGCGGGTTGTACACCGTAAACTCCACAAACACTGTCCTGGTGTATCGGTCTACCCACTTCTCTCTCTCCAGGCGGCTCACAGTCTCCAGCACAGCCGCCTTGGAGCCGTTCAGATGTGCAACGTACCCACCACCTGCAAAGGCACCATATACCGATATTTTCGTTTTATCTTTTACCCCAATCAAAATGAAAGTGGATCATTGGTCAGTAGTTAAGGAAAAAAGAAGAACACCTTGCGGTCAAATCAGATATTTAAACAATACAAAAACTATCATGTGAATATTATATCTAAGCATAGAATTATGAGGGTGCATTGCTTGGCCATTTAAAGGTTTATATTTGCTATACACAGGCTGGGAAATAATTTAAGTTCCTCTAATCCACTAAAAAAAAAGACCGTATTTTTAAAAAAAATTGTTATTTTATTTTATTCTATATTTCATTACATATTATGTCCCCCACCCCCACCCCGCCCACCTTTTTTATTTGGGCGGGGGGGGGGGGGGGGGGTTGGTTGCAAAGATGTAATATTATGGAGCAGGTTGTAGTTATACCCAGATCATATCACACCGGCTAAAGTGCAATCTGAATATTTGGAATTGCGTAACTCAAAAGTAGAGAGAAGATCAGCAGTTCCGCAATCAAATTTGTCATGATGCTTTGGTACCTTTGCATTTTCGTACAAGGCACCAGAAGAGGGTTTGGGGGGGGGGGGGGGGGTATTCTATCTGAACCTGAAAAGAAAGGAATACAATTTTTTTTTAAAACAACCAAAGCTTTTAACAGAAGTCAAGAATGCACAGCTATTAATTTAAGAAATATCACCACAAAAAAAAGCTTTTAAGTTACAAATAGCTTTAGAAAATTCAAATGCACATACCAGAATATACCCCGAGGAGCCCCCAATAAGGGTATCCATTCAAGGTTTCGGCAGACGTCCACTCGTACTCAGACCGGTTCGAAGGGTTCTCCTTGCTGGCTGGTGAGCGTTCCCATCCCACCTCAAAGTTTCTGTCTTCCTGGTTGGCAAGTGAATACAGCGTGTTGCATTGTGGGATCATGGTCTTGAAGTAGCTGGGCACCTGACAACCACCTGCAACCAAAGCAGTGATGATTATTATTCTCTGAAAGGTCTACATGCGAAGCACGAATATGTTTTGAGGAGTTCGGTTGAAAGCACAGAATTCTACACTTATAGAAGCGGAACTCCCTCTTCGCGATCGCCGATTCGCTGTGAGGAATTGAAACTAAAACATGGCGGCCAGTTGAGGGCACATTTGACTGCGCCACACAGCGAGGCTTCGCGTTGCTATGCACGCTGATGCTAGTGGTAGGGCTTGGAAGACACCTTACATCAGTATTTTAAAACTTTCTTCGAAGAGGAAATATAGTGAAATAGTCTAGTACATTTTTATTGCCAACAATATGTCATAATTGGCAATGTTACAATATTTTTGTATTTGTATTGTTGGTTTTTTGTTTTTTTTAAAGGATGGGATGGGATCTAGATCTAGAATCTAGATAGATCTAGATCTCTAGAAAGAGATAATTAAATTTGAACTTATATTGAGGAAATGTATTATTTCTCACTTTAAGAATATCATCTCTGTGTTTGCATCAGTAGTGTGTACAACAACATGCTTTGTTTAAAGCACGTGCGAGTCTAACAAATACAAGAGATTGGAGAATGTGTCGGTTGCACATAAAATACATAGGCCTATTGTACATGCTGCCAAAAACACAAAAATACAGAAAAGGCCTCAAAATATTGGTTTACACATAAAAGCCAATAATGCAAAACAAAGTAAACAAGAGTGGAACTGGCATGTTTCCTGAATATATGTTCAAAGTCATTTTCTGTGTGTTGGGAGTGTGATTTCTAATGCATGAATGATAGGCTCATTCAGATATGATAATGAAGAAACTTGTGTCTACAGTCACAACAGAAAGAGTTCCATGGCGAGTGATCATTGGTCAAGGATTTCAGAGCTGTGTGCATTTTGAGAAAAATGTATCCCCATACCCTGGATCATGTTGAGGTGATGGGCTTGTCCCCATGTAATCCCCGCACACAGTAAACAAACACATATTTTTTAACACGAACAAGAAAAAATAAGTGGTCTCTTGTTACGGATCAAATTGAAGTCCTGTTTCAATTCGATTAATTGATAAAAGTGCGTATCGCAATGCGTTGGCCACCCCTGCCCTATAGGCCTATGCTATTTAATAAATACATTCGTCAGACATGGAATCTTTAATGCCCGCACACAGTAAACAAACACACATTTTTGAACACGTATAAGAAAAATTAAGTGTTGTCTTGTTACGGATCAAATCGAATTCCTGTTACAATTCAATTAATTGATAAAAACGTGTATCGCAAGGCATCGGCTAACCCAGCACTATTACGCTATTTTATAAATACCTTCGTCAGATCTGGAATTTTTAATCTTTAATTTTTAATCCCCGCACACAGTAAACAAACACACATTTTTGAACACGAATAAGACAAAATAAGTGTTGTCTTGTTACGGATCAAATCAAAGTCCTGTTACAATTCAATTAATTGATAAAAAAGTGTATCGCAAGGCATCGGCTAACCCAGCACTATTACGCTATTTTATAAATACATTCGTCAGATCTGGAATTTTTAATCTTTAATTTTTAATCCCCGCACATAGTAAATAAACACACATTTTTGAGCACGTATAAGAAAAAATAAGTGTTGTCTTGTTACGGATGAAATCGAAGTCCTGTTACAATTCAATTAATTGATAATAGCGCGCATTGCAATGCATTGACTAACTCAGCATTATACGCTATTTAATAATACATTCGTCAGATTTGGAATCTTAAATTATAATCATAATTATATGTGCCCGCGCGTGGGAAGTGAAAGTGAGAGGAATTGAAAATGCTTTCAAAAACAATTATGAAAGTAACATAATTAAAGTAGATCTAGGACTACATGTGCTTATAAAGTCCCAAAAAGGTATATGGATGCGGGAATTAATGTTTCAGATGAAAATAATACGCTATCTCTACTACTGTAGCGTGCGGTCAAAAATTTGATGCGCAACTGATTATCAAATATCTAGCTACTGAACTATCGAACACCTAGATCTAGATCTAGATTCTCCTACTTTTACACAATGACTTAGATCTATATTCAATTCGTCTTAACCGATGAGTATTTTTTTCCAAACATTTGTACGCATCTATAGGTTCTATATTATTCTAGAAATTTCTTTTAAGAAAATTCTTTAATAAATACTACCCCAATATAAAAAAAAAAAAAATCCCAGTCAATGGTTTCTACAGATTTTTAAAAAGTTTATAGCTGGAGCTCAATCTCTTTTAAAAGCAAGTCCGTCCTTTTTTCTACTTTTGCTGGCGACATAAAGCTAATTATTGAACGCATGTTTTGAGAACATTAATTAGATCTAGATCTAGTGAAAAAAACATGTTCAGTGTAAAACAAATTTCTTGTAACAACGTAGGCCATATGCGTATGCAAAATGTGTGTGGGAAGCTAGATCTAGAAGTGCTGTGAACAATCCCATCCGTGTTACGAATTTTTTCACAGTAGTTCTGTACTGTAGATCTTATATTTATAAACTCTCTATGTCTGCTTTTTCTGTTGTTGCACCCAAAAACACAACAATTTAAAACCATGATTCCAATCTCTAGTTGCACAGTGAATTCTGAAACTCAAAATTACAAACTGGACAGTAAATGTTCCACTTTTCACTCGTTTGTAAAAGCCGCTCTTGCTTTAAAAGCTATAGGGTTACTTCCGAAAACGATAAATGCCCTCAAGACGCCATTGTTTTCGGTCTTCAATTCCTCACAGGTCACGTGGTACAGTTCCCGTTCTATAAGTGTAGAATTCTGTGGTTGAAAGATAAGAATAATGAGGGACCCTATTCTTTTTCTCTTATTGTTGTTTTATTTTATTTCATTTTTTTTTAACTTTGTGAAGACGATTTTGAAAACTGAAAACTAATATGCAGTCAAGAGACACCTCTCTTCCTGAATGTAAGAAGCTATGAGGGTTCCTACGGAACAACAATCAAAATGCTTCTGCTGCTGCTGGTGGTTCTGCTTAATGCTTCTGTGCTGTTGCTGCTGCTGCTGCTGCTGCTGCTGATGATGATGATGATGATGATGATGATGATGATGATGATGATGATGATGATGATGATGAAAGATTGTTAAATGGTCAGGGGCCTGTACGACTTACCTGGCAAGATGCGATGTTGACGCATCACAGCATGGCCCAAGATTCGAGACGCCTTGTCGTTAATGTAGGCCCTCAGCCTCAGAGGAGGGTAGTTGTTGTAGTATGAGCCAGCTAGGAGGCCGTTGATGAGGCCGGTCTTGGCCCACTCCCAGAACTCATCAGTGTTTTGGATCTGAGAGACGAAGTATGTAAGAAAAAGTAGGTTGATGGCAAAGCGTGGTCACATCAGTGTGGTCAACAGTGACTATGGATTGCTGGATGAATGGATGGATGGATGGATGGATGGATGATGGATGGATAGATGGATGGATAGATGGGTGGATGGGTGGATGGGTGGATGTGTGGATGGGTAGATGGATGGATGGATGGATGGATGGATGGATGGATGGATGGATGGATGGATGGATGGATGGATGGATGGATGGATGGATGGAATGACAAAGGCAAGATTCTGGGCTCATGCCAACGTGGTGTCAAGTATCGTATGTTAAGATATGGTGTGGGAATAGAATACCCTCTTACAATATCAGCTGCTGAGGTAATAATAGTTGTAGTATTATCAACAGTATGTGAAAGACAAAACCTCCGAGTATTATGTCCACCCACCAATCTGAGAGAGGAGTAGCGGAGAAAACTAGAAAACAAACCAACCCAAAACAGGTACAAAAGGTTGTACTGGATACAAAACATTCTCACACGGTAAACGAACGCATGTCTTCCGTTGGCGGCAGCAAAAAAAGGCCAAGTGTTACATAACAAAATGATAAAATGCTGCTGGTTCAATGGCAACCTGCGGCACACCACAATTCAATCAACTGTTTGGATCTTTTGCTTTTTCTTGCTTCATTATTGTTGGCTCTGACGGATTCTTCAATAAGCAAAGAACATAGCTGTTAAATGTTAGCTCATCCTAAGTAAACTCAATTAAATATTAAACCCCTTCCATCATTCTTTTTATCATCCACACTAATGAGACAACGGGGTGGACGCAACGAAATCCCAAAATACGAGTCGGAAAATACTGCAGTTGTAAAAACAAAAATGAAGGACAAATTTGTTTTAGCTTCTTATCAAACATTTAATTATGGATAACGAGTTCTAAAAGGTCTTGACAATTTAAGTGGGGAAACGGGAGTGGTGGGTGGAAACTATTCAGCGCATGGGAAGACGCGTGCGATGTTGAAATAAATTAATAGCAAGACGTGGCTAGTGGATGAAAGATTACAAAAGTGGAGAGTAAATATTGCAGTCACGCACACCCACAGCATATTTTTCCAAAGTCACGGATTTTTAAAAAAATCGCAATGCAACATCTCTTTAAATTATTTTTACCTTAATGAAACAACCGAGTGGTTACGATTCGAATAAGTGTTCTCTCAGCTTGAAGAGAGAAAGGATTCTCAAGTGTACCAACAAAAGACATCTTGACCACTGCAGCACTTATGAAGTTATTTTCATTTCTAGTCTCCATGAAGACAGTTATTCCTATACTTCCCCAAATCTCACGTCTTCTATTTACCTTCCTATCTTCGTTTGTCTGTTTGTCTGTTTCTCTCTCTTGCTCTCACTCGCATTCTTTCTCTCTCTCGTTCTTTCTCTCCCACCTACGCACACAAATATTTCTTTTTTTCAAACCCCCAAGGCTTATCCAGCCAAATACGTCACCATTTAAAAACCAGAAAGCAAATCAATGTATGACAGAAAACGCTCCCACTTTTAAAATATTCAAGCGTGTAATTTCAAGGAAAAGGGGACTCTCGTGGTCTAGGGATAAGGCTGTAGGTGCTCGCCTTTCATTCAATAGGTCCAGGGATCGAATCCGGATAGCCATGGAACATTTTTTCGGTAAAACCGTCTCCTTGCACATCCTTTCCAGAACTCTAAAAGTGTTCTGTCATCTGCTTTCGTCTCACCTCCTTTGCCCCCCCCCCCTGGGCACCTGGATCTTTCTGCAGCCTTTCTACTGTGACTCCTTGGCTCCTTATTACTGCTGTCTTTCAGCCACACTCCTGATTTTATTTTAGATAAGATCTACACCTAGCGTTCTTGGATAAGGGCCCAGTGGCGAAGCGTCTATGTAATCAAATAATCACTGCTTCCCTTCCTAATTTTAAAACATTGCCACAGTAAAATTCACCCATAGACGTAAACCTCATGAATTAAATGTAAAAAGACGCTCATAATCACCAATGAACAGTATGCCTACATTCAAAACGGTTTCTTTGCCACAAAAATAGCCTGCCCCCCCCCCCCCAAACGTGCCTCTTTATAAGCAGGCGCTAGCTTCGATTAAGTAAGCTTACAATGAGGCAGGAAGAGTCTACCAAAAGAGTTGAAGGGAACATGTGTGCAACAGTCAAAACTGTTCTATTGACACATACCCTATTTACCCCTTTCGGGCCACAGTTATAAGCAGTCACAAGCACTGATTATGTAAGCGAACTATTACTGGTTGAGTCTACCTCACAGATGTGAAGGGAACTAACTCCTAATAATATCTTGACTGCTGCGAGTGCTTGTTTTTTTCTCGACTTTTTACCGTCCTATAAACAGATCGTGATCTCGATTTTGACACCAGCTCCTGGCCGCGAAACGCTAGACAAAATCAGCCAAATGTGAAATAACAAAATAATAATTGTCATGTTCTACTAAAGAGTTTAGTCTCACTGGTAATACATACTGTAGTAGTGACATCTCTGCTTCTTTGCTTTGTGTTTGTGTATTCACACCTAAAAATAAATTTAATGTTTGTTGAAATAAATATTTAATGAAATACTTTCCTGATTTTTTTAGCGGTTGAACATGCATACAACATGAATTCAGGATTTATTGTTTTCATTCACAACCAATCGTTGCCGCCTCGAGTACGATTCTTGTATGATATCTCCAGGCCTTAGCGTACAAGAAACCATGCGTCCCGACAGCCCCCTCTGGCAGGAATCTGTGAGGCTGGGTTCTCGGGTGCCATTCGCTCGCTGCATTGTTCGCGCGAAACTCAATTACTCAATTAGGTGCAAGGCCTATTGTCTTACCTTGTGTGTCGTGTGTAGTGGGCCTATTAGTGTGCGTGTGCATGCATTTAACGCAACGCACTTGTTTCCGGTACTTGTTGCCTATTCTTGTACCGGTATTTATACAGTAAAATTTCTTCACATTGTGTTCTAACATTATACTAAGACTAAGATAGAGGTTTGTTTTGAATGTGTAGGCCTACAAGGTGAATTTCTGACGGATAAACAGTGTGTTTTAGTGTGTCTGCAAGGGCTATCATGACAAAAAAGTGTTCCATATGGATGCTCCTCAAAGTATGATAGTAAAAGAGGATCGAACAATGACGTCAGTGTGTAGTCCTTTCCTACTGACCCCAAGCAATGTAAGAAGTGGGTAGACAGCATACCAAGGCACAACTGGAAACACAGTGAAGTGACAAGGCATTTGGGCGTTTGCAGTAGATCTATACACTGACCACCCGGTGCTCCTTTGATCAGAAAATCTAGGTGTATCCATGTCCTGCTGTTCCTCCCAGTATTTTTCCTAGTGTACCCCCATCTACACTGCGTAATGTTGCTCATTCAAGAACAACACAAAACTCCACCAGTGATTTCAGAGGTCGGAGTTCAGTATGGACATTGAAGCCGCTGACTTGCCTTGCAATGCAAACATGAGCAATTTTCGAGAAAAAACTTTGTCATTTCTTAAAAATTTCAACAACATATGATGGTGTAGTTGCAACGGATGAGTATAAAATAAAGCTCACAATCCTCAGCTCTCAGCGTAAAGGATCTATACATTGTTGCTGCATCTATATGCACCTGTTTGCAAGTGAGTATGATTCAATTGAAGCTCTTCACTTCTTTACAAATTCAGTTTCAAAACTCTGTCGAGCTCGGTTGGCTACAATCATGAGACGATTTGTGGACACTTTTAACTTAGATCTCGTTTTGTCTAAGAAAACCCTCACATGCATTGCCAACATCTTCCTGAAAAGATTTGCCGTTCAGAGCAAGAGCAACAGTCAACACTGTGGATCGAGTAGGGAGGCAACGAAGCTCTCGTCCAAATCAACAAAGGCAGCACAACATTAGAGTGGATTGTAGGACCTATATATATAAACTATAAAGGCACTTTCCAATGGATGAGTGTTGCTGATTTTTAGATTAAATTAAATATTATTTTTTTATTTTCCTCGTTTAAATGTTCTTTTTTGCACAAGTTTACTACGTTTTTGATGAAAAAGTAGGCCTATCCAACAGACAAGTACTCGATATGGTACCTTTCACAGGGGGCTGCCCAGTTTGACACAATTTCATTTAAACATTTAGATCTAAGTTTTGATGACAGTCATAGTTACAGCCCTTTAACACTGTAGTCGTAACTTAAGTTTTTTTTTATTCTCCACATTCAAATTGGTATTGTAAAGAACAGTCCCTTTTTTATCAATTCAGCTTGTGTTGTTCATATTTCTTCCTTTTTGTATGCAAATGAAAGCAAATTACTCTGTAATATTTCAACAAGGAATGTTCTTTTTGTTAAAAACAGAAGAAAAATAAAATTCAATTCATACTATCAATCAATCATTCATTTACTCTTATTGAGAGTGTCAGTGATAACTTCAATCTTGCAGGGCACAGTCGAGGCGGGGTGGGCCTGTGACAAAGTGGGTCTGTGACAAACTGGCATGCTTCCCTTTACATATTATATTAATTAATATTAAGTTACTAGATCTATCTCCAGTGTATTGCCACAACAGCTTCTTTGATATCTAACTGCGCTGCAAGCCAATTATTCTGTATTCTCTTACATGTTTTCAGCAAACTAAAACATTTTTATGGTTTATCACACCAAAGTGAAACTGATGCCCAGCTCACTTAGAATTCTACAATAAGACCAGAAAGTAATGGTAACTTTCTGCTCTACAGACACTCGATCAATGTAAAAATCATGCTTGTCTTTTTCGACATACTCAGTTTGTTTTTCCTTTGGCTAGATCTATGTTTTCTCTCCGATTAATGCCAAGCAGTACTACCAAATCTCTAACTTCTATCTTCAAGTATTCCCTATATTTATGTTTTACCAGGAAACATTGTAGTCATAGGCCTATTGATAAAAAAAAATTTCGTTTTGGTCACTCCTAGATCCAAATTCAAGATCTGCATTTTTCTGTTGTTTCATGTTTCTCACCAACACCTAGAACAAGTGCGGATATATTTAAAGCCCATTCATGTTCTGCGACATTCTGAATAGTAAGGAAGGGGCAGTGTATCAAATTATTAAATGATCAGCATTTGAACTTCGACGATGATAGTTCACCCCAAGTACATGTAATTGGAGGCAATGTATCGGATGTTCTACATTAATGAGTGCTAAGCTATAAAGTTTGTGTGTGTGTGTGTGTGTGTGTGTGTGTGTGTGTGTATGTGTGTGTGTGTGTGTGTGTGTCAGGGAGAGAGAGAGAGAGAGAGAGAGAGAGAGAGAGAGAGAGAGAGAGAGAGAGAGAGAGAGAGAGAGAGAGAGAGAGAGGAGGGGGGATAGAAGGGGAGAGGGTGGGTGTGTTTCTCTACCATTTCCCTTGCGTTGCGTGCATAGCCGCATGCACACCGAGGCTACAGTCAGCCCTCCAGTTTCGCCACGCCGCTAGCGAGTACACTGCATGGTTTCTTGTACGCTAAGCTCCAGGCCCTATCCAGTCCCATCTCACTTTGATTACCCTGTCAAACAAGTCAGCCTTCGCCCCTTCGAAAGTATCTGAGGTCCCGAGTGCAAATTGCGCACGTTAAAAATCCCTTGGTGATCCAAAATCGAGAACAACAGGCTTCGGCCACCACCCGCGCAAGATTCTAAATTTCCTACGAACAGAAAATGTTTAATGTGTCCTGCGCGCTCATATGAACTTAATACATGTATGCAGTTGCGAGCGCCGTAAAACACTTACCCCCCCAAAAAAAGAATTAAAATAAAAGAAGCAGGTTTAACGGTGTCTCGAGAGGCACTATGTAAAACCAGTGGCGGTGGGTGGACCAAGATTTGGGAGGGGCTTAGATTTCTTTCACTTCTTTACCACCAAAAAGCAAGCAATAAGAACAAAACAGTGATCATTTTTCTATACTCACAGCGAGCCACGGCATTCTGAGAACCATTCAAACGACAAGAGTCACCTTTGTCTTCCATCTCTTTGTTTTTAGTTAAATTTAAGCTCTTCTGGATGGTGGGGACGAAGCCGTTTCACCTCCAAATTTCTCTAATTAGTTTTTGTCTGAAGAAAAAGTTGCCTCAAAAGTGGTTTAATGTCATTAACAACGGTTAAATCTCAGCTGCACAAACACACAGCTCTCCAAGCACACATCGTGTATGAATGAGGTGGATTGGGTTGTGTTGTTGCGGAAAATAGAACGCGCATAACAAAGGCCCAATGGGTGCATAGGTATCTGTGTCACTGGGGAAAGTGTGTCGTAAACTTTCACCCCATTGTCAGGGCTGGGAGAGCGTGAGCCCTCTGTGCAGTGTTATTTTTTTAAAGTCTTCTACCTTTTTACAGGAAGAGTTTCATTAAAGACGGGCGTGGGAACTGGCTTATTCTTTCTGAGCCCTAACGACATTTGATTGGCTGTTAGGTTACTATAGTTGTAAGCAGTGACAACAGTGATTGGATAAACGGGCAAGCCGCCAAGCTGATAACTGTGTGTTCATTGTGTGCGATCATGGCGGTTTCAACTGCCTATTTCGTTATTTAAGAAACTTTCATTATCTAAGGGATAGAGTTGGGGTGTGGAGGGGGTGGGGTGAGGGGCTCAAGCCCGTAAGCCCTTGTAAAACCTACACAAATTGCTCACAAGATGAACATTTAAGAGAGTGGACAGTTGTTACTGTCGTCTGTATCCTCCACAACCTAGTAAAGAGTTTGTCCCTGGTAGGGCAACGTAAACATAGAGATAAATTAATATATCTCTTAACTCGTAGTTTATAGGTATGGGTGGGGTAGGTGGGTAGGGAAGCTGGGATTTGGGGGGGGGGGGGGTGGGGGGGGGGGGGGAAAGGAGGGGGGCGGAAATACTGACACGAATGATCAAAAGGTAAAAATACCAGTAAAGGTATCTTGATTTAAATACGTCATGCCGTATAGCACAATGATTACATCAAAGAAATCTATGAGCCAGTCAGTAAAACATCTATTTTAACTCTCTTTCTAAGGCAGGACAAGCCGTGTTAAACAACCCAATTGGGGTAAGCCTATGAGAGAAATTAATTATTAGAATGATAAATAAACAGACTGGTCTCTTGAACACTAATACTTGTAACAACATTATAGTATGATGATGATGATGATGATGATGATGATGATGATGATGATGATGATGATGGTGATGGTGATGATGGTGATGATGATGATGATGATGATGATGATGATGATGATGATGATGATGATGATAATAATCGTAAAGAGCTGAAGAACAACAGCAATAGATAGATAGATAAATAGATAGATAGATAGATAGAGAGATAGATAGATAGATAGATAAATAAATAGATAGATAGATAGAGAGATAGATAGATAGATAGATAGATAGATAGACAGTGTTAGGGACATTGTTACTAATAACAACTTAATAATGATGTAATCGCTTCTGATTGATTACCATAAACAAACAGGCCTGATATGGAGACAATTAAAATAAATGATGTTATTACACTGAATAATGCCCTAATGTGCGTTGGTAGATGTAAGTGTAAGAAGACGTTTGTCTACCTACATCCTTTGATGAGTCAACACAGTTTGACAAGCTTTGGGTCTTTCGTTAAGAGGATCAGAGACAGTATCTGGGATTGAGGGCAGGGGAAATTCTCTCACACGCAAATGTTACATGACCAATATTGTGGGGGATTTGGGACAAGTCGGCGCTGTAAGAAAAACACGTCGCTATTTGATAAGTAGGACAGTTTGTACCAGTCGGAGTCTGCTTTTTTTGTGAATGTTTTGTGTACTATGTAGTATAATATATCTAAGCGCGCGCGTGTGTTTGTTTGTGTGTGTGTGTGTGTGTGTGAGAGAGAGAGA
>NW_004797323.1:2033034-2041702 GCF_000002075.1 Aplysia californica | reverse complement strand
GGGGGGGTGATTGGAAAAAATCTGACCTTTTCAAAATTGATGTCGGTGTCCCGGCTTTTGATGAAGGTCCGCACCATTGTGTCCTTGTAGTGAAAGTGGGCGGCGCTACGGTTGCGGTAGGAGACAACCAGGAGGACCCAGAGGAAGATACAGTAGAAGAGAATCTCTCTGACCACGGCCCACATCTTGACCTCTTTGATCCTCTTTGAGCGGACTCGCTCCAGTTCTTTGGGGTTAGGGGGTTTATAACCAATCGTCTTGGGTCGTGCCGCCGCGAAAGCTGGGAAAGCGGAGATGTACTAATTGTTTATCTGTCTACTTAATAAATTAGTTACTCAAAGAATAATTATCTCGGCCTTTTGGCAGGATTCCTGTCTCTCTAAGCCTTGATTGGCCCTGACAGACAGGGTCGAAGTTCACCTCCTAAAAGATCTAAATCGTGTCCTTGGTGGCTTATAAAACCTTCATCTAAAAGAACATTTAATTAAAACATGTTTCGCTTGGTAGATTTGCTTCCTCGTTATTTAAAAAGAATGGTTGTTGTTTTGATTTCACAACATTTTGAATTGTCTGTTTACCCTTCAACGTTTTGTCTGTGTTATGGATTATCAATAGAGCGTAGAGTTGAAAAATAATCTTGGCTCAGAATAATACTTGGGCAAGATCTTTAAATGTACTACGCTCAGAATACAAACGTTTTCCGGAGAGAGAAAAACTGTTTTATTTTTCAAACGGCTGTACCTTTTTTATGTATCTTATTTTGCCCTTTTTTACATTAAGAATCTGAATTTCGAAGAAAAAAATATTTCTTAAGCACGTGCAGCCATTACTACAGATAAAGAAACTACAATAGAAATTAAATGTCGGGCTTAGTGCGTTTGAACAGCTAGCCGACGAAATGAAGTATCAAGCACGGTCAAGTCAAGATTAAGTGGTCGCGTTTCCTATCAAAAAAAGTAATTGAAGAGAGTTCGACATGTAGATGTATTATGGGCTTATAATTTAATCTCGTTTCTTCCCTACTACTACACTTTGACTGAAACTACTTGTAGCTTTGAATACATGTAAGAACAAAGGTCCTTAAGGACTATTTTTGTTAAGTGCTTAGATATCTCTTATCTTCCTAAGATAGTTTAATTTTAATCGAACAAAGAGTGTTGTTTGTTTTAGTAATGTGTACACTTTCACTTAACATTACATTATAATTATTACGTTCTCTTTTTTTAAAGCGCCATAGTATACAGCTAGTATGAGCGTGTGCGTTTGTTTGTGAGAGTGTGTATATGTTTGTATGTGTATGTATGTGTGTGTGTGTATGTGTGTGTATGTGAATGTGTATGTGTGTGTTTATGTGTGTATGAGTCTTTGTGGGTGTGTAGCCTTTAATTGTGCATTATGTTTGCGTGTACATTCGTTCGTATAAGTATGTCAGAGTAAGTTTACATATTTTACCATATTACGTATACGTCGATCTGTTTGCATGCCTTAAGAGGGAGTACGTATAATCAAAGAGGAGAATGATGTTAATCGCATATTTATGAAAATTGACCGACCATCACCCCCTGGGTGGAGAAAGTCATCGTCTGTGTTGACTGTGTTTCGCTCGTCCACGTCTTCATCATCCTCTTCCCCAGGGTTTTTCACAATCAGTGACAGAAACACTGCCGTCAGAATCACCTGGAAGGACAGAAATGTTTTTTTTCTTATTGATAGTACGTTGTTATTTCTCGAGTCATTCATGAGGTATTTGTTGACAAAATATTTGGGTCTTCAGCTGACGAGCAAGGGGTGCTTGTCAAACAGACCACAATTGAACCTCGACTGAAACACTAAATTTGCTTTGTCTGCTTTTTATTACATCGTTCTCCCATGAGTTGGTAATCTATAACACCTTAACCTTTTCTTACCCTTTTCATACTGTACTGACGTACTCACTTTTATTGGCTGGGTGATGAAGACTGACGTGAAGAAGGAAATGATCAGTGATGTGATCCACTTCTTACATGTTGAGTCCTGAAAATAATTAAGCAGACCACAATAATATATATTATTGACGCTGTATTTCAAGTCAGTTAAAAATGTTATTTTATCATCAATCATGAACAAGAGCATCCTTTTTTCTGATAAGCAACAAAAAATATCAGATGTGTACTAGACATAGCAACACCCTGCTCTCTCTCTCTCTCTCTCTCTCTCTCTCTCTCTCTCTCTCTCTCTCTCTCCTCTGCCCCCTTCACCTTCTCTTTTTCTTTAATCCTACTACTTTTCTCTCCTCCTATTCCTTCCTTTGTCTTCTTCTAATCTTTCTCCGTCTCCCCATTCTCCATCTCCTTTCACATCATTTCGTTCTTCTACTACTCATGCTCCTCCATGCCATTCTTCTCCTATTGTTCACCATTCTTTACTTTTTTTTTTTTTTAACCTTTTTCTCCACCCACTCCACCCTCTTTCTATCTCCCCCTCTCCTTCCCTCACCTTTATATCTACCTCTCCTCCTCTTCTTCCTCTTTTTCATTCCCCCTCCCCCCTCCCATTTCGTTTCGAAATTCCTATCTTCCCTCTCACCTGAAAACTGATGCCGTAAAAAGTGACGATTGCCACAGCTACTGCAGTAGTGACGACCAAGATGACCCAAGCCAGAGGACGGCACCACCAGGGGAGCTGAAGCTTCTTCTTAACCGCACCCTGCTCCCCTGTACCGTCCGGTGGGCTGGGTGGTCCTTGGCTGGCTGATGGATGAGACCCTGGGAACCATGCAAATGAATGAAATATAATAGAATAACTAAATATAATAGAATAAAATAGAATAAAATGGAACAAAATAGAATAGAGTGAATTGAAATGAAGTAAATTAACAAAATTGAGTAAAAACAATTTTCAAAGTAAAATTAAATTAAATTTTAAAAAATAAATAAATAAAATGAAATAAAATAAAAATTGAAGAAAATAGAATAGAATATTATACAATGAGATAAAATGAAATTAATTATATACAATCAAATTAAAGTAGAATAAATAAGTAAAAGAAATAAAATACAAGAAATGCCATTCTGGTGGTCGTATGGTTTATCTGTTGGGCTCTCAACCAAATGGCAGTGGGTTCGAACACCGTCAGTAGCCTAAAATTGTGTCCTTGAGAAACGCACTTTTCATGAAGTTTCATCGCCTCACTCAGGTGAAATGAGTATTCGGCTACAGACAGTAAGAAATATCCCGTCTTGTCGGCTGCTTACACTACATGCTTCCTGATCAGCCAGGATTGGTTGTGAGTGTTCTAGGTTCTCCTGGGGTAATAATGATATAGGTTTTTAAACGAATAGAGCTTGCTGTTAGGCTGGAGTATGCGCTGTACAAATAAATGCTATTACTATTATTGTTATTATTATTATTAATATTATTATTATCATTATTATATCTGTTGATCCTAATGACAAAATTTGATTAATAATGGCAAACACATAATACATGCAGACAGGAAAATACATCATGGCATATTATAACCCACATACAATAATTCCATCAACGCAACGTAACACCCAATAATGTGACACCAATACAATCTAACACAACTGCCAGTGCTCGTCACTACTATGCGGCACAATGTTTTGATTGAGGTTATCATGCCTTTCTCAAAGACCCAAAACCTTAGCTATCCTGCTGAACACTTTGGTAACGTCGTGTGCTTGGTATTCTTACTTGAACTTACAAGTAACTCTGCTACTGGAGTCTAGCAAACTGTACTTATTCTGCTCTGATCAATTGTAATGTTCAGTACACTTTATCAAAAACAAAATAGTTTTCCAAAACATCATAGTTATTAGTCGATGTATCGCAACAGTAGTAGTATAATTTTTAAGTTCTAAACTTTATAAACCTTTTATCCCAAACGATCCTCAAAATTATATAATCTTCGGAATAAATGTAATTTGCTTTCCATTTATAACACACGGTCTTTTAACTATTGTAGTCTTTTTTTCTACAATCATAACTATCTCCATATTAGTTGGAAACATCTGTACGCTTAACGTTCCCATATAGTAATGTACTGTTTAGAACGAATTGTCGTGAACCCACCTTTAACAAGTCTTTCATTATCTCTCGTCTTGTTCAGAGACGAGTTGGAATCAGATCCTGGACTGCTTCTGCCTGCACTGCTCTCCAGTCTAGGACTTGACACGCACGAGATCTGTCAATTTGTTAGAAATGAGCTTAACGATACTTTCAAAACTCTGAGGTTATTTAGAAGCTGGATAAGTGAGTAGAGCAAACATCCATCTCCAATGGGACCGAGCTAAGTTAAGGCGGAGCTATGGAAACAGTCCAATCGACCCAAGTTCAAAACACCCTATTTTGGGGATTCTAACCAGGGCCATGCGGTTGTGCATGGCCCTGCATCATACAAACTGTGTTTACGACGCAACCGAGTAAGATCGGTTGGCAAATAATCAAAACACGAAAAGCATCTAGTCAGTTGAGGTAAAGATTCCGCCTAAATGTTACAACACTTTAATAACTTTTCGATTAAACGGGTTAGGGCTGCTTCAATTTCAATAACCGTCTATTTTCCCTTTCCCTTTTCAAAACATGTTTACACACCCCCTCCCCCCCCCCCCTCCTTCTCCCCCGATAAACTCCAAACACCAAATCATTGTATTACGGCTAATAACAGGCCCGAACCTGTATAGTCGCAAAGGGAGATATAAATTAATTTGTGTCACAAACCCCAAGAGGCCTTCAACCTAACCATTTATTAGACCTACACAGCGGTAGACTGTCAATTAAATCAGAAACACCACAGTAGACAGTAAACTAAAGAATCATCGACAGTTACACAGAGGAATATGCACAACATGACGACTGACCTCTGGTTTGACCTGGCTGAGTTTTGCCGTGCCCGGCCTGTGTCCAGAGACAGGCCGTCCAAGAACTATTCTCGATTCCGGAATGGTGCGAGGCCGGGATTTGCGGAAGAGGAAAACCAGGAGGAAGTTGACTGGGAACACAATCAGCGTGCTGATGAAGCCTATGGAAATCTGCAAATTATTTCGAAAAAGGAGGGAGGGTACGGGGGTAGGGAGGGGATATAATAATATAGTTATTTTAAAAAATGTATTTACCATTTTCATTCAAGTTTACACAGTAAACGGTAGCATTATTAGCTCAGTGGATGTTATTCTGCCGATGATCCTGATTAGAATCTCCAGACTTCGGGTTGTTCGATGAGTTTTCAAGACGTTATACCTGCTTTAGACGTTCCGAAGCCTAAATAGACTTAAAAATACATTCCAAAAGATATTTCTGTGCTTAAATGGAACTTAAAATGATATTCAATGTACAAAACATCAGAACAATAAACTGAAAGGTAAAAGAAAATGAAAAGGTGAAGCTGTCTACAAAATAGAGGACAATTACCAGCCCAATTTCCTGCGTCTTGTGCGTTTACTTCTAAATGTGTGAAATAAACACAATATTTGTCAAATAAAGGGTGTCTAAAAAAGAGGACCCATTTATTGGGTAATAAATCAATTGTCTCTGCCTTAATTAAAGCAAAAGCAAAAACAAAAACGAAGAAAAAAACCCACAAAAAAACTTGGAACAAATATTCTTCAATTAGGGGGACGTCAAGTTTGTAATTCAAAAGATGATCAATTCAAGTATTCGAGAGATTTTAAGTTAAAATTTGTTTAACCAACCATGTTGTTCTAATTCAAATAATCACTATGTGCGGATTGAAGAACAAATTTATACAAAACTGATATTGTCCCCCCCCCTGCCCCCCCCCCTCCCCTAAAAGGGGAAGGAGGTGTGTTGACCATTTCTCTCCAATATAAGCTCGATCCTATACGCCTTTGCAAATTTTGAATAACCCTGTGGCTGGCAGGGTCGACGTTCGCCTCCTAAATGCTCTAAATTGTGTCGATAGAGTTGCCAAACATTCACATTAAAAAACACGAATTACCCTCACCTGTGAGGGGCTCATGGAAAAAGGCCCAAAGTTAAAAGAAGAACTTGCGCTGCTAGTATCTCCCGTGTCCACGTTATAAAACATGGCGTTTGCCAGCATGGTCATGAACAGGAGACACAGGCAGCATGCCACTCGCTCTACACAAGAGAACCGACTGCCCGGCGGTCGAGCTATGACGGAGAACCAGAGATGGCCGTCCACTAGGTCTTTCTTGGAGCGTTCCTTGAACTGGTAGCTGAAGTCTTCCAGCTGTTCTTTGCCAGCTAAGGGGATGATGCGGTCGACCTGATGGGTAGCAGGAATCAATGGAAGAAGGTGTGGGGGTTGGCGGGGGTAAGAGGTTGTGGGAGGTAAGAGGACATGGTGTTTGGTACCAGTATATTGTATATATCTGTGTAAGCGCGTTATATCACCACACTCACAAATACACACAGACACACACAAATAAATAAGTTAACATATATATATTTAAAAAAAAATATATATACATACATACCATATATATATGAATATATATATAATATATATATATATTTACATATATATATATATATATATATATATATATATATATATATATATATATATATATATAAACAGACACATACACAGACACACACACACACATATGCATATACGTATTTATCTGACGGGAGAGGACGCTGGACAAAAAACAGATAGATACGTCGATTGATCGATATATGGATAGAGATAGAGCGAGAAAAACGAGAAAGAAAATGAGAAAGAAAAAGGGGAGTGGGAAAGAAAGAAAGAAAGACAGACAGAAAGATAGATGGATAGATAGATAGATAGATAGATAGAGAGAGAGAGAGAGAAAGAGCAAGAGAGAGAGAGTGAGAGAGAGAGAGAGAGCAAGAGAGAGTGAGAGAGAGAGAGAGAGAGAGAGAGAGAGAGAGAGAGAGAGAGAGAGAGAGAAAACAGGAGAGAAGAGAGAGGTTGCGATATGTAGAAATAGAAAACCAGAACAAGAGAGAGAGAGGGAGAATAGGTCAGAGTGGAGAGGGAAGAAAGAGTATAACGAAGACAGTGGTCAGTGAAATAAGGGACAACGTGAGTTCATGCTATTCAGAGCTACCCTTAATTACGTACCTGTCCGTCATCCTCCTCCACTGCGAACCACCTGTTGGCGATGAACACCTGCTTCGTTTCAGCCTGTAAGTCTTTCACCACGATATAGTTGAGGAACCAGGAGCGAAACTTGCCGTTGCCGGAGTTGTCATGCCACACACGCATGTAGTTGATACGGCCGAGAGATCTGGGGGTGTACAAACGCTCAGATGATGGTCATCCACAATTACAATTTATCTTTAATTTTTTTTCTGTTGTTTGTCTTGATCTATTTTTCGACAGTCGTTTCAATTTACCGACCAACAGTATCACAAAAAAGAGCCACAGCCACACATTGCTAACAACGCTGCAATAATTGAACAGAGAAAGAAGAATAGTAGTCCCAAGTAATCCCCTGAGAGAAAATGATCAAAATTTGTCTGCAATTATTTTCCTTTGAATACTGACTTTCCTGCTTGCTGTGCTCATTTACAATAACACCCCCCTCCCCCCCTTATTTGATCTCTATATGAGAAATATATAAATAAAAGTCGTTTTTCCTTGAAATGAATATTAAAGTTTAAAAATGTTAAACATAATAAAAATATATGTTCTTTTTGTCAAATGTTTATTCTACTACCTGTGCAAATATAAAGAAATGTAGTCTATAGTACAGTCTCAACCCCACCCTTTCCCAAGTCCCCCTTTCACCCTCCCCTAGCCCATTTAAACTCACTCAGGGACAGCCATGAGGAACCCGTTGGTCATTCCCCGTTTCAGAATGGGTCTCTTAGTATCGCTCAACATCCTCACCTCCGTCTCATCTTCCTCTCCAGAGAGAATGAAAAAGACCTGAGGAGCGGTTTACATGAAGAAAGCTTGCCTTAAAAATTGTTTGTTTCCAGACTGAGCTGTTTTTTATTTCTTGCTCGTTTCTTACGTTTTTGTTTATGTCTCTCTCTCTCTCTCTCTCTCTCTCTCTCTCTCTCTCTCTCTCTCTCTCTCTCTCTCTCTCTCTCTCTCTCTCTCTCTGTGTGTTCGAGAGCGGGAAAGGGGAAGGGGGATAAAGGAGCCAAACATCAACCTGATCTTAGCAATCAATTTATACCGTTGCTGTAGGCAAGAAAGAAAGACAGAAACGAAGGAGGGATCAGTGAGGAACTAGACCCTGTCAGTGGTGTCCTTCAATCACAAGGCAGCTACGATTAGAAAACAATTTATTAACTTCAAAGGCGAATGGTCGACTAAATACATCTAAAGAAAAACGCAGGAGGTGAGTGAAGTAGGCATCTAACAATTTAGAAATATGTGCATGTACTAGAAGGCAAGCTAAAAGAGACGAGAGCCATGGAAAGGTGGAGAAAGCATAGTATTATAGTTATGGACAACGCGATCGTTGAGACAGTGCACTAGAGCAGCTGGCAACTGAAGTGAAAGGAGTAGCATTGCACGTCAATACCAGTGACCGCCGTGGCAGTGATGGCACTTTCAATATCCAGTATCTAAAAATTATTCTGCCGCAAAAACGGCAAACGTTAAAGTACTTTTTACTTTAGTAAACGTATTTCCTCTCAAAAATAAAATATGATATTGTAATTTTGGAAAGCTTTCAATACTACCTCCTTATAATATATA
>NW_004797323.1:2030833-2032588 GCF_000002075.1 Aplysia californica | reverse complement strand
TGAAAGACAGCAGTAAAAAGAAGCGAAGGAGTAGCAGTAGAAAGGCTGCAGAAAGAATCAGGAACCCAGAGGAAGGGGCAAAGGTGAGGGGTGGGGGCAGAAAGAGGAGACGAAAGCAGACAACAGAACATTGCTAGAGAGCAGAAAATGGAGTGAAAGGAGACAAATTTAGAGAAAAAAAAAATTCGGTCGCTACCCGGATTCGAACCCAGGACCTTTGAATGAGAGGCCTACACCTTAACCTCTAGGCCACGAGAGCCCCCATTTGTAATAGACAAACTGGGAAAAATGTGTATTCACGCTAGCACTTGTCGAAGTCGAAAATAGAACTAATATGGAAACACTAATGAAAGAATATTAACCGTATTAGACACCTAGGTTGCATTAAAATTTGGGAAGAAGGTATTTAATGTAAAAACATGTTGTTTAACTGATTATTTTTCTAATCTAAATTCCTTATCATGGTATAATCTCCGAGGTGATAGCAACTTTGCGTGTGTCTCTTGAAGAATGGTCAAGTCCGAAAGGGCCAGCGTCATTTCTTGCGTCATGGTTCAAACTTCAATCAAAACTGCTTTAGAAGTAACAATTGTCACGATATTCTACACAACCAAGAGGGTTACCAGGATTACCTATTTTGTCCGTTTAAAAAAAACCTCAGGATTCCCTTTTATTTTAAATTAAGAGCCCAAGAAGGCGGTAAAACAAAGCATCACTTTAAGATTACTGGCTTCACTCATCTCACCTTCTGTGCGTCTCGCTTATCCTTGCGTCTGGCTAAGACAAAGGCCACAATGAAGACCAACGTGATCAAGATTTCTGTGAGGTAGAGTGTGGGGTTGCTGAGGAAGTCCGCATTGGCGAACACGTAGTTCCAGTCGATGACGTTTGGTGCAACGACGAAACCCGCGGCAAACGTAGTAAGATGGTAGCAGTTGCAAACTGTTTGTTGCTCATTGCTGTCGCGGCTTACCTATGGGACAGTCAGAAAAAATCCTGTGTATTTACTGGTCAGGTATTACTTTCTCAGGAGCCCTGAAAACACATGATGACCAAACAAACAATACTGTAATATAACTCATTGCTCCCCCCCCCCCCTTACCTCTGTCTGTCTGTCTTTTTTTTTTCTTAGTAGAGGTTTTTATGGCGCTCGCAACTGCATAAGGTGTGTTCGAGAGCGGGAAAGGGGAATGGGGATAAAGGAGCCAAACATCAACCTGATCTTAGCAATCAATTTATACCGTTGCTGTAGGCAAGAAAGAAAGACAGAAACGAAGGAGGGATCAGTGAGGAACTAGACCCTGTCAGTGGTGTCCTTCAATCACAAGGCAGCTACGTATAGAAAACAATTTATTAACTTCAAAGGCGAATGATCGACTAAATACATCTAAAGAAAAACGCAGGTAGTGAGTGAAGTAGGCATCTAACAATTTAGAAATATGTGCATGTACTAGAAGGCAAGCTAAAAGAGACGAGAGCCATGGAAAGGCGGAGAAAGCATAGAGTTATGGACAACGCGATCGTTGAGACAGTGCACTAGAGCAGCTGGCAACTGAAGTGAAAGGAGTAGCATTGCACGTCAATACCAGTGACCGCCGTGGCAGTGATGGCACCTCCAATATCCTGTATCTAAAAATTATTCTGCCGCAAAAACGGCAAACGTTAAAGTACTTTTTACTTTAGTAAACGTATTTCCTCTCAAAAATAAAATATGATATTGTAATTTTGGAAAGCTTTCAATACTACCTCCTTATA
>NW_004797323.1:2022222-2027048 GCF_000002075.1 Aplysia californica | reverse complement strand
GAGAGAGAGAGAGAGAGAGAGAGAGAGAGAGAGAGAGAGGACAATGACAATGTAACTGTCATCTTACACGATAGGTTTTCGCGTTCTGTCAATGACGAGTTTGCCGCCAGCCGAGTTGTACAAGTCCACAGTAACAAAGTGGGTATATTTGTGAATGGCGGAGCGGGCCAGCTCTGAGTAACGCTTGGGGAAATTGGTGCTTTGGGCGATCTGAGAAGGGTTTTTAAAAAATGCATACTTTTTGGAGTTTTCACAAAATCACATAGACCCAAAACAGTTATCTTGTATTCAACAAAGAAAGTAAGACGCAAGGTTTCGGTCACAGAACATCAAAAAGAGGGAAAAATAATTAAGGACATATTATTATTATTTGTTCTCCCCCCCCCCCCCCCCCCCCCCCAAAAAAAATAATTAAAAAATTAAAAAATCAACATAAAATGGGAGAGGATGTGACATATACGCTCGGCTTTTATCCGATCAATTTATATTGTTTCTTTTTGTGGCATTAAAATGTAATCGTCGGGGGAAATGAACCACACTTCCTTCAGACAACTCAGAATGTATTTTGAAAGTAAAACGTCACAGACATGGGAAAAATGGCAAAAGAAATTGGTGAGGGTGGGGGCGGCAATGGTGCTTATTGGGCAAATATTGTGAGTAAAGATTACACAAACAATGTGACCAGCTGAAAGTATTTACTTGGTCATTGAAGATATTTGCAACAAGACAAGGACATCAATGGTTAGTTATCAATTCTTGGAAAGCGTTCAAGTCATTGGTATTCAATTGTTTCAGCACAGTACACCTTGGTTGTTGTTTTTTTAAATATAGGCTACACTGCTCATTTTCCCGCCCAGTGGGGATGACATGTTTAAATACTCACATCGCTTCTGACTTACTAAACGATAACTGAGCTATTAGTATCTTGCACAGTAAAACATTTGAGGGGATGGACTATTGGTCATTGTTAAGTTATTTATGAGGTGGAATCTCCGAATTTTATGTCCATCTTCGACTGAACCGTGGAAAATGGATGGAGAGCCTTATGAACGCCCATACACAGCCCACTTTAAACAATGCATCTTTCGGGAGCCGAACCACGGCCGTCCGCTCTTTAGTCCAGCTTGATATCAACGGTGCACCCATGGGAAGATATAGAATTAGAAGATCCCGGTGAAACAATGCTTGTTTGCTGCAGGTCCATAAACAACATAGCCTATGAATATTGTGCAAAACCGGGTTTCCAGCACAATTGCAGATATGCTTTTATTCTTTTCTAAATCCATGAAATGATTTGTCCAAAATCGTTGACCGAGAGGGGGTGATAAAAAGATGAACAAGTTTATATATAGAAAGTATATGACTATTACATAGATAAACATGGTTATGCTAATAAATGAAAGAAACAATCAAAAACATCAAATTACAAAAATAATGAATTCAAGCAAAGAATAAAAGCGAGATAGAGAGACTGGGAGAGAGAGGGAGAGAGAGAGAGAGAGAGAGAGAGAGAGAGAGAGAGAGGGGGGGGAGAGGGAGAGAGATCACAGATGAGTATAACCTGAAATGTGACAATGGCGTCCTCATTGAGGGAAATATCTGGCAACAGTTCCTGCACGGTATCTGGCAGCGAGATAGCTGCCGCCACATCTCCTTCCAGCGTTATTGTCCGTCCCAGGAAGTTGCTGACCACATTTTTTTCCAGGCGTGTCTTCATCCGGAAGGAAGTACTCTTTTGTACCTGGCCTGGGATGGCAAAGCTGTCGAACAGTTTGGCCATCATATCCAGGATGCTATAGGCTTGTTCGGCAATGTACTCAGCCTGGGATGAGGTGGGAAATGGTGAGCTATTGGTGATCTATATGTAAATTAAAGGCAAATTGAAATAGGCTATAACTGGACAAATGCATTATATTAAATCATCACCAAAAGTCTTAAAATTCCTTAATGCTCAGTCTGTAAAGCCCCTTTCTTCTCCGAGGAACAAGAAAAAGCCACAATAAGCTGTGAGAAATAAAATTGATAGCAATAGCATAAGTAGGATAGACCACATAGAACATTTAACTGATTAAACAGAAAAATGAAACATAGTTCTTACAACAAGAAGAAAGGTAAAGAGAAACTTCAAAATGTCACGAAATCATAAAATACATGCCATTCTCCCCCTCTCCCAACTTACCCCAAAGAAAAATAAAGTACAAACCATTGAAACTTTCGGCAAAAGGGTACACCAAAAAGAACAGACTTGCCGTGCATTCTCTCATTAACAAACATATTTAGACGAAGTCTTCTTAGAAACGAATGCACACATAGTAAGCTTCTTGTACTTAGAGTTATTGCCTTAATAATTTTGCATCATTAAGCTATGATACTCACCCCAGACAGACTAATGCAATACGTTTCTCTCCCCCACCCCCCCCCCCCCCCAAGGACCAGATTTTCTTATGTCACGAAATTCAGTCAACGGATTTCCCCTCTGCAGTCCATATTATGTACTACTAGTATAAGTATATCTTTTGACATTTAGAGTAGTGACAAAGAAACTACAACAACTACAGTACCCCTAATTTTTCCCCCTTCCCTTTCCCTCCTCGCCTCTCAGTGACGAACCGTACACGAAGTTCTCAGTATGTTTGATATTTTGAAGGTTTTAGGGCACATGATATACAACTCTGCATAATCCCAAAAATGCCCAAGAGTAAAGTAACCGGTGGGTAATGACAAAGAAAAGAGTGGATAAACGCACCCGCAGACTACCCTCATGACATGATATCAGTGAAAGGCACAAAGAGACAGAAGGAACAGCCTATTCACCCAAGCATGAAAAGGTTCTCAACTCGTAAACGCTGACAGTCCCTATGTGAGCAATATGGTAATACTGTAATAGTATAATCCTATTGGCCAAAGTAATCAAAATATGTCGAATATCTTAACATCAAAACAGACGGGAGAAGCGATGATCTATAACTTCGACTTTTGGGTATTACGTCTGAGGGCGGAGGAAGGGGGAGGGGTGGGGGAGAGAGATACATTGACCTTCCAGACAAACATACTTTTATGAGCACACGATAGGCACCTTGAGTAACCGAGGTAACCAGAAATTCATGTTCTCGTTGCTGTCTACAATGCATCTTACCTGTCGTCTGTGAAGAATTCTGTGTATATTAGTCGTGTGCCACAACTTGGCCTCATCATAGCTATTTGCTTTGGACACATCTGGGGAATTAAGAACAAACGTAGGACTAAGGGTCCAATAATTGAAAACGAAATAGGGGTTCAACTCTTTTCGTGATGAGACGTAGTACTTTTTTCAGAATTAATTTTATGAAAAAAGGGAGTAAAATTATAATCTCTGATTATCGACCCCCCCCCCTCCCCCCCGCCCTCGTAATTTCGATAATAATGTAGACAAAAAGAATGTTCGTTGGCATTATATGTCTGAAATTTCATTGCTTATGCCCCTTACATTTGAGGCAACGTTCGAGTCAAGAGCGAAGACTTTATGCTTAATTAGCTTTGTATTTTCTGCTCGTGGAATCTGCTTCAAACCTCATTAGAATTATCCGTTTAGTACTTTCGCTCAATAGCTTTCCTTCATTTTTAAAAGTTTGTTTGAATTGATTTCCTGATGAGACGTGTAAAAGCTTTATCAACATTCTAATACCATTATGAGTATGTTCCAAGAGTGTTAACACATCCAGTAAATTGTGCATGTATACCAGTTTCATCCCCCAAAGCCTCCAATGACGTCTCGTAGATCGGCCAGATAGGGTCCTTTTGAGCAATTGTGAGCTCTGTCAGAGTGGGGTAGTCACCTTTCATACCACCAGCCTAGAGTTTAAAAATAAGTGAGAAGAGACATTTGAGATACCGGTCTTTGTTTTGTTTATTTACGTTGGAATGCCCTTTACGAACAGAATAGGGGAGTACGCTTTTCGTGCCACCCTCACCCCCTTTTCACTTCACAGCCTATGGACAGTGGTTTGAAAGTATAAATATCCAGAAACATTAAGAAATTTCGTATCCCTCGAATCCCGACCTGAAACGTTTTTGTGGAGGCCGAGACCACATATTAAGGGGACGTAACCCGAAAAATAAGTTAGTTTTTCAGCATGCACATAGGAATGTTATGGCACCTTCCCTTGGTAGCTTCCTCCCCCATTGTATTCGTGAAAACCTGTAATGTTATTAGTAAAAAACTTTTTGCTTATTTTGTTTCACCTCAGGTCTTTCGTTCCCGTGCAATTTATTATCCTGTACTTTATTCCACGATTGCGGTTGGCTTTTGTTTTCAAGCGTACTAAAAACCTGATTTTGTTTTATCTAGAGACCTAATTCTTTAGATAAAAACACATCGTGTCGGAAACTTATTATATGTGTGTATGGTATTTTAATAAGACTTTAAATTGGGCTGTAAGTGCAGTTGCAAGATCAGGTCTCCTTGTGTGATTAGGTTACCATAAAACACGGTTGAACATTGCTATGCTTGTGTTTATACCTTCTGATTTCAAAGCGTATATTGATACGGAAGCAATTTATCTCTTCTTAGCTTTTCATGTTCCTTAAACATGGGCTAATGCCTTGAAGTCTGAGGAATCATGCTAAAAATATAAGTCTATCCCCAAAGGCATTTACCTCCATAAGGCCCCCAAGGGCTGAGTATATAGATTCCATTGCCTTTTGGATGTCTTCTTGTGGAGTGCCGGCCATCTTGAGTGGGTCAGCAAGGTTAATCATCATCTTCTTCAGGGCAGCGATCGTAGTGTTCTGTGTTGTTATGGCCAAGAGCCATGAGGTGAGAGGGGATTGAGATTGGTGGGGGGGGG
>NW_004797323.1:2019582-2021267 GCF_000002075.1 Aplysia californica | reverse complement strand
ATATATGTATATACTTTGATTGTATACAGCATAAAATGTCTTTTGTGTGTTATGATACATTGTATTACACACAAACACACACACATACACACACATACGCACATACACACACACAAGCACACACACATACACACACATAAAACATAAGATATACATTCGTGTATACACAGATACAGGGAGAAGGTGACAGAGACGGAGATCCAAAGCAATGAGATTCACATAAGAATCTAGAGAGAGATGAGCTACCATATTTTCCTCGGTGACTTCACTTGGCTCTGACGTAATGTGAGCGTACAGGCCGGCCACCTGTTGGATGGACATCACCGTCTCATAAGACAGGCCCTCTGCAAACTTGGACATCTTTGTGCGGAGCTGTGTTGAGAAGAAACGTACTGATGTAAGCGATTGCTAACGTCAAGAGACAAAGGGCGTAAAGGGAACAGTCGAGAATTATACAAAGTCAGGTCAGGAGTTCACAATAAATCTGTCCCTCTGTATTGTTCCTTCCATATCCAATTTTACGTAAGTCTAAAGTTGAAGTGATTAAAATGAGCAATCGAGAGCAACCCTGAGCGCTAGCACTAGTTCACAACAAAATCATCTGCCGTCTTGATTATTCCAACATGCAGCGCTGAAAGCTATTGCGCGCACGCTATTAACATTCACATTCTATCTGTGTTTCTCCTGGATTAGCAAGTATTCATTTGCAGCTACTGGATTAACAGAGGAAAATGCGTCAAGTGATTAAGTAGCTTCCCTGAGAATAAAACGTCAAACACAACGGAGACGGCAATCGACCGTGTCTAAAAAGAACTAAAACGACAATGTTACAGCTATTTTAAGAAAACTCTACAGGTTTTAAACAAAACCTAGGATTACTTACTGGTTACTGTCCTTTGCCATACATGTGTTGCAAAAAAGTCTCATTACATTTAAACAACCTCACTAGAATGTGTGTTCAACCAAGATCTCCAAGATCACGAGATCAGTCTCTTATAGAACACATAAGAAAGCAGGTGAAAAGTCCGCTGGGAGGTCCTTTTCTCATCAAGCTACACCTGTCTGGAACTCTCTTACACATTGGAGGTATACAAAGTCGGAGACAAAATTTTGATTCTTTTAGGAACATTATTTAAGAAGATTAAGTGCCACCTTGATAATCAGTTCTTATTCTTTGTACTCGTATGTTCATGACGTGATGTGTATATTATTATCGTCATCGGTTGTGAAGTGATAATATGAATGTCTGCTTAAGTGTTTGCGTTAATCTAAAATAATAATAATAATAATAAATTACACTTTTATTTGTCCCAGAAGGGCACTTTGTTTTACAATGCCAAACATACATACATAAATACATAATTATAAATACGTACATACACAAATACATACATGCATAAATACATACATAAATACACACTGTTACACAAATACAGAACAGTTTACAAACAATGCCACTGCCGGTCGCCACTGTGCAGCGCCCTGTAGTTTGAGCTAGGGTTTTCGTGTCTTGCATGCATGATCATTCACCTGAATTTGATGTACTACAAAGAACCTTGAGCTGTATTGTACGGGAGAGGGTGCTATATCATTTATTTGCACTCTTCTTCTTCTTCTTCTTCTTCTTCTTCTTCTTCTTCTTCTTCTGCTTCTGCTTCTGCTTTTGCTTCTGCTTCTTCTTCTTC
>NW_004797323.1:2015841-2018179 GCF_000002075.1 Aplysia californica | reverse complement strand
ATATAATATAATATAATATAATATAATATATAAACATCCACAAAAGCCTGTAACATTCAAGTAACATACCTTTTTATAGGCGTTGGTTCTATTCATGTCGTATTCGCCGTATCCTGTGCAGATATAGTTACCCGGAACTTCGTAGTCATCATATTCTGAAACGTGACATTGTTATTATTGTTTATATTGGACATGTTATTTTCCTCCAGCAACAAAATACTATAGAACATAATTATGTATCCTTTTAGAACCACCCTGTGCTATGATTTAAATATCCCAGCTGACGGAAGGGAATAGAAAACAAAATAGCTTCCCCTCAAGTTAATCGAACTCATGTCTTCAGTGTGTAACAAAGAACAACGTATTACAACGCAGAAGCCAATAGCATATTATTATCGTAATTTTACCTTTTTTTAAAGAAAAATAAGTTTTTAATGTGTTGATAACATGTTCAAAGGATTACAGAACAAAACAAAGAAAGGTCATAATCAGTAATTAGTCTCGTTACACACATTCATTCTTATTTCTTTGTCCCGCTATGGATGTGCGAACACGTCTGAAAGTGTGGGAGACAGAATCTGAAAAACTGGCAGTACACCATGGGTTGACTGATGATTCTAACAACACCATTAACCAAGAACGTCTTTTTTACTTCATAATACAGAACGTGAGTGACAACAAATGTCTACCTCAGACAAGGAAACCATATGGATAAACTGCCGATCCAGTAAGAAGGATTGATCTTTTCCTGAACCCTCAATTTGACACAATGAAATTTCCAAACCTACTTTTGAAAAAAAACCGTTCTTCAAGAGGCACTCTAAAGAAGGAACGGGAATCAAAACTTTGCATTCTTTCTTACATCATAGTCATAGCTCAATCAACACAGGTTCTTTTCATACCCTTTCTGCTCTTCAAGGCATCATCTGTTAGCAGCATCGCCATTGCACCGGCAGCTTCTGTCACTGACCGCTGGTCACCCGCCTGGAAAATCCTAAAGAAGTCATGGTCTGGATTCTCCAGCACTTCTGAGACATAAGTCCGGAGATCCTCGCTGCTGGGGGGCAGTACTCTCACCTCCGCAAATCTGAAGAGTTGGGCAAAGCGGTTAAGTGATAGTTTACAACGAGTCATTAAGACAACCGTCATACTTGCTAGGAACAGAATAGGCTAACATTAGTTTTCAAATATAAATAGAGTCTGAAAAAAAAATACGCAAACAAATTTAAAATAGTACATATACGGGGTATTTAAATTGTATACTGAGGAGAGGACACCTCACTGAGCAATGAAACTGAAAGTGTATTTTTGTTGCTGATAGGAACTGAAAATGGGTAAACTTAAAAGTTACCCTAGCCTCACACGTAATTTGAACATATAAAACGCAACTGGTGACAGGAAAATTGATTTTGTTTCATTTGACCTACACTCTGGCGTTGAAAAAGTATCAATTCGTATTACTGCTTGACATTATTCTTGAACCCCATTCTCCAGCAACTTTGCCTCTGGAGCCGCTTTAACGTAGCAGAGTAGGAGACATGAGTTTACTTGTGCCTGGCGGCTGCATTCAGTGTGTCCCGTACAGACACGTAGAGGTCTTGCACATAGTCACGGTACTGTGGTCCAACAGGAATCGTCACATTGATGGTGATGTCACCCTTGGAAGTGGGATAGGAAGAGATCTCTTTCTCCACCTCACCGTCTCCGAAAACACCTGGAATAATTATTTGTATACAGCTTTTAATTTGTTGGATTATGCTGTCTTATTTTGCTTGTTTTTTTAAACAACATACTATTCGTAACACCCACCATTCCCTGGTGGATCTATCAAGATGGTTTTTTTTAATCGTTTATTGAACAACGAGACAGACGGATATAACCTCTTTCCCAAAAGCAACTGAACCAAGTGAGAAAGAAACATTGAAAACTTAAAAAACCACCCAAGTTTAAAAACTCTCTGCGTTTGGGTCTGAACCATTGTCAGTCTTTTTGCTGAACACCAGTATACCAACTGAACTATTGGCACGCCCATGGCGATCTTGGGACAACAATTGAACATGTGTTTTAAGATTTCAGCTTTTAAAGAGCTAACAAACTCGTCGAGAAAAAAAAAAATCACGAAATTATGTGGTCGATCTCCGGACCACGAAATACGTCTAATTTCAACCAGCAAGAGGATGCAGAGAAAGAGGACGAAAACACATACCAAGTTATATAGATCTATTTATACACACTAATGAAAGTATCCACGACGGCCACTCACTGTGGAGGCTAAAAGTGATTGTGGCACACACACACACACACACACACACACACACACACACACACACACACACAC
>NW_004797323.1:2013946-2015560 GCF_000002075.1 Aplysia californica | reverse complement strand
AAACACACACACACACACACACACACACACACAAACACACACAGACACACACAGGTGGGCGTCTTGGACAGTTCCATTATACATGTAATGACGAAAAAAAAACGAAAGGGGGAAGTGGGGAGTGGTAGTTTGTACAGTTAATTGTCTTGTTGTCTTGCACACATGGCCCTTTGATATACTTTTTAAATTTATTTATTGTAGAATAATGGAAATTGCTACATGAACTCTCTAACCATTTGACTTACGCCACAAACGCCTTCAACTCTGACACGTTTCTTAACAGGCAATACTGCTTTTCACGTATCTCTTCCGATGGCTAAAAGCATTATATAAACAATTATCTATTATATTGTTTTCAAAAGGATATTGCGAGAACTTAAAATAGATTTTGGTAAACAATATGTACAATCTTACAATTTTCAGTTGTCTAGAGTAAAGGGAAATTATTTATTAGATGTATTTTGGTGATTGGGGAAAAGGGGACTGGAAGGTGAAAAGGGGGAGGGGCAAGAATAGGGCCAGCTCTGACAGAACGATCAGGAATCACTTACTGAAGAACTGAAACACTTGAATACCGTCCTCATCCTCCCAGTTGGAGCACTCGATTTTCCACTGCTTGGCACCATCAGGGGAGCTCACAGCCTCCAGTGGTACAATGCTACAGTTACCCCCCCTTGGTGGACGGTTGATGTGGATGTTGGTTGAGGTGAGACTCGAACTTCCGGCGTCTGTGACGTTGCATGTCGCCCGGAACATACTTGTCTTGTGGGAGAAGTACTTAAACAGGCTACTTTCTAGGGCTAACTCTTTCGAGGCAAAACCTGAAGCAGGAAATAGAAAAACAACATCTTAACCCCCCAAAGACGTGGCGGACACATACTATTATTATGTCCGATTAACTGCTGAGTAAAGACAATATTGCGGCGCATTTCAAATTATCTTACAAGACAAAATTGCACATTTCATTGTAAGCATGTCTCTTTTAGATTCAGATAAAGAAAACAAAAGGAAAGTCTGTAGGGATAACGGGGGCAGCCTCTGATTAACAGAAATCATGGACATACTACTGTCAAAATACATCATGTAGATCAAAACGACGAAGTACAGGAGTGATGATCAATAATACCAATAATTGTGGCCCAAACATTGGAGTCCAAACCACGAAACTCAGAACAGCCAGTACACGGAGGTTTTTAGTACTTCGGAGAAGGAACTGTAGAGAAAAATGAAGTATCACAACCTGATATACACTCCAGGATTGCCAAGACAACAACGGCATTGGACAAATGAAGGCCATTAAAGGGAGACAAGCATTGCACTCACCTCAAAGCCGAGACAAATGCATTCCATTGTCAATAATTCAATATTCTAATACACCTTTGAGTCATTTGCCCTGATGGTAGATCTTTGAGACGAGGATAATTACATAAATACCTTAAGAGATTAAAAGCGTTTTCAAACTTCTAAGCATCTCCTGCAAGGACTATATCACCAGTGATAAAACAAAAATCGTGTGCATGTCAGAGACATGTTGTTATTTAAGTGATATTAGCACATTACACACTTCTTAAGTCCTGAAACCAGTTTGGCACAGTACACGGGGGTTGGGGGGGG
>NW_004797323.1:1989887-2013292 GCF_000002075.1 Aplysia californica | reverse complement strand
GGGGTGTTTTTCTCGGGGTTGGGGGGTGGAGGGGGGAGGCGTAAATCAAGAAACAAACAAAAAGAAGATTTTGTACAAAAAAGCAAAATATTCAAAGAAATGTCCCTTTAAGAAAATAAATAAACAAATGGTCAGAAAAGTTCAAAATTACGCAAAGTACTTAATATAAACAAAACAGTATTGGATAACCAACTTGCATCTCCTTAAAAGTCAGATTTTATAAGTCTTTAGCCAGAACATAGAATACAACCATAGGCATATGCAACAAAATGATAGACGATGATAAATTTAAAACGAACAGGTCGAAATAGATGTCTACATAATGTTAGGAAGATTCAAAGAGGTTAGTGGAACTAAGGTTAACAGAGGTATACACAAAATGTACAAGGTTCGTTTAACTAATTAATGGTTAACCGCCGGACGCAGCTAGAATCAGATGAACACACCTAGCGCTGCTCTCTTCGCGTAATCCAAAAGTCTACACAGAACGATCCAGAAAGTTTTACAGTAAAAAATATGTTGTTTATTGAACAAGGATAATATGTATAGTAAAGGTTAAAGTCCTGATTTGAAAGAGTAAGAATATTTCAGTAACTAGAATCCAGACTCTGGCATCCGTTTCTAACACGAAAGAGCAACGAAAGTGAAGAAACATGAAACAAACCATCAACCTACAAACAACCCAGGCTTTAGAAAAAAAGATCCTTTTGCAGAGTGAGGCACTGTTGTCCAGTCAATAGTGTGAATAAAAAATAAAATTCTTTTACCTGAGCCGGTCATTTGTGTGAGTGTTCCTTTAGTCCAAGCATGAACATTAATTTGGCACAATTAAAATACAGTTTATGCCAGCTGCAACTACTGAGAGAAAGAATTACTCTGCTATTATGACCGAAAGCTTAGATTACATGTATGTACATCATATGTTTTATCACACATAGAGATTAAGAGAAGATTAAGTTCAGAAATCACATCACTTTATGTTAGGACTTTGCACAGGGGAATGTGTTAAAGATGGATTTTCTGGCGTTTGTTAGTTTGCGGGCAGTTAGGCAAAATAGCAAGAGGGAAGAAATGATTGAAGGAGACTGGAGACATAATCACTAAGGGGTACGGAAAGGGTGGGAGATTGCAACAAATCACATTGTTTTAGGCCGAGGACACTCGTCGAATTAGTTCGTTATCTTCACGGAACAGCAGCTCTGTTAGTATGAGCATCTTGGAATATTAGTTAGGTATACATAGAGGAGAGAAGAAGCTGGCTGAACAAAGTCCTTACCATCAGAACCTGGTGAAAATTTGGTAAATAAAATCGTTAGGAATATTGTCAGGAGACTCGAATAGTTACAATGGGGTTTATCTTCAGGGTTGATACATTGAAAACATACTACAATATTTCATGAACAACCTTTTACATCGTTTTGAAGGCATTCACCTGAGACAGTTGTTTATTTGTTGTGTTATTGCTTCAAAAAATAATCATCGCAACAACTTAAATTATATAAGCTTGCTTTGGAATACCCTACTTGTGCTTTTTTTATTTTCCAGGAAAAAGACATAAGTGTATTTCAACACAAGGCAGATGAGTTAAGGTTAAAACAAAGATGATAAGACAATGCATAAAAAACAACATATCCGAGCACATGTACACAGATAGTCAGATGTGTTGTCATTGTTTTACAAGGATTGCACAAGTTCAACCTTTCCTCTACTCTATATCACAATGAGCTCCCATCATTGTCCGTTCAGCAAGTTGTTGGTATGTACTTTTGTGTGGCCTTCTCCTTCAGGTCATCATCTTTCCTTCTCCAACAAAAAGAGAATTAAAGCAACAATGCCCCCCTCCGCCCCATTTATATTGTTCATTGTCTTTATTCTCTATTTCATTCTTTTTCAACGCACAGACTATTACTTGATCCACATAACAATATCAACGCACTCCACCCCAAACTACTTTCTTATTTTAGCCTCTCATTGCCACAAACAGAAACAGCAGCGAATGGAAAAAAAACACATAATCGAGTACGTCCCTTTCCTCTCCTCCGATACACATGACATGCTTCTTCGGTGATCTCCACTTCCTCTTTCTACTTAACATAAGATAACACTTGAATAACACCAATTACTACTTAACCAACCTCTTCTTTAAAATAAACACGCTTATACTCTTCTTCACCTCCCCCTTCCTGCCCTTCTTATTTCTTCCTCTCCAATATTTCTAGATCACAAGAACCGGCGTCTGGGCTGCAAAGGAAGGACTTCTTTGCACCTGCTTCATTTAGAAGACATAAATTGGATACTTGTCTGGAAAATGTATTTCTTCTAGTATCTCCGAGCATCTATTGGGATACTGCATTTCACTCAACCCGAGTTTTCCCTGATTGTCAAGTTCGAAGCAGCTCGCCTCTTATTAACTTCTTAAGTCCTAATTCGAGTTGTTTGGGACATAAAACATTTGCAATCATTCACAATCAGTCCAATCTGAGGAAGACAACACTCACTGATGCTCCTCTCTCGGATGTCTGTCTCTTTGAGCGGCCTCCATCCCTCCGGCCAGCGATAGTCCTCTATGTACACGGTCCAGTAGAACTGCGCCGCCGCCGTACAGCTGCTGCAGTCACAGTCCAGGGAGATCCGGGACGTCTCGAGGGCCTTGTAGCCATCGGTCATCTGTAGACACACACTGCCGGGGAGACACCTGGGGGGGGCATGGGGCGGTCATGTGACGAACGTGTTCATTTCTTGTTGACTTGTTAAGTTTAGCAAGTTGTTTCTGGTCGGTGGTTTTTTTGGTTGTTATTGTTGTGGGTTTTTTTGGGGGGGGGGACTTGTAAGTCTTTTTACCTTACTGTCCTTCAGTTGTTTTTGTCTGTCTGTTTGTCTTATTTTTTCCCAGTACTAAATGACTAGTATTGTTTTGATCTGCATCTCTTTATTCAGAAAAAGAAAGCAAAAAAATAGCCATGTTTTCTGTTTGATTTGAAGCAGGATTAGTTTTCATAGTAATCAATTTATCTCGTGGTAGAAACCAAGGTTGCCATGGTTTATTAATAATTAGATTTAAGCTTGATAAACTGAAAAAAACCTACATACGTGTATTTTTGAGCTAACGATGTCTGTTGGTTTAAAAAGGGAAATAAATCTCAAGATAAGACAGTGTGGCTAAACCATTAGATGATATTGATTCAGTGTAGTGAATTAGTGCGTTGAAAAAGGTTATAATTTCCATCAGTATCCTCGCCATCGTTACTGTACAGTCGAGAGGAAGACATCAGGGGAAAAACGACTGTAGTCACAAACTGAAAATCGTGAGGGTACCCCACTTTTAGTTGATTATTGTTGTTAGATTTCCCATTCATCAACACTTAACAATAAACCACCAGTCAAACAAATATTAAGTTATGAGTCCCCACGCTTTTAACATTGGCACCCTCACAATTTCCAGTTTGTGACTACAGTCGTTTCCCCCCTTGTGCTCTTTATATGGAGACTCGGGTTGTATTGCAAATGTTATGGTATTATTAAAACAATTTTTCTACGTTTCGTCCCATTTGGGCTTCAGTTGGAACCTATTCAGATAAAAACAACAAATAAACAACAGCACTATAGAAATAAAAGCTTTCCCTTACGACTTGATGTGTATTGGTACACACCTTCATCATAGCGATATTTCAACATTCACATTTACAGGAGGGGGGGGGCGTGAGATATAATTATATATATATATATATATATATATATATATATATATTTATATATATATATATATATATATATATATATATATATGTACATATATATATAATATATATTATATATATATACATACACATATATATATATCTAATATATATATAGATATACATGTATAGATAGATAGATAGATAGATAGATAGATAGATAGATATATATATATATAGAGAGAGAGAGAGAGAGAGAGAGAGAGAGAGAGAGAGAGAGAGAGAGAGAGAGAGAGAGAGAGAGAGAGAAAATCAAGCAGTACTTGATAGTGGCAGCAGGGGGATTACTCCCATCCATCCGGATGTTCACAACAGCAGAAGCTACTCTTGTGTCTTTTTGCAGTTGCACTGTAATCTTGTAAGTATATCCATCCACCAGACTAGAACCAAGAACGTTCAAGGAACCAGCGGTACCACCCGAAGTGAAAACACTGCATGTCGACTGATCAGTGACGTCGATAACTTCACACTGCCATGAGACCACTGAAAGTCCCTGTGGAATAAAAATAAGGTCATTTTAAAACTGTTAATATTTAGATCTATTCTACTTTAGCTTTTTTCGGTTTATTACGTTTTTATGGGATGCACTGTTAGCTCAATTGATATTATGCCGAACTATAGAGCTGATAACACTGCCTGATTCGAAACACTCATGGAGCATTTTGAACTTGTTTCCCGTAAGTTTTAAGGCCCTGAACACATTGGCTTGGTGGAAATGGAATTTAATAATTTGCAGGCGCCGCGCGTCTCTTTAATAACTTTACAGTGTTAAAAAGAAGGCCAGACCTATACAACAGCTGGCACAAGTAGCTCCGTCTTTATGGAGGCAGGAACATGCGACTTGTTACACTGAACTCAAAGTATCCATATCCGTACACTCCAATGAAAAAGAAGGACAAACACGGTGCTATTTCAATATGTCACTGTTACCTGATTTGATGCTCGGTGCTGAAGTAGTAAGTCCTCATTGGATTTCAGCCCTCTCCCTTTACTAGTGGAGAGCAAAGTTAAATCCACCACGACCCACACCACCACCACAATAACAATAACAGCAACAACAACAACAACAACAACAACTACATCAACAACAACAACAACAACAACAACAACAGGCGTCGGTGGCCTAGTGGTTAGGCTCTTGGACTCGCAACCGTAAGGTCGTGGGTTCAAATCCCGTCAGGTGCCCGACGTTGTGTCCTTGGGAAAGGCACTTCACGAATTTCCCTCACTTCACCCAGGTGGGAATGGGTACCTGGCTATAGACAGCGAAAGATCTTGTCAGTTTGTTAGTGTTTGAGCGCTTAATCAGCAGCTTGCACTGTATGCTTCCCGGGAAGCTGAGAATGTTTCGGAGTGTTCTATGGTCTGCTGGGGGTAATAATATAGTGTAAAGCGCACACAGCCTGCTGTTAAACGGGGATATGCGCTATACAAATGCTATCTATTACTATTATTATTATTAACTACATCATCATCAACAACAAGAACAACAACAATAACAACTACTACAACAGCATTGCCAACAACATATTCTACTCCATTACCACCTAAACATGTTGACTCTACACACACACACACACACACACACACACACACACACACACAAACACACACACACACACGCACACTCACATAAACACACTCACAGACACACACACAATAACAACAACAATTATTCGATGAGGACAACGGAAACTTCACTGTCTTATTAGTCACCAGAAAGAGGCAGCGCCCGGGCAATTATTTTAGGAAAACAAAGAGAGACTGGACTGCCTAGCCTAGCGAAACGGTGGTGCTGACGAGAATTCTATTCTTCGGGGTCGCAAATACACGTAACAAAGAAATCATTTATGATTTTGTAAGCCTCCCAAACGTGTTGGACACACACACATACACACACACACACAGAGAGAGAGAGAGAGAGAGAGAGAGAGAGAGAGAGAGAGAGAGAGAGAGAGAGAGAGAGAGAGAGAGTGAGAGAGAACAACAAAAGCAAGAACGACAGCAAAAACAAGAGCATGACAAAAACAAAAAGAAAAGAACAGTAGCAACAATTACGACAGAAACAAAAATACGTAATTTCACCTGTGCAGCCGCTGGATCAAGATCTGGGTCCTTGGACCATCTCAGGGGTTCCAGTGTGATCGTCTGAGAGGAGCCTTTCGTCATTTCTGTCATGCCGCCCTCCACTAACATAGCCAGGAGTGGGGAGGTCACCACCTTATGGAAACAATGATTCATAACATACGGTTAGTGACGGTTTTGTTTTGATGAGTTTCAGAGCTACGTTCTGGTGTGTGTGGTTTCATAGTTAGGCTCTTTGACGTTACGTACAGAGGACCCTTGTTTGATTCCCCTGTGGGATATATTTTTATTGAATGTCCCCGTTATTCTGTTGGGGCATTGTATCTCCTCGGCCCGGATTAGTCTTGACAAATAGAGCTGAAACTTGTCTTCTAAATGGTCTAAATTGTGTCGATGGGAGTGTAACATACCTTCATTTAAAAAGAAACAGCTGCAGACCCTGCAGTGGTGATGTAATAGTCAGGCTCTTCGACGGTGTGCACAAGAACCGTGAGTTCTATTCTCGTGTCATCGAGAAAGTCAATTTTGGATCTGATATATTTATTATTTTATCCCCTTCTCTCTACCCAGGTAGGCCTTGAAAGATAAGGCTGAAACGCCGAACGTTTTAGTTGTCTAAATAGTGTTGATGGGGTGTTAAAAATGTGCAACCCCAACTGCTGAGGCGGCTCCTGTTTCCTATGTCCTTATGTTGTTGTGTCTGTCTGTGTCTTGTCAGTTGGCCTATTATAGCTTGTAGACTTACTCAAATTGAAGATACAAGTAATATCATCACAACCTCCCCCCCACCTATTTTTACGTAGTTATAGATTTCTTTTAAAATTACATATCGGTTTTAGAATGAGCATAACTGGAGTGAGTGAGTGAGTGAAAGAGTGAGTGAGTGAGTGAGTGAGTGAGTGAGTGAGTGATTGAGTGAGTGAGTGAGTGAGTGAGTGAGTGAGTGAGTGAGTGAGTGAGTGAGTGAATGAGTGATCCATGTACCTTGAAGTAGGTGAAGGCCTGACCATTGAACAGAGTGACGGCCCCATTGCTCGTCCTCATATCCATGATGTAGCTGGCTTTGTACAGACCTAGAGGCAGATAACGGGCAGGGATGTACAGCTCCGCCTTGTTCCTGGTCAGACCCGACATGTCCACTGTAGGGGTCAAGATATCACCAGTCGACGGGTCGATGGGATCTATCTCCCAGTTCTGTGAATAAAATTGAATCAATTTGAAGCTTAAAATCATGGCTCTGTTTATTCACATATTTTGATAGTTAAAAGTGCATCAGTTTATTGGTATGAAACAAGTCGGTCAAACTTCTCTAGAAGCCAGCTCTGGTAACAAGCAATATCAATACTGACCAAAGACTACGGGTTTAAAGGCCAAGTATATCATCGTAAGTGATGCCAGTGGCATAATGTGCTTACTTTGTTTTGTAATTTAACCTAAAGACACTGTATGTAATGTTGAGAAAAATGTTCTTTTCAGCCAGTAATATAGTTGCTGTTGTTGTTGTTGTTGTTGTTGCTGTTGTTGTTGTTGTTGTTGTTGTTGTTGTTGTTGTTGTTGTTGTTGTTGTTGTTGTTATTGAATTCAATTTAGAAAAAAAGGGTAAAATCTTTCCTTACTCAAGTACTCACTGACACTGAAGCTTAAAGGAGACATATGAATAATTTACTGTGTTCTTCATTCTAATTTTAAATATAAATACTTGAACGTTTCAATTTATTTCTTTTTAAAGATCATTTGAAACAGTGCCATGGAAATAATTATTATTCGAATGAATCTTATGGTTTTTTTCTCACTGAAGTAAATTATGTGGCATAACGAGGTTCATGGAATTAAGGATTCGATCTCTCTCCTTGGCTAAAAGTGGAGTGATTTCTATATTGAAAATGAATTCCAGTCAGCCCTCACTGTCGCATATCATATTCATAATATGTTTCTTTGATTGTATTTATTTCGAAACAAAAATTGGTAACAGAAAATTTGAAATCTCACTTATATGAAAATATGCTATCATACAGGATGCAATATGCCCCCAATTATTCGGTATTTATAAAACAACGAGAAACTGATATACTTAACTTGCTCCTATCTTTAAGGTGGTCTCATGCATTGGAAATAATTGAAAAGTGAGTCGTATAAATACATAGATAGATAGACAAACAGACAGACAGTCACCCAAACAGACACACAGACAGACAGACAGACAGACAGACAGACAGACAGACAGACAGACAGACAGACAGACAGACAGACAGACAGACAGACAGACCGACAGATAACAAAATCGGAGAAACAGACATTTTCCTACCAGTTCGGAAATTTTTATTGAATTTTAATTTTTTGGCTTAAAGTCTTGTAGGTCCATATAGAAACACATTTCCATATGAATTTTACTGGAAAAACATTATTAAAGGCATCACAGGTGTCATTTTTTCAGTTTTCAAAGACTCTTTTGGAGTTGCTAAACTTTGGCGGCCATTTCCTCTCAAATTTCAACACTGAAAAATGGCGACCTCACCTCCTTTAATCGCAAATAATAATAATAATAATAATAATAATAATAATAATAATAATAATAATAATATATAACATTTATATAGCGCATTTCCAAAAAAGGAGCTCAATGCGCTTTACATTGGAATACCCATTTTTCAAAAAAAAATTCTTACTACTTCCTTTCTTCTCATACAATATACATTAATGCACACACACACACACACACACAGAGAGAGAGAGAGAGAGAGAGAGAGAGAGAGAGAGAGAGAGAGAGAGAGAGAGAGAGAGAGAGAGAGAGAGAGAGAGAGAGAGAGAGAGAGAGAGACTATTTTCATCCATACATAGGAACGGAACAAATATAATGAAAGATAACGTTAAAAGCTTATTATGAAGGATAGGCCTGTAGGAACAGAACATGTTTAAGATGTCTTTTGAAGCTATCAAGTGTTCTTATTTGTCTTAGTTTCATGGGTAATCTGTTCCACATAAATGGACCAAGATATGAGAAAGATCTCTCTCCATATGATTTGTATGATTTTACAGGTGTCACAAGTAGGGTGTTATCGTTTGATGATCTTGTAGATAGAAAGGAGCAGTTTTATTTACACATTTGAAACACATGACGCAGATCTTAAATATTATTCGTTCTTTTACAGGGAGCCAATGCAGTTCTTTTAATAATTGAGTGACATGGTCTCGTTTTTTAGATCTTGTTATCGGTCTAGCGGCATTGTTTTGAATTACTTAATTGAGTTTTGTTCAAGACTAGCTGGGCCCCCTTTCGATGAAAAGAATGGTCGGTGCATTAACATCAACTGAAAGTCAATGTAATGGAGCAATTAATCTTGAGAAAAAAGTGACACACATTTTTCCAGGTTGCCAAATAAATGATAGATGTACAGATTAATTCTCTATTTCGCTTTCGTGGTTGTACACTCTAGAATTAATTCAAAGGTATGGAACCAGTGCGCACGGATAGTGAACGGAAACCTCACTTGTTTACGATGCGTCTTAGAAGACGGACTTTCTCATGATTCTGTGTGGACGAAACAAAGCATTTTGGAAAAATCGGGGAAAGCAGTTTGCGTGGATTTTTTAAAGTTAGGTCCTAGCCACATGGATGCTGCGGACGCCTTCAAAGTTTCAAAGGTGTGTGTTAGGTAATAAGGGAGGAGTTTGTGCACAAAACTCTCCAAAGTCCACTTTTATATATATATATATATATATATATTTATATATATATATATATATACTAGCTGGGCCCCCCTTTCAATGAAAGTAATAATCGGTGCTTTAATATCAACTAAAAGTCATTGGCCTACTAGGCCTATATCTACACACTACTGGAATGGGGAAATAAATCTTGAGAGATGCAAACAATTAGAAGGTCTAGATGTATACTCTCGAAACAAAATGCGCCTCGCGAAATATCACTTCCGGATTTTCTTAAATTACAGAGACAGAAGCGTCGGCCTACAAAAGCGATCGGCGAAATAAAGAAATTCAGCTTTTTGCAGCAAAACTGTCTCAAAACTGAAAAATCCAAGGGCGTCATGATCTGGAGAATATTTTAAAGAATTTGTTGGCGAAAAACGCATGTCGATCGATGCAGCCATTAAAAAGCCTTTTGAATAGCAAAATTCGGCCACCACAAATAGATAATAGATATACATGTATAGATAGATAGATAGATAGATAGATAGATAGATAGATAGATAGATAGATAGATAGATAGATAGATAGATAGATAGATAGATAGATAAGCGGATGTTTATTTCATTGGAAGCAAGACTTCCAGATGATACAAATAACTCCACATGCCAAAAATTAGACGAGCGCCTGATTCCACCCTATCGTCAAACATATAGGTGTCTCCCTCCAGCTCACCTTTCCATTGTTGAGACTTCCGGGGCAGTTAATGTCTGCCAGGCCAAGGATGGAGGTGGCAGCGCTGCGGAGATGGTCTAGTGCCTGGAAGTAGGCCGTCTGACTGTTGTGAATTCTGAGACCGGGCTGGGAACAATCCCCGGGGGCGATAGGGATGGTCAGAACTTTTTCCTCGCTGCCGTACTGGTTCATGGCTGTAACGGTCACCGTGTAGAGCCCTGGAGTTCAGAAAAAAAAATGAAAGGTAACTTCATTTGTGGGATTTTATTTTTAAAAAGGAAAGTACTTAAAATAATGTTAAAAGCTAATGAAGGATAGGCCTGTAGGAACAGAAAATGCTTAAGATGTGTTTAGAAGCTATCAAGTGTTATTGTTTGACTTAGTTCCATGGGTAATCTGTTCCACATAAATGGACCATGATATGAGAAAGATGTCTCACCATATGATTTGTATCGTTTTACGGGTGTCACAAGTAGGGTGTTATCGTTTGATGATCTTAGTTTTCTCCCTGGCTTATATATATACTAATAAGTTCTTGCAGATAAAAAGAAGCAGTTTTATTTACACATTTGAAACACATGACACAGATTTAGATATTATTCTTTCTTTTACCGGGAGCCAATGCAGTTCTTTTAATAGTGGAGTGACATGGTCTCGTTTTTTCGATCTTGTTATCAAGTTGATAAAATTTGCAGATGATTCAACTATAACTGTGCTAATTCAGGCTGACCATAACGAAACCGCTTACCGGAATTTTGTACTTAATTTTTCTGGATGGTGTGAAAATCATAAGCTGCTTTTAAATGTGAAAAAAACAAAAGAACTTGTCGTTGATTTTAGAATAAAGAAACTGCCCCTGCAGACACTCAAAATGAAATGTGAAAACATCGAGCAAGTGTCAGACTATAAGTATTTGGGTGTTACAATAGACAACAAACTCAACTGGCGTGTCCACACTTCTCTCCTGCATAAAAAAGTGAACAAAAGACTATTTTTTCTTAGAAAGCTAAAGTATTTTAAAGTTGATAAAACATTGATGTCCATGTTCTACCATTCAACCATAGAAAGTATTATCAATTTTTGTATAACAGCATGGGCCGGGAACACAAGACAACAAGATAAAGAAAAATTAAATCGACTTATACGGAAAGCATGTAAAATTTCAATATCTTCATTCCCGTACTTGGCTGAATTGTACATAACAGCTTGCACTAAGAAAATTAATTCCATCTTTTTAGACAACAAACGTCCCTTGTTCCCTCAAATAAAAATATAAGTCAGAAGTAAAAGACCAATGCTTCTGATCTGTAACAAAGAAAGATACAGAAGGTCATTTTTACCATCATCTATCAAAATGCTTCCATCTTAACCATCTATCTTGTTTAGTGTACTTACGACCTTAGAGCATGCATCAAAATAGCATTGAGTGTGTATCTAGCTTACGATTATTATTGTTTATATTGCTGCTCATTTATATTATGTATGTGATTGTAAGCCTACTTGTGTGTGCATGTGCGTGCACGTGTGTACGTGTGTGTGTGTGTGTGTGTGTGTGTGTGTGTGTGTGTTTGTGTTTGTGTGTGTGTGTGTGTGTGTGTGTGTGTGTGTGTGTGTGTGTGTGTGTGTGCGTGTGTGTGTTCGTGTGTGTGTGTGTGTGTGTGTGTGTGTACTCGTGGTGGAACACCAAACCAATGTGCCAGGATCTGGACAATAAAGATGTATCTTATCTTATCTTATCTTATCTTATCTTATTGTTTTGAATGACTTGTAAACGATTCAAATATTTGCCGTTCAGAACTGCTTTGAGTGAGTTACAATAGTCTAATCTAGATAGGGTAAGAGTTGTTATCTATGTTTTTGTGGTCTCTTCGTTTAAATACTTTCGAACTTGGCCTATCCTTCTCAGCTGAAAATAAAGGAATTTTGACAGAGATCCTGCAAACCAACCGAGTGATAAGTGGTGGCCAATATATACACCGAGATTCTTGATGACGTTTTTACTAGATGCCATATGCCCATATAAATCAAAGTAGATATTTTCTAGATCTTTATTTAATCGTAAATTATTTATAAGAATGATGTCTTTCTTTTCTTCGTTTAGTGTCAATTTGTTTACTGTCACCCACTTTTTAATTTCCTAAAAACATTGTTTAGTGATAGAAACCATGTTTGGCAGAATGATTTTGAATGGTGCCATTAACGTGCATTTGGGAATCATCGACATAAAAATGATAATTCAATCCATGATTTCGTTAAATGCTTGCTAAGGGTTGTGTATATAGGGTAAAGAGCACAGGCCCAAGAACGGACCCTGTGGAACTCCATAATCGAGTCTGACCTGCTTTGAAAAGCTATTTCTAATTTGCACATATTGAACTCTTTCTGGTAAATATGACTTTAACCATGAAAGCACAGTACCTGATAAGCCAAATGAGCGCTCAACCTTGTGAGTAAAATGGAGTGGTCAATTGTGTCAAAAGCTGCTGCTGACGGATCCAAATGAGTTAAAAGACATATGTTTTTGCTATCAACGGAATCCAATAAATCAGACGTTACTCTTAAAAGCGCAGTTTTGGTACTATGATGAGTTTTATAGGCAGATTGGTAAATTTCCTCTAGACCATTTTTTTTTCTAGTGAGCCAAACATTGACTTAAACAATCTTCTCTAGAATATGTTTTGACAAATTGCAAATTCGAAACTGATTGATATTTTTTTAATTTCATTTTTCTCAAACCCTGGTTTTTCAATACAGGTTTTACAATAGCTCGTTCGAAAGTATATGGAACAGTGCCTGTGGCAAGTGACATATTGTTCACTATCTGAATAATGTGAGGTTGGACAATATCAGTACAGGTTTTGAGTACATGAGCAGACATGGGGTCAAGGTCACATGTTTTTATGGTTGACCCATTAATACAATTTAAATTATCACTATCTGTAACTGGACTAAAAGAATCTAATATCTGTCCAGTAAATTTTGAAAATTATAATTTTCCATTCGGCTCTAGGTCGAGTGAAGAGCGTATGGTATTAATTTTGTCATTGAAAAAAGTCACTTATAAGCTGCAAAGTTCGTCATCTGATGTTGCACAGGGGAGAGGGGATACTGTTTCTTTTCCCAGAATAGCATTGGTAGTCTGAAAGAGTTGTTTGGATGATTTCACAACTTGTAATTTGTGTAGATAGTATCTTTTTTTTTCTTTTTTTTTTTTTTTTTTGGGGGGGGGGTATTTTCGATGACTGAGTTGACTTTGTCTTGGTGGTTAATAAAGATGCCTCTGTGAACTTGGAGTTTTGATTTCCTCAACCTGCGTTCTGCCTGACGTCGATGTTTCTTGGCTTCTTTGATTTCAAGTGAAAACCATGGATAAAAAGGTCTCGACGAAATGTTTCTTTTTACCATTGGAGTATGTTGGTCGATTGCCGCTTTCAGAGTGTCATGAAATGTGTCAGCATCTAGGGATGATAGACTTGTCAGTGTTTTGCTCACGTCGTCCCGAAGTGCCTGTGTGTCTATTGTTCTCGTGTTCCTTGAAAGTATGTTTCTTCTTTCTTGCTTTGGTTTGTAGATGTTAATGTCAGCTATCAGAAGAGAATGATCAGATATAACCTTATCTTGAACCTGATGTTTAAGAACATGTGGGTAAGCAGTGTTGGTAATTAGCAGGTCTAAAATGTGACCACTACAATGTGTCGGCTCTTTGATTAACTACTTTAGATTACGATCGTCAAGAATTGAAACAAGGCGTTTGGTGTCTCGTGCAGATGAAACATCAAAGTGAAAGTTGAAATCCCCTATGATGTAAAAGGGGGAGGCAGCTTGCTCTAGTTGAAATAGTAGATCTTGGAATTCTTGGAAAAATTCTTTACTTGTAAATTTATTTTTCTTATTAGGTGGTGGTCGATAGATACATATCGCAAAGAAGGTACGTTGCTCTGATTTGGTAAAAGCAGTGGCTGATTCAAAAGTGCGATACGATGGATCATCGCAGATGACCTTTAATGGTAGACCTCGCCGATGAATAAAAGCAATTCCGCCACCGTGTGAGTCGCGTGAAAAAGACCATCTGTTCGAAGCCAAGTTTCTGTGATGTACAACAGGTCGATGGTCATTTCTTCAATTACGTCTCTTACAATGTTTGTTTTGTTGCAGCACGACAGGGTGTTAATACAGCCAATTTTTAAGTTTTGACAGTTACGTTGAAACACATTACGAGTGTCTATCTGCATTAATTTTTCTTGTTCACAGTAGTCACAGTTCTATTGTTAGAAACAGTGTCACCAGGAATCCCCTGACTCACCACAATTTGTCTCTGTTTCCTTGTCCTACCTCTCGTACCCCTCTTGTCTCTCTTCACTACCTTTGATTGACAAACACAGCTGTTTCTAACTCCTAACTGGGTCAAAGTAGTTAGCACGTCTGATGGTATGCTCAGACTTGGATTGTTTACATTTACAGCAGATCTTTTGTGTACTTAGTTGTTTTCCCTGTTTGAATCAGTGCGCAAGGGTGTCCGTGTGTCTGACACAGTTCTGAAAGCTCGTGGTGTCTGACTGGGCCCACGCAGTGTGTTTAACACAGATCTCTTGGTTGTTGACACAAGATGACGCAGGGATATTGTGGTATGATCTAGAGTTCACAACAAAACTGTAAACTTGCCGAAAATAGTTCAATAAGGCCAGTGTAAGAATTAGAAGTTCCAAGGCTAATATTAGTCTGGATCTTGTCTTTATATCCAACATTTTTACACCACTAGTTGAAGCAAATCAAGGGCTTTCACGTGATATTAAATTAGTAGAAATCACATTTCATAATCCAAAGAAATGGCGAAAAAATGCACAGAGATGTTTCAGCAGCCTGTTAGGCGCTTGAACACAACACACGTTATAATCTTTACAGTAGCTACCTAGATCTACCTACCCCCCCCTTCTCTCTCTCTCTCTCTCTCTCTCTCTCTCTCTCTCTCTCTCTCTCTCTCTCTCTCTCTCTCTCTTTCTGCCACGACCTATTGGTAGCAGATGGAGAGAAATTGTGTTTCAAGGTGATAGTAATGTCAATATGATTTTATAAGTGGACCCTTTTATGTCTTTATTCTTAGCCCAGCAGTCTAAAGTGCAACTCTTCTAGTGCACATGCTCATGCTGTTATCAGATTGAAGATCATAGCACTTACACGTGGGCGTCCTCTCTGGCTTCATGTTTTAGATCTAGAATCTATATGTCTTTTTTAATTCTTTACCCTAACTTTTTGTTACTGTCAAGTCTTGAATGACTTTAAAGACAATAAAGCACACAAAATACGACGAAAATATCCCTCTATGTATTTGAGGAAGTCTAATGCAGGCATATCCCACAATTTCCTTATATACCGTTATTTCAGCTGGTACTTTTCTGGACTACGATATGCATGGCCAAAGAGAGAGTCTCGGGGGGGGGGGGGGGGGGAGGGGGTTCTTGTAGTTGAATCGTTGGCGGAGTTTTCGAGGCTCCTCGTCCATTCGACAGTACTATTATACAGGGATGTTTAATTTGGAGGTTGCGCCTCACATGAAGCCTCAAAACGCTTACTAAACATAACTAAAAGTAACTAAAGTACCTATAACATACCATACAAAACCCTTCCCCCACCACCTCTTATTGTGGAAGTAGCGGAAGATCTCTGTCCTGTCTAGCCAGGCTGACCAACTTTGCTCAAGACCAAGGATGGAGACGACAGCGCCTGGGTGTACAGGTATGACGTCGTTTTAATCTATTACCAGGCATTAATGGCATTCTATCAGGGACTGGATTTAATTCGAGTATTGTGCTTTTTGAAGTGATTCAGCTCAGCTTGAGTCGAAAAGGACTAAAACGCTTAACAGTGGCCCTAGGTGCAGAGATCCCATCATACCCAAAACGCTCTCCCAAAGTTTGGGTACATCATTAGCTATCGTAAAGGTCATACAAACGAAAACCATGGCCCTGCCCGGTTCTAAAGACAACGCGATATTCCGACAGCACTGCAGCCTATACCAAACAATCGAATTCCGAGAGAAAGAGGTTTACCATAGGACACGCGACAGAGAGAAAGGAAGACGATTGACCATAATATAATACACTTTAGCCGCAACTATTGGCTGTGATGATGCCGACAGGCAAAGGATAACAGGTCATGTTTAACGGAGTTTAATAAGTACGCTCGAATTCACCGGTGTGTGTGTGGTGTAATTGTTCGAGTGTTAGGTTTTGCTTGCTGAAGTCGTGAGCTTAATTCCCAAATAATATAGAACTTTGTAGGTTTTTAAAAAAAATAGAGAATGCAGGTTCGAAGCAACCCATCTCTTATATGATCTAAGTCGCACCGAAAGGGACGAAACATGTAAACTACTTAAACATTTCTTTTTTAAACGTACGTACCTTTCGAGCCGTAAACGTGGCTGGCAAATCCAGTGAGAAGATCAGTCATAGTGCCTGCCTGTGTGGCGGACGTGAAGCCTGGGTCATTGCATGAGGGAAAGGAGTCGGAGTACTTCAATTTTCCGCCGGTAGAGGGCTCGCCCCAGTCAATGTACACACAGGTGTCTGAACCGTAGTCGTCGAGCCGTATCTGTCACACAATTAGTCAGTTTGATAATCGATGATGATAATGATCATAATCTTAATAATAGTCACAATAATAATCACAAGAAGAAGAAGAAGAAGAAGAAGAAGAAGAAGAAGAAGAAGAAGAAGAAGAAGAAGAAGAAGAAGAAGAAGAAGAAGAAGAAGAAGAAAGAAGAAGAAGAAGAAGAAGAAGAAGAAGAAGAAGAAGAAGAAGAAGAAGAAGAAGAAGAAGAAGAAGAAGAAGAAGAAGAAGAAGAAGAAGAAGAAGAAGAAGAAGAAGAAGAAGAAGGAGGAGGAGGAGGAGGAGGAGGAGGAGGAGGAGGAGGAGGAGGAGGAGGAGGAGGAGGAGGAGGAGAAGAAGAAGAAGAAGAAGAAGAAGAAGAAGAAGAAGAAGAAGAAGAAGAAGAAGAAGAAGAAGAAGAACATCTTTTATCAAAAGAGGTGATGAACTACTTTTTTCTACAGCACATAGTTTAAAGCGGCTTTTTATCTTCTATTAAATATAATTATGATACACATAAATTCTGCACACTTTTTACGCACTCTGATTGAATCATTTGCATATCAATACTAAAGGTATAAAGGGTATTGGTCACAATTTTCCATTTTCGTTCTCTTCAGTCTTGAGCTCTTATTTGGCTTCATCCATTTTGCAAATCAAAACAATTTTTCGTCGTTTAATTAAGGCTGCGGTCATAAATCACTACCCTAGCTCTTTCTGGGCGAAGGTTTTTGGGGGTCTAGACATAATTAACTTGTGGCTCGATATGGATATGCAGGTGGTGAAATAATAACTTCACAGAAGCATAACCGTCCCTCAAAACATAACATATGATATACCAAATTGAAGGAAATTAAATGAGGAATACATCCCAATATGAAACAAGGATTAATTTTGAACACAAGTATGCATTAATTAAAAGGGTTAGAAATGGCGATGGTGATGAGAAAAATAAATTTTGATGGAAAAAATTTATTCACCAAACATGCGAAAGCAAATCAGCATAGCTATCTTATCATATACAAGCCAAAAGCATAATCCATAAATTTATGAATACGCAGCTTTTTCTCTGAAAGCGATTTTCAATTTTTGTTGGAGTTATGATATTTATACGGAGTCCGGTTACATCGTTTTGTTGATGCAAGACCGCAAGAACTAATTCACTCGTTTTTCCACAAACCCACGTTTTGACAAAGTGAAACTAGATCTAGATGTTTTCGTTTCCTAAATCCTTTCCGAGTTTATCAATAGCAATAAAAAGTAATTATTACAGATGACGAATCGTGTTAAAATGAAACAAAACTGAGATACCCTATCACAGCCGATATATCGGCGATACGTCCGGAAAGAGACTAGAATTACACAGTTATTTCTGTTCTATGAATTTTAAAGGAGAAATTTGACTTTAAAATGTCGAGTTTCCCAGCATGTCCAGCTTTTTCGAAAGCAGTTGTTGGAATATCATGATAACGACTGCGAATAATATTTTTGATATAGCAGAACATTTTTGGTTTCTGACCCCATGGTCTTAGTAACTCAAAACGGTCAAAAAAAGTCAGATAGACCTTTGTGTGTAATAATAATAAAAATAATGAACATCATTTCTATAGCGCCTACTCCAATGTAAACACAGCTCTAGGTGCTTTACATAAATTCATGTACGAAGATTATTCACGCTCGTGACACACACACGCACGCACACACACACACACACACACACACACACACACACACACACACACACACACACGCACACAAACACACACACACACACACACATACTCACGCACACATTACACGCACACATGTGCAGACACATGCACGCCAAACACACACACACACACACACACACACACACACACACACACACACACACACACACACATCTACTTGCTTATCACACGCGCACGCTTACATATTGTTACGAAATGAGCACATACACATACATAACATAGAATACTATACACAATGCAATTCGCAAAATACATAAATGGATAAATACATAACATTGTATTGAACACGAATCTACTGACATAAAAATTATGTCATTAAATGTGTCTTTAAAGATTTTTAAAATTTTGACTCTGATGTTGCATGTCTCAAGGGTTGGGGAAGAGCGTTCCAAACTGATGAAGCTAGGTTGGCAAACGACCTTGCAGCTTATTTTTTTACCTCCTTTTCTAGGAACTCTTAACAGATACTGATCGCCTGAACTTAGTGATCTAAATGGAACATAAATCTGGATGAGATCACTAAGATATGAGGGAGCTTTGTCATTGACACATTTATGACATAATACTGCAATTTTATTTGACATTCTAGCAGACATGGGAAGCCAATGAAACGTTCTTAACATGGGAGTAGGGTGATCCCTCTTCTTTTTCTTTAGTACAAGCCTAGCAGCATGATTTTGAAAATGTTGTAACTTGTGAATAGTGGTATTTGGTAAGTTAGCTTGTAAAGCATTGCAATAATCGATGCGTGAAAACAAGAAAGATGACACGAGCGTTTTCAAAGAGTGTTCATTCAAAAACATAGATATATGACCAATTCTACGCAATTCACAAAATAAGATGGTACGTAAATAATTGATAAGATGTTCCATTGACAATTTTGAATCAAAATACACTCCCAGAATTTTTGCAGTATCAGTAAAATACAGTTTTTCATTTTCAGTACAAAAATGATCAAGGTCTATGGGGATATGGCTTTTCTTTGGGTTACATAAAAGAATTTCAGTTTAATTTTCATTAAGCTGGAGATTATTATCAAACATCAACTTTTTGACATCATCAATGCACAGAACCATGGTGGTAAGCAAGGATTTAATATCTGCTGATGGTGGAACAGATTTATATAACTCTGTATCGTCTGCGTACATGTGATAATTCATATTGTGCTTTCTGATCACAGCTCCAAGCGGCTGTGTATATAGCGTATACAAGATTGGACCCAATACTGAACCTTGAGGAACTCCAAAGTCTAGTTTAAAAATTGAAAAAAGAGAGTCGTGTACAACCACAGATTGTGTACTGCTAATCAGGTAGGATCTGAACAAGTCAAGAACCCAGCCAGACAGGCCAAACGTGTTGAACAATCGTTCAATAAGGATAGTGTGATCTATAGTGTCAAAGGCAGCACTAAGATCAAGAAGAGAAAGAATTGATATGTTGTTCGCATCCGCCTCACACAAGAGGTCGTTATATATTTTCTATAGCGCAGCTTCTGTGTTATGAAATTGCCGATAGGCAGATTGATATAATTCATATAAGTTGTTTTCGTTTAAATGATTCTTCAATTGAACCAAACAACTTTCTCCTTGATTTTTGATAAAAAGGGAACGTTGGAGACAGGTCTGAAATTCTTGAGCTCCTCCGGGGAAAGATGTGATTTTTTTAGAAGGGGGGTAACTAAAGCATGCTTAAATAGTGATAGTACTACTCCAGACTGAAGAGAACCATTAATGACGGAAGTTATAAATCCAATGACACTATCAAGATGTGAGATGAGCAGTGGTGTTGAAATGGGATCAAGACTACATGTTTTATGGAGTGATGATAGTATGATTGATCTTACATCTTCTTGTGTTACAAATTCATTAAAGATTGCCCCAGAGAATATTTCAAAACATGGTAGTTTATGGGGAGTCATGTCAATTTTTTTCCTAATTGTGGATATCTTGTCTCTAAAGTATTGATCAAAAACATCAGGAAGGTCACTTTTAGGTACATTCGTGGGAAACTTGTTGCTGGCTGGATCTTTCTTACCAGACAGCCGATTTATATTTTGTTATACAAAATAAAGCTTTAGAAGTGGTGCATTTATTAACTTTTTCGTAATAATACATGAATTTGGCTGATGTTATTAATGATTTCACTGTGTTGTTACAGTGTCTATAAATGTCCTCATGAATTTTTCAGCTTGGTTGATCTCCAACGTCTCTTAGCTCGTCTACGTTCCATTTTAGATTGCTTAATTTCCAAATTCATCAACGTGGCAGAAGGTCGATCAGTCACTGTTCTGGATTTGACTGGTGTAGGTTTGTTTAATAGTTGACACATCGTGGTGTTGAAAGTGTCTACCTTCTCAGAGGTTGAACGATGTATGAATTTTAGTATATGGCGAATGTTCCCTCCAAACTTTTCTTTATCAATGTCCGTTTTCAGGGTAGTTATTTTGCGGTGTCTCAGTTTGGGCTTTCAAAGGACACCATGTAATGATCAGAAATGCATTTATTGTTCTTTACTTGAATTTCACCGATTGCATCGACACAGTCCGTAATCATCCAATCTAATGTGTGGTTTTTTAAATGTGAGTGGGGACATCAATGAGTTGATAGATACCACGAGTATCTGGAATAGATTTGATAGATTTAACAATAGTGTCTAAGGTAGGCCTATCTTCAAAATATAAATTAAAGTCCCCTTAATTTATAGGCTGTGTCTTCTTGGTGGTATGCAGGTCCAGTAAATGCGGGAATTAAGTAATAAAATCTTTAATTGTCAGTTTGTTTCTCCTGCTGGGAGGTGGTCGATGGACACAAATATAAATGACGGGACACCCTTCGATATGTAGACTGATTTCATAAACATTTGAAAGTTTTAAAAGACGAAATGTTCTGTGGAGTGAAGTTTAGAGATCCTTTATAAATGACGCATATCCCTCCTCTTCAACCATTTCTTGGGACGGAGATGGACTAAATCCCGGTGGAGTTAAGCCGGCAATAATGATTTCATCTCCGACGTTCCGCAACCATGACTTCGTTAAAAAAAAATGCGATATCGGAGTTGGACTCAAGTATTAAATCATTGAGTAAGTCGGTCTGTGTGTTTAGAAGAATAATTTTAAGATTACTCGACAAGTCAGTTACGGTGTTCGTTGTGTTAACGGCAATTAAATTCTCGGGAGTAATGACGCTTCCGCGTTCATTTAAACTAACACACCTATTCCCTGTGACAACAATGATTGTTCTCTGTTTTCTTCTACCTCCTCATTTCCCCCTCTTGTATTTCTTAACGTTGCTGGCTGAGTCTTTAGATCTTTCAATACCAAGCTGAGACAAGTAAACGGTCGTTTCATATGTCATGTGTCTTTTTGTTTACAGAAAATAACTGGTCTCTAGTGTAGCACACCTTTGTATATCCCGCAGGGGACTCACAACACACACCTGACTCACAACTTGACAGTGTTCACTTCCACTTTTCAGAAAAATGTTGGTATAGCTATTAACATTATAAACGGGGTGGGGTTGGGTGGTGAACACGACTTTCCACAAAATACTGTAAAGGTTGAAAAATGCAAAAACCAAGGATAGAACTTCAATACCCAAATATATTTCTAGCAAATAGTTGGTAATTTGCGATCAAGCACTTATAAAAATAACACAAAAAACACAAAGGTTTCTTATTTATCCTGTATGCCAACTTGAAAAGCTACAATCCATCCTCAAAATATGAAAAAGACACAAAAATTACAGAGCAGGAAAACGCTGCCTGTCAGGCGCGGACCACCTATACACATTTCTAAAGATTCCAAATGGATGACACACTTAAAACAGCAGTTCCGGAGAAGAACAGAAGAACGTCATAATGACCTCATGAAAGAAAGACAGTTGTCAATAAAATTAGTATATATATATATATAATATATATATATATTGTGTGTGTGTGTGTGTGTGTGTGTGTGTGTGTGTGTGTGTGTGTGTGTGTGTGTGTGTGTGTGTGTGTGTGTGTGTGTGTGTGTGTGTGTGTGTGTGAATGATTGTGACTTTCAACCTACACTAAGGCTTTTGGCCTCTCCTGGCGCCACTTGCTGTGTCTCCTCTGTGATCTGGAGTCCCTTCACTCTCCGCACAATCGTGATGCTCTGTGACACCGTCTTGGAGCTCAGGGGGTTCTTCAACGTGAAGTCTAGCGAGTATGTACCTTCCTGTACAACAGAAAATAACACTTCACTACTTTAGAATTACAACGCTCTATCTGTTCAATCTCTATTTTTTAGATATTTGACGTTAAGAGTTTTGAGTTTCACAACATGTCAAGCTTTTTCGAAAGCAATTCTTTGAATATTTTGATATCGACCCCGAATAATTTTACTATTTTCAAATAGCAGATAGAAAAATTAGATTCTGACCTCATGGTCTAGTAGTAGTAGTATAGGGTTTTCCGGTGCTTGCAACTACTAAGATCATATGAGCGTGCTAAACACAAGTTGTTTACTTTCGCTAAAGTTCACTGCACGATTGGTTAACTATTTGACTTTAAAATGCTAAAGTATTAAAATTCAGTGTAAATATGTTTGCGATTTAAAACAACTCTTATAAGTAACAATAACAATTTTAAATAGTACGATTTCATTTTACAATTTGTCATAAAGGCCAATGGCCTTCATAGAATTCAAAATTTTGTTGGGACCAACGACGGAAAAAATGTCTTGCAATTTCTTGCATTTAGAATATTTCCTTCGGATTTCTCCAAAGTCTAGACATTCGGTTAAGATGTGTCTAACGGTAAAATCTGTGTCGCATCCGACACAGAACGGCTTCTCATCTCCCTGTAGGAGGTATTTGTGGGTCAGGGTCGTGTGTCCGATGCGCAATCGAGTAAAAATGACTTCGTC
>NW_004797323.1:1986172-1988683 GCF_000002075.1 Aplysia californica | reverse complement strand
ACTTAATGCTCATTATTGAAATCTACAATTTGATTTTATGACACTATTCAAATAAGTCACTATACTACAAACTACATCGTGTTCAAGATGTTTTATTTAGTAAGAGCTTTTCGGCACTGCAGCACAATATACACATAAAGTGGGGGAAGGTAAGAGGTGTTTCAAGGGAGTAACAATAAAAGACACACACAAAAAAAGAGGAGAGATAAGGACAATAGATGTTTGATAGGACAAATATATATTATGTTGGAATTAATAACATCTATTAAAAAAATTGCCCCTAACACAGAAAGCCTAATATTATTATGTGGTTGATACAAATCAATCAAATTATGACATTCGAGACGGTGTTTGTTTGTCTGAGAGGCGTGGCACACTTTATTCTGGATGTAATACTTGTAAGATCGAGAAAAAACATTTACAAAGGACGAAAAAAAAACAACAGCAGTGGACTGTGTCTAAGATATTATTATTATTATAGCAAAATATTATCGACAACGAACAAGACGACGATGACTTTGTTTGGGCATAATAGTAAGTGTGTGGGTTAAACGCCCCTACCAACACTATTACGTTATGACGCGGAACCTCCGAATTTAACGTCCATCCCCGATAAGACCGAGCCAAATAGTTTGAGTCTTATAAACTCCACAGAACGACCTGAGTTTTAAAAAGACAGTCTGGAATTCGAACTAAGGCCATCCACTTTGTAATGCAGCACGATAAAACTGAACTAATGGTGTGCCCAAGAAGAAGAAGAAGAAGAAGAAGAAGAAGAAAAAGAAGAAGAAGAAGAAGAGGAAGAGGAAGAAGAAGAGGAAGAAGAAGAAGAAGAAGAAGAAGAAGAAGAAGAAGAAGAAGAAGAAGAAGAAGAAGAAGAAGAAGAAGAAGAAGAAGAAGAAAAAGAAGAAGAAGAAGAAGAAGAAGAAGAAGAAGAAGAAGAAGAAGAAGAAGAAGAAGAAGAAGAAGAAGAAGAAGAAGAAGAAGAAGAAGAAGAAGAGGAAGAAGAAGAAGAAGAGGGTACCACAGTTTTAGGAGGAACATTTTTGTGTTTCGCAGTAAGGTTCTTGTTGACCGCAGGTTCATGGGGGTCGACAGTGGAAGCACTGGTCGACTTCGTGACTGGCCGGAGTACGCTTGCATATGACCGGCCAGGGACCGGGGTCATACCTGGCGGGCAGATAGCTTTTCGGGCTTCTTGAAAAGAGCAGCCATTTCGTGCTTTATAATCTTGGATTGGGCGTTCTTGGATCCAAGTCGGGCAATCCTTGCTGAAGACTGTGTGCTGGCCTTGGCAATTTGGGCAGCAAGGACTAGCCTTGCATTCCTTTTCAGGATGCCCAGTCTTGCCGCAGCGAGGACACACGGCTGCACGTCGGCATCGTGACCGACTATGGCCAAACTTCTGACACTGAAAGCAGCGTAGAGAGTTCTGCACATAGGGTCACACGTTCAAGACCAAGTATGATGCCCGAACGGTGGCTGGAGGGCGGCACGAATCAAAAGTTAGAATTATTGTGTTTGTTTCTAATGTGGACTCCCCTCACAGTTATCCACAATATCTTGGTTGGAGCAGCCTTTCAGCTCATGGCTGCGGACCACGCCCTTCGACTGGTTAAATTTCTGGTGTCGCTCGGAAACACAAGGAACACCATCGAAGGTCGTTATCTTTTCAAGTCCGGCCAGTTCTTTATCCGATGCGCACTTGATGAGGAGAGCACCAGAGGACAGTTTCTGGACATTCGCAGGAATGTATCCCAGAACCTGTCTTAGAGCATCTCCTATCTTGAATACGTTTAGATCAGTGATCTTTTTCTGTGCATCGGTGCTGCGGATGGTCGAGTACGGCTGCCGCGGAAGCTCCCTGAGAGGGGGGAGGGCAGAGGCAGTCGTAAAGGTAATTTTTCCGTTAGTAGTTTGTTTGCTCGGCTCGGCGGCCGCACCCGCTTCCACGAGCCGAGACTTTTTTGTAACATTGGGAGTTGGGGAAGGGTTTTTAATTGATGAGGAATCCATGTGAGTCTTTTTGGTGGTTCAACTCCGGGCTCCCCGCCCGCCATCGAGCCCAACAAGGGGACACATTGCTCGGATGACCAGAGCTGTGCCAGGGCTACCCCGGAGCTATACTCTCAACGAGAAAGTACAAGACCCTCCCGTCAAGATTGACCCCGGGCTTGATGTTGTTTCAACTCCCAACCGATTGAGTGGCATGGGCCGTGCCACCCTCCCGTCTAAGAGGAAAACCTGGGCCAAAGAGGTGTGTTGGTGAGGGACAGTCCGTAGACTGATCTTACCTCAACCGCCAGGTGCCCGGTTTCCCACCGCACGGGTCGCACCTCACGATCAACAAGGCGCCCACTCTGTGGGATGGGTGACCTCTCTTTTTGCTGCACATGAGGTCAGCGGTGGGAAGGAAGATAGAAGGAGAAGAGGAAGATACACCAAAGTAAGTGTCGCACACGATCCCAGAGGGTTGGGCTCCGTGTGCGACACTTCGCCTTTGAGGGGGTT
>NW_004797323.1:1977638-1985819 GCF_000002075.1 Aplysia californica | reverse complement strand
TTCTTCTTCTTCTTCTTCTTCTTCTTCTTCTTCTTCTTCTTCTTCTTCTTCTTTTTCTTCTACTTCTTCTTTTTCTACTTCTTCATCTCCCCCCGTCCCCTCCTCCTCCACAATCCTCCTGCACCTCCTCCTCTTCCTCCTCCCCATCTTCCTCCTCCTCTGTCTCCTCCTCCTCTTTCTCCTGCTCCTTCTTTTTGTTGTTCTTCTTCTCTACTTCTTCTCTTAATAATATGCATTTGGTACGGTGGTACTCATAACCTCTCGAACAAAAGACACAGGTCCGAATCCCATATGGAAGAGATACTCAACTTGTATTTTAGGATTTCTGCTGTAATGTGGGTCATTATGTCCGGCTAGGCTTGACCGGCATGTTCAAAACAATTCACCTTATCAATAATGTAAATTGTATGGAATCAGACGAAAAAAATATACACTTAAAAGCATTACTGCCATTCTTGCTTTACCAACCCATCTCTTCCTCCTGGAAAATTTTCCCACTGCTTGTCCCATCTGAGTGTGCAACAATTCATCGTTAACTCTTTGAGCACGCGCATTCTGGATCTTCGGCAACGTGTGAAGACGCCCTGATTTGGGTCTCTTTAAATAACAAGCATAGCTTCGTTGTTCACATTTATATATTTCACTTTTATTTACTTTATCTGAAACTATAAAAGGCAAGAACACAATGGAATAATAATGTAAAAAGTTTTGTGTGTGTAATGGTTCGATCTAATGATGATGGAACGTAATAAATGTTTCAGTTACTTGAGTTACGTCCTCAAAAAATAAAAGCAGTGGTGTAAAAAGCGATAACACAAAATACTTCTTACTATGTATATCTTTTTTAAAAATATTTATTCAAACCAGTCTTTTCTCTATCTTAATCTTTCTATTGGTCTATATTTTTATTTAGTTTGTCAGTCACGTTTGAAACAATTAATTTACTCTAAATAGTTTAGCCTTAAGTAAAAAAAAAAAGATAATAGCCCCACCTGTGAGAAGAGAAAGTGGAACGTATTAGTCGGAAACGTCAGTAGAGTCGAACCCGAGCCTGATGTGTAGCTGAAGTCACACTCTGTGGCATAAGCTGTGTGTTCGTGTGTGTGTGTGTGTGTGTGTGTGTGTGTGTGTGTGTGTGTGTGTGTGTTCGAGTATGTGTGTTCGAGTGTGTGTATGTATGTATGTATGTATGTATGTATGTATGTATGTATGTATGTATGTATGTGTGTGAGTGTGTTTATTTGTATGTGTGTATGTGTGTAAGTGTGTGTATGTGTGTGTGTGTTGGTGTGTGTGCGAGCAGAGGAGTGTGAAAGAAAGTGCATTAGTTACGTTGGAAACAAGGAAAAATGGAGAATAGAGGCCTACGGGGGTGGGGGGTGGGGGGATATAAAAATGGCACCATGGTAAAAATGATAGATACTTAGATGGATATGAAAACCTATAGAATGTTTAAAAGTTGTTGAATGGCGTACTTTATTTTCTCTGAAAAATATGAACAACAAAAAAGGGATATACTTGATAAAAATGAATATAGAGCTCAGAAAAAGAACAAAACTATTTAGACATGAAGCCTTTTAGTACACATGAAACTTATACTAACACACATACCCACACACAGACAAACAAATGCACATACACACACAAACACGCACAGATCTTCCCTTTCTATTTCTAATACTCTCACGAATCAAATAATTTCTATGTCTGCAGAATCTTTGCATTAAGATAAACACGATAATCCTCATGATAATGATTTACAGAATCAAAGCAATTAAAGATGCTTACTGTTGGAGACGTCTGTCACACTGAACATGACTCCTCTGTCTAAGGGGTAGTTAGTACCAGTTCCCATCAAGCCGTTGCGGGGGGAGTCAGTTGGCTGTGGGTTGTCCTCCTGGAAGACTCTGCTGACCGACAGAGCGGAGAACGTGCCGTACACGCCGACCTGGAGATGGGAATTTAACCCCTAAGACATTTCCATACGTTTGTATAGACACGTGGAATGTTCATTTAAGAGAGATTTAAACAAATCTAAAATATTTTTACCGTCATTTAAGAATACGCAGCTGCAAACGTTGGTGTAAAATCTTCTCAAAAGTCTCATATTTACCAATTGAGGCAAACGGCATTGAACCAATTCAGGAGAATGCAAGCACATTTGCTGTTTCATCTACACAGTTACTAAGGGGGTTAAGAACGGCTGACGCCATGTTTGTGAGGACGCAAGAAATAAAGGGATCGGGTGGGGATACAACTTCCTTTTTAGATAATCATCAGTTGCGCTTCTTTCACATGCATCCATTTGGGGATGACTAAAGACAAAGTAGGACTCTTTTTCTATCATGGATTCTGTTCAGTTTAACGCCAGAGTAGATTATAATTCGAGAACTATACGCAGTGATCAGAGTATAAAGAAAGACAGAAAGAAAGAAAAAAAGAGAGAACGAGAGAGCGAGAGAGAAAGAGAGAGAAAGAGAGAGAAAGACAGACAGACAGACAGACAGACAGACAGAGCAGACAGACAGACAGACAGACAGACAGACAGACAGACAGACAGACAGACAGACAGAGAAAGCGATTTTAGGGCGGGGGAGAAATCACCAAAAAATCATTTTTTATTTTTGTTATGCTTAGATGAAACACGTTTTTAAAAGGTAGGTTTATATTACTTGCTATTTGAGATTGCTTCTGGCCTTGCATTGAGAAAGAAATACTCCTTCTACTTGTGCAGCACTTGGTTGGGACTTGAATTAAGCAACAGCAACAACATCAACAACAACAACAGCCACAACAACAACAACCACAACAACAACAACAACAACAACAACAACAACAACAACAACAACAACAACAACAACACACTTTATCCAAAAGAGGCGGTGACCCTGGCGAGAAACATAAGTTTCTCTGGTTGCAGATAGGGGCAACAGACGAGTTACGCACTCAGTCACCACATGAACCGGTCCGCCATACACAACAACAACAGCATCAAAAACAAAAAGAACAACATCAACGACAAGTACAACGGCAAGAACAACAACGGCAACAACAACAACAACCAACAACAACAGCAATAGCAATCAGCAACCCGAAAACAAACCGTCACTCACCTGGACATCCTTAGTGGCACTGGAAGCGGCATTATAGATTGTGACCTTTGCAGTGTGCAGGCCGTCCTGGGCAAAGACGTGATTGATGTTCTGAGTGCCCCCGGGTGTGGTAATGGTGAAGGGTATTGGAGGAGACAACACACTACCGTCTCCGTAGTAGTCGATGACGATGCTAGCGCCGTCAGGAAGGGGCGACAGGCTGTATGTTATGGTGAACGTGCTGGAGGCTGTATGAGGGTCGTAAGAAGGAAGGGGTCGTGGAGAGTAGAAGTCAGGAGAAAAAACGGGAAGGGGTGGGGGTGGGGAAAGGGGTGGAGTAATTACAGGAAGGTGATAACATTTGCATACTGTCTGTGAGAGAATATCGTGATATAACTTCTCTATCTCTCTCTCTCTCCCTTCTCTCTCTCTCTCTCTCTCTCTCTCTCTCTATATATATATATATATATATATATATATATATATATATATATATACAAATATGGTTATATTATGTGTATATATATAAATAATATACTCTTTGAGAACATTTACTTTTCTGTCTTCTTGTATCCTTATGTCCCAGTGCTTAACAACACAAAACGTTTTACTTAAATGTTACTTACGTTTGTGTCATTTATAATATTATAGCAAGTTTCGCAGAAGTCTTTTCTGTAATATTTTAATGCTTTATATGATGTGGGCTAGTGGCCTTAATTACTGAATAAAATACCTTCCTACCGACTTACTTACTTGAGTCACTATAGCTCTACTTTAATTATGCTGTAGGTGCTACAATAATTCTTTTCTCTGTCTCTGGTCCTCTGTCTATCTGTTTCCTCAGTTACAGTTAAATTCTCGTCTATCGTCTCTCAAATTCTCCTCCCAAAATAGCAAAATGCTGTCGTGGAACAACAATCATTTAAGTGTAAACCTAACAACAGATAGAGGAACTATTAAACTCGAACATGACGTTCATTGTCTTTTTTCATATTAGCGAAATGAAACCGAAAACAAAGTTACGAAGCGTGAACTACTACTCCAAAGTCAGACAGGGGGCTCTCGTGGCCTAGGGGTTAAGGTGTTGGCCTCTCATTCAAAGGTCCCGGGTTCGAATCCAGGTAGCGACCGAAAAATTTTCTTCTCTAAATTTGTTTCCTTTCACCTCATTTCCTGCTCTCTAGCAATGTTATGTCGTCTGCTTTCGTCTCCTCTTTCTGCCCCCACCACCTCATCTCCTTTGCCCCTCCCTCTGGGCTCCTGATTCTTACTGCTGCCTTTCTACTGCTACTCCTTGGCTTCTTCTTACTGCTGTCTTTCAGCCACACCCCTGATCTTCTGGTAGGAAAGATTTACACCTAGCCTTCTCGGACAAGGGCAAAAAATCTCGGAGGGCCCGTGTGCAAGTTGCGCACGTTAAAGATCCCTTGATGGTCTAAAATCGATAAGAGTAGGCTTCGGCCGCCACCCGGGCAAAATTCAAAATTTCCTATCAACTAAAAATAGTAGGTGTGTCCAGCGCACTCATATGACCTTATGCAGTTGCGAGCGCCGTAAAACACTTTACAAAAACAAACAAAACAAAAAGCCAGACAACTAAAAAAAAACATCCCGTAAGACTACGTTTACAACTTATTGTAATAAAGAAACTGTTGGGGAAGGGGGAGGGGGAAGTGGGCGGTGGGAAGGGGGGTGTGGGAAGGAGGTGGGGGTACAGGAATACTGCTCACAGCCTTGCGGGGTATCGGGAGTGTTGATGGTCACTGCAGAATCCACGACAGGGTTTATGACGTTGATGGTGACGGTTTTGCTCACAGACTGTGCCAGGGGGGCGGTGGCAGTCACTGTGATCACTTTACTGCCCAGAGTTGTGTACGTCACGGCCTGTGTGTCGGCGCCGTTCTCGCCGACTCCTGGGATACACAGCAGGTAGAGCCTACAATGTCAGCTAGTTAATAACGTAAAACTGAAGTGATCATTATTTTGCTTTCTTTACATTTATTGATCTTGTCGGTAGCTATCAGACTGCCAGTGTCTGCCTTGTTTTTTTCTATCTGCGTCTGTCTCTATCGCTGCTTCTATTTGTCTTTGTCTATGTCCCAGTCTCAGCCTGCCTGTCTGTCTGTCAGTCTCTCACTCTATCTATCTATCTATCTATCTATCTATCTATCTATCTATCTATCTATCTATCTATCTATCTATCTATCTATCTATCTATCTATTTATCTATCTATCTATCTATCTATCTATCTATTTATCTATCTATCTATTTATTTATATATATATATATATATATATATATATATATATATATATATATATATATATATATATATATATATATATATATATAAATTATCATTATGTATCTTATTGATCTATGGTGTGGATGATCATGGTCCAAGCGCTTCGGTACTTGAGACGTTTTAGGGAGTTTTTAAAGCTCTACAGCCACCTGGATCGGTCCTATCGGAGATAGACCTTGAACTCGCAGGACACGCCTTAAAACGAACTTTGCAGTACTTTAGGGGCATGAAACCGTTACATTTGAATGGGAAGGGTCATTAATGCCCAGTTTCATTCAAAACCTTCTTGACCGGCGATTATCATAAAGTTAGCAGAACAGACGGATGGGGAAGGATAGAAATAAAATCAATCTGTGTTTCAGTTTACTTCTTCGTTTAACACTTTTAAAGCCCAGTTAACTCTCTGATAATATTATGGGGACAGTAAGTTGAAGTAGACTAAAGGAATAATAGACCTAGATGAATACTAATCTGTACCCTTGTGGCCCGCTCAGACTTCATGGAAAGGCCTTCTGATTCATTGTACTTGTATGTTTTCCGCCCCCATCTGCACAGTTTAGATCGTACATGAATCGGGCCTTTTCGACCTTGCTTGTCAGGGCAAGTTTGGGCTGAGAAAGATGTCCCAGAAGACAGATTCTGATGCTCGATGATCAAAACCTCCTGAATGGAAATCGAAATCACGCTTCGTGTGTGCGACAGAGAAACGCCTGCCGAACTGCAACGAGCCATACGCCGTTTGGAAGGCCTGTTCATTTATATAATATATACTAATTTAGCGTTTATGCTAAAGTTCCAAATCTAAAACTTCTGATCTATGTTGTGTCACACAGGCTGAAAAAAGAATAACTTAAACAGCGCACAAGAGTAATAAAGTTTCCCCCCCATCAAATACATTCCTAGTATTTTTAAATGCCACATTGTTACTGAAAATTCCGCATTGTAAGATGCATTGTCATATTGTGACTTCAAATGTACAATAGAAATATTTCCATAATAACACCATGGGCTTGCGATTGTCAATGCAACATCCTTTTAAATTCAAATATAGCATTATAACTTCTAATATAACTTTACGTTTGTTGGTCGCTAAATGCTTCTGTCGCGAGGATATCAAATTGAAACTTACGTTGAGAAACAAACTAAAGAGTAGATCTAGAGACCCACTCCCTTTAAAATTGAATTGCTAAAATGCCAACCCAACCCGTCTTCTTTTTTAATCGCACGAGAAGTTGGAGATTTCATAGAGCTCGGACACATAACCCGCGCTTATATCAATATAGTCTTCAAGAACATAGAGGCCAATTTGTCAGCATATTTGATAAGGGAAGAATTTCATGTAAATTTTTTGAGTACTAATGTTTGTTTACTCTAAACTGTCGACTTTTCTCCATGATTGCTTTTAACCCCTCCTTTTTTATGTGGAATTACATTTGAAGTTTTTATGTGGTATTGAAGTTGTGAATTTGATATAGCTGAAGTGTGTACATGTTTGCATTTGAACGTTCTATGTTTATATTTGAGGTTATTTCGTGCCATTTGAAGTTACAAAGTGGTAATTGAAGTTTCTATGTGACGTTTGAAAACACTGGGCGCTCATTTGATTGAAAAACCCCAACTATAACAATAGTTTTATTATTTCTACGTCGATATCAAACATGTATGACAGAGTCTGTTGTGCAGTGAGTAGGCACTTTGACGTCGCAAGCAGAAGACCTACTTTTGTTTTCCGGGTGGACAGAACTTTTATGTGAAAGTATCTTCGCCTTTCTGCTGGGCGGTTGTATCCGTTTTAACAGGCTTAGGTCGCAGCCCGCCTTCTTAGTGATCTAAATTGTGCCGATGTAAAATATCTACATTGAAATAAAAAAAGGAACAATAGATATGTCTAGAAATGCATGGAGTGGAACTCATCAGTCGTATTTAGCCCTGTGATGATGACGTACCTTGTCTCTGTGTCACAGTGGGGCTGTTGCCGTCCCCGAAGTCCCAGCTAAGCTGAGTGAGGGCTCCTTGATCTCCTCTGAGACAAATTATAACATTGAAGCAAAGGTTTATTTACAGTAAATGCACCAATTGAGACATAGCATGATGTCATTATGGGTTCTTGTTTATTTGAAAATAAAGTTGAAGTTCAAGAACAAGTGCTGCTTTAAAAGATATTTTTACATACTATGAAATGCAATAACAAAAGACTGGTTTAAAAAAAGTATATTATCAATTTGTAAATCGTGTCAAATAAATGAAAAAAAGAGGGAAATGTTAGGAGAAAATAACTGATTAGCAATTCAAGTTGACAGCACATGCAAATCATATGATTGGATACTATTTCGGGCCAAACGTTCACGACGATGAATCTCACACTGCAGCTTACTAAAGAGCTACTTCCTACTTTCAGGTCACATTTAACAATATTACAATATGTCACTTTGAAACGCCTGTTGTCAGTAAGTTGTAGCCAATTTTGTATGCTGTTAGTCCCCGGTATTTGCTTTAATGAATGTCAGATCTAAAACAAAACAAACTAATCAAATAAATAGATATTACAAAAGAAGTTCTGTAAGCTGCCAAGTGTACCCACCGGTACATTTTGAAGGTCACGTAATAGGGCTGGTTGAGTGGGGCGGACGTGAACTCCAGGGCGATCTGCGGGTCCACTAACTTCTCCACCACGATAGCCTTATGGCTGTATGTGCGACTGCCCAGGACGTTGGACATCTTGACGGTGACATGGTAGTCCAGTGTGTCGTCTAGCTGGCGCCTAGAAGAATGTATAATATATA
>NW_004797323.1:1962577-1977271 GCF_000002075.1 Aplysia californica | reverse complement strand
GAGAGAGAGAGAGAGAGAGAGAGAGAGAGAGAGAAACATAATAATATTATTGGACATAGTGACGAAAAGCAAGAACAAAAACTTACTAAATCGATACCCGCCCCCACCCCCCAATAAAAAAACAACAACAACAACACACAAACAAAAACAAACAAAACTTACGTGTAACCCGGGGGTCCAAATGAGACGGTGTTGGTCACTTCCACAGGCCCCCCGTCTCCGAAGTCCACCTCTATGGTTGGATCTGTCGGGAATGCACCGGTTGAGGAGACAAACTCAAAGCCCAGGTAAGCTGGAGGGTTGTACAGGTAATACGCCTCAGCGGGTAAATTCCAGTCGATGAGACTGAAGCCCACTTTGACTAGCACATCAACGGTCCGGATGAAAGTTCCTGAGAACAAATTATAGGCCCATCAATAATTAATACAATAAAGTATCTATCTATCTATCTATCTATCTATCTATCTATCTATCTATCTATCTATCTATCTATCTATCTATCTATCTATCTATCTGTAGATAGTACATAGGTAATCCGAACAATCTACATTTAATCAATTGACAGAGAGAACAGTTAGTAACATAATTTATCAGTCTGTCTACCTGTTCACTAAATGAATTTTGGGATAAATCATAATGAAATTAAAAATGAAGCCTACTTAAAATGTACATTCGGTACAAAAATAAAACGAAATAAATAATTTTAGATTTTTATTGATCCTTGAGTAGATTTGGTTTACAATAGCGTTCATACTCAGATACACAAACTACTGACAAACATTAACAAATAATTATTATTTGTACCTAGGATAATACACCAGTGTTACAATACCTCAATATCACACTAAGGCTGGTTTATAGTGGGACGGTGTCTCAGCGCCTTGTAGCTGTAGCTAGAGTGCGTTCAAAATTCGTGGCGCAACTTATCCGCAAATATCTCTTTAGCAGGTAAATCAATGTCGTCAATACTTTGCAAAGCAGTTTGCATCAATTTGTCTTAATTTAATAATATTTTTTCACAACATTCGAGTCTTGACTAAAACTCTTTTCTTCAGAAATGTATATTATTTAATATAAAAAATCTCCGTCTTGTGGAAAATGAAATTGTTCACAGCACTTCCCACTCCTCACATACATTTTGTTTACTCATAAGGCCAACTTACAGTTAACCAATGACACTTTTTAGTGGCAAAATTTGTTACAATAAACAAACTTCATTGTGAACACATTTTTTGCACTAAAGGTTCTCAAATTATGCGTTCAATGTCATGACAACAGCAAAAAAATGACGGACTTGTTTTAATAGCGATATTGCCCCAGCTGTAAACTTTTTAAAAATCTGTAAAAACCACCTGCTTGGATTTTTTTATTTGTATTTTTTAAAGAATTTTCTAGAATACAGCTAAAATGTGTTTACAAAAATATTGATCTGTTAAGACAAATCGCTACAAGACATTGTGCAAAAGCTGGAGAGGCAAGGTTTGATAGTTTAGGAAATATTTGACAATAATTTGCGCCACGAATTTTTTACCACACTATAGAATTTCACATGAGTTGACTATTGGTATTGGCATATATAAGGGAAGACGCTGTAGTATTGATGGTGAAACTGTCCAGACTCGGCCCGTGGCACACAGACGCTTGGATGATGTCGTTTTTAACTTCTTTACGCCGCAAATGTGTGGCATAGAGTAACAGCGGACGAGACAACGGGGCATCTTTGAAGACGATTTCCCAATTACAGATTGCGTCTTTTTAGTAACCGTCTTTTCGGCCCTTGTAACACAATTTGTTCATAGAAGTACCGACGAGTTGAAGTCTCACGAGGTGTTACAGCTGAGTAATAAACGCAAATAGAAAGAGGTGGGATAAGGACGATATATATTTGATAGTAAAGAAGGAACAAACTACATCAGAGCGCCCGCTAGCCACCCGCAAACACAGTTTTAGCATAGGCTTACATCAAAATGTTTTTATTTTAAATCAACACATCAAAGCTTCATATCATACGCGCTTGGAATCCCCCAAATATGCAAATATAAAGAGATTTGTTTTCCGGAAAATGATTAAATTCGTTGACAGCTTGAAGGTACAAAAGGGAAAGAAACAAAGTGAGACGCCTTGAAACTGTGATGATTTGAGAACGCGTCTGCTTTATTAAGAAACGCCTCCATTCACAAGTAGATATCAATTCCAGTTCAAGGTAGATTGTCCATCTCTCTCGACTGTTCTTGGAGATCACCATTGCTCCAATAACTCATTGGAAGTGTTTTCCTTCATTTTAGAATATTTTTCATCGTTCACTTACAGATGGGGGCACTATGTGGTGGCATTCATCATGAGATGTTTTCCTCAAATTAACTGGGTGCAAAGACATACTTCTATTCTTTTTTTACTCCTTTTCTGCGTCCACAATTGCCAAGGAATCTTCAGGTGTTTTTTTTAAATTAAATGTCTTTTTGTTTCCTAAATATGTACTGCACCGTTCCACTATAACTCTAGCCGATAGCCTAATACAGACAGTAAACATGATATTGCTAGTCGCCACTGTGTTGCGCCCTTGCTTTATGCGTCAGAAAAGTAGTGTCAGAGAAACCATTACCTGAAGAAAAATGAATACCATAAAGCCATCTTTTTGGGGGGCTCCAGTGGCTAAGTGAGTAGTGAGTTTTGACTCAAGCAATGTCAAGCAAGTGTCGGTGACACGGGGATCAGATGGGTGGTCACTGGAGTGTGTCCTTGAGCAAGACACGACAACCCTAGCTCAAATTACAGGGCGCTGCACAGTGGCGACCGACAGTGGCATTGTTTGTAAACTGTTCTGTATTTGTGTAATAGTGTGTATTTATGTGTGTATTTATGCATGTATGTATGTATGTATGTATGTACGTATTTAAAATTATGTATTTATGTATGTATGTATGTTTGCCATTGTAAAACAAAGTGCCCTTCTGGGACAAATAAAAGTGTAATTTATATATATTTATTTATATATATATATACATATATATATATATATATATATATATATATATATATATAATTTATATAATATAATAGTAATATCCATTAACCTGCGCTGTTTGATATTGTAGCGGTGACAGTGCAGGTACATCCATTGATGAAGTCATGGGTGAAGGTCCACGCGCCTTGCCAGGTATCACCCGGGGTTGCAGGGGAAAAATTTTCATTTGAACTTCCGTCCTGGTGATATTAATGATAACAAGGAAGCGATTTATAAATAACGAACGATAACAATGAAGCTATTTCTTATGTCATGTTAACGCTAAGTCATAATCGTCTCAGTTGACAAAAATTGTGTGCGAGGTATAACGATGTGCGTAGGCCTATACTCGTGCAACAAGAAAAAGAGAAGAAGAATTTAAGTTGAGAGAGAAAGAGAGAGTGAGAGAGAGATGGAGAGAGAGAGAGATCAAGAGAGAGAGAGAGAGAGAGAGAGAGAGAGAGAGAGAGAGAGAGAGAGAGAGAAAGAGAGAGAATATACGTGTGTACAAAGTTGCAACCTTTAAGATTAAAACCCAGACTTGATGCCCTCAGACATAAGTATACCAGATCTTCTAAAAGAAGGTGTTGGTCTCTTGGGGATAATGATTAAGAGGATGGTGATGATAACGATGACGATGAGATTTTATTTTCTATGATAATGTACCTGAAACACTACTACAACAGAGACATCAGAACCGCTATCCATGTCCACTGTGAAGGTCACAGTATCGTCTGTGGTGACATCATCTAGATCAGAGACCATTGTTGGGTTAACGATGGGATTCGTTACGATGAATATTCCAGAGTCGACGACACTGTTGAGCTGATTAGATGCCTGTAGAATCCATTGAGAGTACATGTTGAAATATCAGCTTGAGGGTGTCTACAAGAAGGATTGTCAGGCACGGATCACAGAGTATTAACTCTTTAAAAACGAATGGGACATATATGTCCGATCAGAAGCAGGTCTAAGGCAATGATGTGGGATAGTTGGAAACATAACACATTAACAAAATAGGAATTTTCGTATTTTATGGTATACATATTACTGATTGCCTTTTACAGTTTCTTGTAAATAAAATAAAATTGAAACATCCTTGAATAAAAAAGTTATACTGCGAAACAGCTCGACTTGAAGAGTTGTAGAATTAACAGAGCACGAGTCCCAAAAGAGTTATGAGGGGGCTCTCGTTATCTAAATGTACGGCGGTCGCCTCTAATTCAGTAGGTCACGGGTTCGAAACCTGACACGACAAATTTTCTCCTCTAAAATATTCTTTTAACCCTTCTTTCTTACCCTATATTCATTTTCTGTTATCTGCTTTCCTCTCCATTTGCCCCCCCCCCCCCCCCCGCACACCTCCTCTGGGCTTCTGACTCTTTCTACTGCTACTACTGGCTCCATCACTGTCTTTCAACCAATCCCCTGATTATGGGTAGGTAAGATGAAACATCTGACATTCATGGATTAGGCCTAAATAAACTCTGAGGTTCCGTGTGCAAGTAGGGCACCTAAAAGATCCCCTTGTGGTCCTAAAATCGATAAAAGTAGGCTTTGCCCGCCACCTATTCAAAATTAATCTCTACCAAAACGAAAAATGCTTCATGTGAAAACAGTCAGTTTTGTCCCACTCGCTCATATGAACTTATGCAGTGGCAGTATTGTAAAACTCTTACCAAACACAAAAAGAAGAGCTTAGAAGCAGAAAAAATAATCCGCGGGAAGAGAGAAAATGAGCTGTGCTGTGCTGTGCTTGTTAAGTGAATTTTTTAATATGTATACTTTTGTGGTTTTTAAGATACAGGGAGTACCATTTAAAAAGTAGTTAGTATATAATACGGAATATGAATACGCATCAAGAGGACATTGTACGTTTAATATTGGGTGCTTATGTAACTGACTTTATGCAAACATCTCAAGGAATATAATGTTGAAATGTCTAAAATTAATATAATATATTATAATATATATATTATATACAACGTGTGTATATATATGTATATGCATATATATATATATATATATATATACATGTATGTGCGGGTGTATGTGTGTGTGGTTGTGTGTGTGTGTGTGTATGTGTGTGTGTGTGTGTTTGTGCATGTGTGTGTGTATGTGTGTGTTCATGTACTTGACGAAATTGCACTCTCTAATAATTGATTTCTTATCGGTTCGAATTAAACTTAAGCCCACAGCGTTCCTGTTAGACCATAACATGGGAATAAAATGATAATCATACGCACATTTCTATTATTACTAAATGACTTACGAAATCAATTAACAAAGTACGCAATACTGCTGCTTATCAACATTTGTAATATCAGCTGCTACCTTTATGTCTGCTACTCTTTCTCTTAAATGAGGATAAACACTTTTCAGCATTGATTACAATGACTACATCCATGAGGATGATTATGGTATGATGACATCACCATGGTGATGAGCAAAGCAGTATAAAACAGCCTCCCCCCTCCCCCCTGAGATTCAAGCCAGCCCATGTCCCCACGGCTTACTCTCAAAAATAGAAAAAAACAGCAAATCAACGTCTATTTTAACTCACGTCCACCCTACTTCCCCTTACACACATACAGAAAACAATTTTTTTAATGACGACCCCCCCCCCTCAACCCTACCCTTAAAAAACAACAACAGGCAAACTCACATTTAAATGATAGGGGTACCCTCCCGCTGGCAGTCCGCTCAGAACCACCGACTGCCATCTGTATGTGAGAGGGTCAGAGGTGGCCAAATCCACAGTGACGTCATTCCCATCAAACGTCAGAGAGAAGGCAACATTGGACCCTCCGTCAATTTGCCATTTGACCCGGAAGACTTCTCCAGTCGGCGCTCCGGACTGCTCAAGTCTGAGGTTAACAATACGCTCCTCTATGTACACAGTGAAACTGGAAGCGTTGTAGCTGATCTGGTGGGCCAAAGTAAGATATTTTTTCAATGGTCGGTTAACCCTTTAGACACTGAGCTCCAGGGTCTTAAATGGGCTCTTGGGTAATTTCATTACATTTTTATGTCTGCTTTTCTACAGTTCATTTTCGTGTTGATTTTTTATATTTCTTTCAATTTCTTTGATTGTAGTATTACTATGCTGGTGTGTATAGGTGCTGTTTCGTATTTGTGTTCTATTTCTGTAGACGTATATCATATTTTGGTTGGTGTGTCATATCACGATTTCGGTATCCCAGGATATTCGCCGCTTTGCGTTCATTCCAATATTTTGTTACAGAGGTTCAAAGGGTTAAATAACGTATCCGACTACCCATAGGTTTTGTTTAGGCAGATAGGTACACCGCTTTCAGAATGGAGGGCAATGCTTTCTGTGGTGAGATGCGACGTTTTTGTGATTGTTTTAAGCTACTTGTTATTATTTTCCTTTACTTTACTCTTTGTACCATGCTAGTAAGTCTATAACTTCTTTTCCTCTTTGGATGCTAAAGGCCATTATCACGTCACGAAGGCCGAACTATTATTGTTATAATATTATGCGAAAGTGAAACATTTGTTTTCTTTTGGTCAGATCATAGGGGTTGAAAAATGAAGGCTTTTGTGACAAAAAAGGCCATCTCCAATATCCAAACCTCAGGGGAGAAAAAGGGGCGATGGGGTCATTTAGATCCCAAGCAGAATATTTAACCACTGTTGCATTAGATATTTAGTCATAAGAATGCTTTTAAATGCTCCCACTAAAACTTTTTTTCCTATTTTACTCACAATACATTTCAATATCAGCTCTTTCTAAAATTTTCAGCTTTTGAATCCAACACTTTTTGTTACTAAGCCTGTCAAAAGTTCCACTCGTCTTGCTCGCATGATCGGTCTGGGTATTAAACATACAAATGTACTCATTATCGGCAGTCAAAAGGAATCAAGTAATAACCTCTGCCAGCATTCTTTGTCTTTTTATTCCTCCCCATATTATTAATGTGTTGATATAGAACATAAAAAGCTCCGATATCAAGAACTAACTCTTTGTAAGCTATTTTTCTCTTATATTCGATTATTATGCTCTATCAATCATTACAACAACGACGACGACAACTATGATAATGATGACCATGCTGATGATAAGAGATACACACGTGATATATCTTTGTTCAACATTTCTAAAGTGTAAAAGTCCCAATAATACTAAGGCAAAATGAATGTCACAGCCTTTTTCAGGCGCTTGAATGACTCATCAGTATCGATAGAGCCAGAGACAAAATCTCTGACGGACTAAATTATTGTTACCATATAGGAACAATACCCCCCCCCCCTTTTTCCTTCCTCTCTCCTCCAAAACGTCTCAGTCCGCGAAAATCTCTTATCTCAACTTATTTCAAAGAAAAACTAATAAGCATAGTAGCTTTACCCCTTAACAAACTTGAACGGCATACATTTCTTATATCTTCAGCAAAGTGGGACAGGTTCAAAACAGTACAGACTCCTCCCCCCTCCCCTACCCTTTTTCCCTTTTCAAGAAAGAAAGAAAAGCACGAATATAATATGCAGATGACATTGCAATTAGCTAAGTCAATGTTAGTTCTTGAAAATGTTGCTTCAAAGCAACAATTTAAGCAAACATAAAAACCTCACTTCTTTGGGCGCAAAATTAAAATATTTCCCCTTCCCTACTTTCCCCTGCCATCATGTCCCTCACCCCCCCCTCCCCCGCTTTTCCTCTCCAAACAAGCGTAAAAAATAAGTGAACTACTAAACTGAAATGTGATGATAAGCGCTATCTAATCCTGGATTCTACTCGTTAGTCTATCTACGTTGTTTTCAATACTCACTGTTTCGAGCGGGAAACGATGTGTGTGGGTCTTACAGGTCCGGAGCTCCATCCACTCCGTCGACCCACAAGTAGCGTCCCAGCCTGCTGGGCCTAGATTTAAGTCGTGGCTCGGAAGGCCGGTTCAACCTTTGCGTCTGTTTATATGCCCCCGTGCTCCCTTATTCTCCTACATTCATTAGGCTACACTGAGTTTGTTCACTTATTTTACGTGATTCTGGCTCGTCTAGTAATCACAGCGAATTATAGATCACACGCCCCCTTGATCGCATTGATCAATACAATAAAAACCAACACCACACATAAAGAGAATAGACGAGTCACCCCAGTTTAACCCATCTTGATAAAACTAAACACAAAACAGGGGGAGGATATTCAAGAAAGTACTGACGTCTCGTCCCTAACCAAGCTCTCATCATCCCCCCCCCCCCATTCCCCCTCCGCGTTACGGTTATCCCAGGACATAATCGTCTTTCCACAACGGGACCCTCCTTGTCCGTTGTTAGAAACGCCTGTCAATCTCTCGGCGCTCTTCTGGTTCACCACCCCGTTCACCTTCGTTTGAAGCGTCATCTTCCGTTTCTGCGGTTCCCCCCTCACCCCTGATAGGTCTAAGACATGCCGCGGCATATGACCAACCTCTACGTTGTTCGCGGAGTTCACCTTCGTGACAACCCCGCGGCCCCACTCCGATGTGCATTTTGCATTTCCCGGCTTGATCCAAACTTCCTCACCAACACTAAACGAGGCCGTTGGGACTGAGTTTCCACACTCTGGTTCTGCGGGTGCCTCATCAGGCTGCCTCCACTCATATGTCACAACCGACTTGTGCGGAATCGAGTCTTCGTTCTGCTCACGCTTGGGAGAGCAATTATAGTAATACACTGCTTCCAATGGTGAGATGTTCACCCTCTCTGCCATAGCCTTGATAGTGCGATGATTTCGCTCGACTATCCCGTTTCCACTAGGCTTTCGCTCGACTATCCCGTTTCCACTACGCCTATACGCTGCCCTGAACATTGCGTTCACGTTCGAGTCCCGCAAGAACCCCACGCATTGCTCTGACTGTGGCATTATCGAGTAGAACCTCCCCCACCGGCAGCCTCTCGTGGAACACTTGGCTCAACTCGTCAATGATATGTTGAGCAGTTTCACCTCTAAACCGTCGCCAGATCACAAATCGACAAGGTCCACAATCCACCAAGGTCAGGCATGGGACACCAGTGTAGTGCGTAATGTCAATTGCCAGCCGCTCCCAGATCCCGCTAACCCCCAATTCCCCAACATCGTGGACTCCAGGAGCCGGGTCTATCTTACTACACCTCTTGCAGTTCTGCACCACCCCCTTCACCTGCTCCTTGGTGATCTGCGGATCCACCTTCTTTGCCAGGTACCATGACCTCTCGACTCCCATGTGGTGTTTATCGTGCAGTTGCTTCACTACGGACGCTGAGACACATGCGACCAAACCGTTGCACTCGTTACAAGTCCTTATCCATGACCTTGGGACTCTGGTCAATTTATCGGCCTTGTTGTTCGTCGATGCCACAAGCCTAACGTCCATTGCAAGTCCTAGCTCCTCAACCAAGTCCTTCAGCATCGTCAACCACCGTTAGATCAAGATCTCTGCAGCACCTCTCGTCTTGATCCTCCTTTCCTCCGACAGCGTCACCTTGATCCACCTGCATACGGTTGCCGAGTCTGCCAGAACCATCATCCTCTGCAGCCCCCACTGGACCCCCAAATTGATCCCCTTTAGCACTGCCTCTAGCTCGGCCACGTTAATGTGATGAAAATCCCCACTTTTGCGCATCCAAGCCCCATCCTTCACCTGCACGTCGCCAATTTCTACTATCACTCCCATCGCAATTTCGCTTGCATCGCACCACACGACACCCTCTTTGGATCGGTCCACTTTCCACTTTCCTCCCACTGGGTCGTGCTGTGCCACTTGCTTCACAATGTCCTCCATCACTGACTGCCCCCTGTCCCCAACATAGTCGTCCCAACCGGTTCCCTCGACCTGATGCTTCACAAAGCTGCAAGCCAGGCGTAGCCATCCGGCTACTGGGTAGTGCCCCACCAACTTCCCACAAACAGTTCCCGTTTACTCTGACCACCTTTGGTACCTCTGCGTTCCGCCCGAATACCAGTGACCCGTTCTCGTCCCTCGTCAACTTCAACCCGAGTACCGATCCACCCTCCAATGGTACTGTGGGTTTAGCTTCCGGCCCATAATATGACCTCAAGTGTGAAATCACATACTCAGCGTTCACCATTGACACGTCCACCAGTATATCGTCGATATACGAGCTTGTGGCCTTTTTGATCTCCTGGGACTGGCTAAGCACTGTTATCAGCACCTTTGTCATGATACAAGGTGCAGAGTTCAATCCAAACCCCAACCTCGTCAAACAGTAGGTTCGGCCCTTGAATCGCACCAGTTGAAATTTCCAAAGCTCTGGGCTCACCCACATTTGCAGGTAGACTGCCTTCCAATCCACGATTTGAGTCTCTCCACTAACCCTTCTCCACTCACGAAAAGTGTCCGCACAGACATGGAATAGCTCGTCCCCCGTGTGGCATTCCACCAGTTCGTTGAGTTCCCGAAAGTCTAACACTGGCCTGACCTTGTTTTTCGTGGGTTGTTCCACCGCCAAAAGTGGGATAATTCCCCCTGCATCTCCTTCCCAAGGAACGAGGATCCCCTCCTTAATCCACTGCTCAACTTCATGTTCAAATTTCTCCAGGTTTGCCCCGTCTAAGCCCCTGTCATAGAGTGCGACTCTATTTTTCAAGTTCGGTGTCTCCTGGCCTGCCCCTTTCCAGAAGTACCTGACCGTCCATACTTTACCATCAAACTTTGCATCGAAATCCTTATCATGAATGACCAGTTCTTCTCTTTGACATGTTTGTTCCCCTGCTGGCACCCCTGCAACCAAACACACCACCCGTTTTCCAGATTGGATCTTGTGTTGCCCCACCGTCACCCCTCCTAGCTGTCTGATTATATCCATGCCAATCAGCACATCTATGCCCCCGACTATGTGATCTATCACAGTTGCCCTCGTACTGACTTTTTCGCCATCTACCTCCAACTCAATCTGCGCCATCCCCTTGCATTCTTCCATCAAAAGCCGATGCTTGCACCGCATCTCTGGTCCATCTGTCAACCAAACCAGCCCTAATCATGGTGTTCGAACACCCTGTGTCGATCAATGCACGTCGACTGTGACCTTGCACGGTGACTGTAATCATTGGGACCCCTTTTACTCCTGTATCGCACACTGCGTCACTCCCAGGCCTCGTGCTTCCTTCCCCACGACTGCCTTTACCAGCATGCTCGCAGTACGCCGCAATATGCCCTACCCCACCACACCTGTAGCACACAAGTGACTTTTTCTTGCTTAACTTCTCTGGGCACTCTCTAGCAAAATGCCCCCCTTACAAATGAAACACTTCCCCTGACTGGTGTTGTGCTGCATCATCCTCCGCCCCCCAGATTTTTTGTTTCCCCTTGCCTGATCTACCGCTGCGGCTGCAAGCCCCCCACCCACTATTGCTCCCTTGTTTGCTACCAGTACCCTAGCTCTACCAATAATGTCTGCAACTCTCATCGACTCCACTCCTACCACCTGTTGCAGTTCCAAGGCTATGCTGTCTGGAAAGCCGGTGACAAAAGCCAATTTCACCAGCTGCTCCAGCCCTTCTCCTAAAACCCTCAAGTCCTGCCTACCCTTCGCAACTAATTGGCGTATACATCCACCGGTTCCCCGGTCCACCTCGTCTTACGTAGTTTTGCGAAACCAACGAATTGTTTGTCGCGAAACGCTTCCTTCAAGTTCTTCTTGATGAGCTTAACGCTCATCTCTAGATACACAGCTAGAGCTCCCCCCTCCAGGTACAATGGGATAAAACTGGCCTCGTCTTCAATGTGGGTCAGTGTTGCCACCAACTCCGCCTTCTGCAACCAAGCCTCGACGTCCCCCTCCCCAGCAAACGGTTTGAGCACATCATACTTGATACTCGGGCCCATCGTCATTTTTAACCTGCTTGCCATTACCGCAAAACCCCCTAGATCTGGACTACAGCAACTAGAATATTAGATCTAAATCTAGGCCTAGCTTAGCCTAAGGTCTTAACGATCACGATCCCTCTTGGCCCCCACGCCACACGTCAAATGAAAGCCGAAATAGCTTGTAATGTGATGATACGTGTTATCTAATCCTAGATTCTACTCGTTAGTCAATCTACGTTGTTTTCAATACTCACTGTTTCGAACGGGAAACGATGTGTGTGGGTCTTAGAGGTCCGGAGCTCCATCCACTGCGTCGACCCACAAATAGCGTCGATCCCTGCTGGGCCTAGATTTAAGTCGTGGCTCGGAAGGCCGGCTCAACCTTCGCGTCTGTTTATATACCCCCCGTGCTCCCTTATTCTCCTTCACTCACTAGGCTACTCTGAGTTTGTTCACTTATTTCACGTGATGCTGGCTCGTCTAGTAATCACAGCGAATAATAGACCACATAAACAAACCAAGAAAATCCCCCAAAATACAACAAAACAATCCTTCCAGCAGCCCAATTTCAGCCAGCCTACTTGATTATTGTATTTGACAGAGCGAGACGACTAAGGTCTACCTGGTTGTTCTATTTGACAGAGACGGTCAAGGCCTACCTGATTGCTGCAGTTGACCTGGACGAGAAAGGCTCCAACCCTGATGTACGTGTGGTCCCACGTGCTGATGCCTATGGGACTGATCGCGGAGGGAGTTTCTTGGAGCATAGTGTTGTCACCAAAGTCCCACGTGCAAGTATAGTTGCTGCCCGCCCCAATGTTTAAGGTGAAGGTCACTGCAACGTTTACCTCGCTGTTCAGAGCGGTTACATCCACAGATAGTACCTGGAATACATAGGATACGCGTGTGAAAGTGAACGTCTGAGTGTGTGCGTGTGTATGTTGTGTGTATGTGTGTATGTGTGTGTGTATGTGTGTTTGTGTGTGTATGTGTGCATATTTGAAAGTGTTATACATTGATAGTTTGATGCGTATTTACGTAAAATTGAAAATGGCTATTTAAAACAGCAAACAATGTGAGCATTTCAATGCAAATCGTTCATCACTTCGATGGAAAGTAATGAAATCTCTACTAGTACTGCCCAATTCTAAAGAATTATTTAGAATTGGGTTGCTTACCAGAATAACTTCATTAGACAAGACTTTCTACACTGTAATCTACTCAGTCTTTATTAATAGCGGGTCCGAAAATAAACGGTCCTATAGAACGTAAGCTTGTAAAACGCGCGGGCCACACTAACACTAAACTCTGATGTCAAGTAGGCCTAGGGGTCGCAAAATTATAACGTCCTGCAGACCTCAGTTTGCTATAGAGAAACCCGTATACCAATCTCTTGCACACACAGGCACTAACAGTTTCTTACATCTATTTGCCAGATTATCAACAAATTCCATCCTCACAAAACATTAAACATTATAATCTAGGAATGCAGGACAAACGGTGAAATCAACAGCAAGGTTGTGTGTGTTGAAGAAAAGTGTTTGTCTTAAGTGTGAAGGGTAATGTTCTTGCGCTTAAACTTCTCTCAACCTTTTTAGTCATTTTTCTCAATCTGTAGTGTGGTAACAGTATCCGTTCAAAGCAACCCTTATACCCAGTGCACACTTCCGATTTGATGTGTCTGATTCAGTTGGGGACGGGCAGCTAGATTTTTTCCTTCATTGGTAAGGGGAGGGGGGCAAATGCTATAATTTTGGAAGAAATAAGATCGAATTCAACAAAATTCGACTGAGATCCTTCACAAAATAACAATAAAGTTTGTTCAATTTTTTTTCCGCATTGTCGAATTAGTCGTGTTTTGGCAAAATGGTAGCCCTCCCCCCCCTCCCCCAACCACCACCCATGAAAGAAAAAATATGTGTGGTCCCGACTGGATTATTAGCATCAATTGGCAATGTTCAGTGGGTATGACCTTTTCCTGAACTTTGACCGTGGTGAAGTTCTCCTTGCGGCTGAGCAGGTTGTACACCGCCACTGTGATGTTGTACTCCCCAACAGACGTGAACGTATGGGTCAGGTTGCTCATGTGGCTGCGCGGGGACCCGTCCGTCACTTCCCAGTCAAACGTCAGATTTGTACCTATGTAGGCAGATGGGAACAGACCCGGGCAAAATGAGACGAACCCAGTTATACATTGGCATTTTGAGATATTGTCTTTTGTAAACTCAATGGTGTCCATAGGGTCTTGAAACGTCTACGGTACTGTAAAAAAAACAACCTCTGCTTATAATGCGTGGGACTTGTGTCTTTGTTGTGTTTTTAGAAAGGTATATAAACACTGTTTTTTATATTTGTTTTGTAGTTTGTTTTATTATTTTGTTGTTAACATGTTTTGTTTGTTTTGTTCGTTTTTGTTGGGGTTTCTTTTTGTTTTGTTTTGTTTTGTTTTGTTTTGTTTTGTTTTTGTTTGGAAAGGGGGGGGGGATTTGGTATTGGAGGTGACTATTCCCTTGTGTTTGAAATGATGCTGATAAACATCAATGTTTATCTGAAATGATACAACTTTACTTTTTCCCCTCAATATGTCCATGTGCAACATTCCAGTTGGGCCAGCTCTTTCAGTTTGGTGAATGGATATCGAATCATCACAAGTAAAAAGAGTTTCTCTTAGAGGTACATTGGTGAATCACTGGCAGAATCCAACAATTTTATTCAAAATTTGCCTCGTTCGTTTTTCTATATTATTATTACATAACAATCCTCTGAGATGGGCCCAAGTTTAAACGTATTGCTATCAGAAAGAAGAGCTGTCTTCTGTATGGTCAACAAACGTCCTCAAAAGCAAAATCGGTACAGATCATGTTACTTCTGGTTTTGGGGGGG
>NW_004797323.1:1954400-1961721 GCF_000002075.1 Aplysia californica | reverse complement strand
TGTTACTTTTCAATACTTATGTTGTTATTGTTGTTGCATTTGTTGTTGTTGCTGTTGTTTTTGCTGCTGCTGCTTGTTTGTTACTGCTGTTATTGTTTATTTTCTGTGAATGTCATCATTACTATTCTGCTGTAAGCTGACAAACACCTCTTTTTTCATTTGGTGCCCAAATTTGTTATTTGTTAAAATTGAAAGTCTGATCAGTGACCCTGCTTTTGAGGAGAAAAAAAGTCAAAGTGAAACTGTGACTAGTTTTTTAAAAAATAGAATTCAAATTTCGGAATGACTCTGGTTTTCAACGGTTATGTTGACAAAAAAGCTCAATTTTTCTCGAAACTGCAGTGAATTTTTTAAAAAGACGTTTTGTCAGCTTGCGGCAGTATTGCTGTCGTTGGTAACGTTGTTGTTATTATTCTCGTTATAATTTCTGTTGTTGATTGTTTATACTTGTTTATAATAATGTTTCACGTTGAGTAAACTCAACTTTTCTCTGTTACCTGTGTGTTCCATTAACGTGTAGATGTATTCTTCGTTTGTAGCTACAAAAATCGGCCCTTCGATTATGGCAAAATCGACTCCTTCCAGCAGGTTAATCTCGCTTTGATTCGAGGCACTGTTGATATGGTTGGTCACGGTCACATCTATTGGGAACGTGCCGGGGCTTCCTGTAAAGGTGTACTTCATGACAGTCTGTTGAAATACCAAGAACAATGGGTGTCATATTGTCTTCTCAAGACCGTCCTTCCTTTCATTTTTAAACTTTGTGTTATACCATAGTATGTTTTACTACGTTGTGTTGTGTTGTATAATATTGTGTTGAATTATGTTGTGTTGTATTGTGTTGTGTTGTATTGTATTGTATTGTATTTTGTGTTGTGTTGGGTTATGTTTATTGTATTATATTGTAATTGTATTCCATACACATTCACTTGCATATCATCTTCTTGCCATTGCTTTACCTTTTTCAATGTGTTGCCTGCCTACATTGCTCACAAGTCTCAGTGACAGTGACCTATGGTAAAGCGTTTGTGAGGTAGGACTTATCCGGGCTCAACCCCCACTTCTCACCTTGGATCCCCCAGAGAAGAAAGCCTGCAGAGCATGTTTGAGCCCTGAATTCGATGCTGCGGCCTGGGTGTACTGAGTGCCCACACTAGGGACGTTGTAACTTGCAGTAAGGTCCGACTTCTGTGTGTCTGGCTCGGAAATGGCAAACACTTTTCCGGACGAGCCAGTCTGATGGATACCGAGAATGTCGCCTGGAGAAACCTCTATTGGAGTCGTCTGCTCAAACCACTGGTCCCCCGTGGAAGTGAAGGTCAAGGTTATAATGTTCTTGACACTGAAGGCATTGACTGAAATCACAGCCAAATAAGCGTTTGATAAAGAAAACTCTTTTGGAATATACTTGAGAATGTGTTTATGCGAGCTATGGAGTCTATTTTGAGTCTCTGTTAAGCTGGTTCCCCTTTTAATGTCAGCTTCATTTTGGTGTTACATGTGTTTTGTCAAATGCACTTGACTAGTTTCAGCTGTGAAAAAATAGATTTTTCATACTCTAGAGTAACGAAGCTTTTATTCATCTTTTGATCTGTTTTCTTCATTCATTCTAAGAAGTCTGCGGCAAATAACTAGTAACGATACATTGCGTGCCTCGAAAGAGGGCATAAAATATCTTGGCTCAGAAAAAGGCCAACATCAAAACATGACTTTACTTTGAGTAGAGGATGATCGTACATATGAGAAGCAACATGCCCTCATTGTCTTAGTACAGGATGACTTTTAAAAATAAAATAAAATTAAGCCTTTTCTCTGCATCTTTGGTGCACTGATTACGTTCCCCGCTAATGCAAGTAGACGACAAGGGTTTTTTTATTCCCTGAGGAGGTACTTTATTATATCGAGCATATCAGTTTGTGAGCTGAAATATTGCACTGTTTTCAGTCCGGATTGGCACTGGCAGTGTCGAGGCAGCCTGCCTCCTAAATAACTCTATTAAAATATGTCGATGTAAAAAAAACACTACAATTATTATTAAGAATGCTCTGGAAGGTAGAGTAGGAATATAGCGTCTCTTGTTTCATTTCACCTGAGATTGCACCTGACCCGTCGAATCTGCTGGCTTGAGAACAAGAGGCGTCGCAGGTGCCCTTCTGTGGGCAAAAGCTCTCCCCTGCAACACACGTGGTGTAGCGTGACGCACTAGTGGTCACACAGCTCCCCTGGCAGCTGTTCTGTTCATAGCAGTACACATCGGAGCTACAAGTAGGTGTCAGGACCTTCGTAAAATAGTGAGAAACTGTGTTGGGGAATTGTGACTAAGCAATTGTACGAACATTAATGTTAAGATCATATCAATTAAATTATAGGGAGCTACATGCACTGGTAAATTATTTCGCTTGCTCATCTTTTGGTGCATTTGTCACAATGCTAAGGAAGCAAGGGCATTAGTTGCAGAATCAAGAAAGGTAGCCACAATGTATCATAACAGATCGATAGGAACATTTAAACCAACATACTCATGGTACTCAGTTTGTCAATAGTTTACTCACATTCCTTGCCCGCACCACATCTAACCTACAGACATAAGAAGGGGAATGAGGAATGCATAACGTGAAAGGGTCTGCCTGTACTTAGCACATAATAGCCAAAAGAAAATGCAAACCTGAGTTTCACAATATCAGTGTCATCCGCATATAATGGACTCCAAATAAAATTGACATGACGTTTGTACTTTATCTCACTGCATAAAACAGACGTCAGCCCAGCTCTCAAACGTTTGCATACATGTAGGAATTATTTGATATGACAGTGACTAGATATCTACATTGACTAGAGAACATAGGTGTTAACGTCAATTTAATATCATGGATAGGCAATTTTCTTACCAACCGAACCCAGTATGTAAAATTAAGACATTCTTCATCGACATACATCACAACAAATACAGGGGCCCCTCAAGGATGTGTTTTGTAACCATTTTTATTCCCACTATACACGAACGATTGCCAAATAAACAACAGTAACATCAAGTTGATAAAATTTGCAGATGATTCAACTATAATTGGGCTAATTCAGGCTGACCATAACGAAACCGCTTACCGGAATTTTGTACTTAATTTTTCTGAATGGTGTGAAAATCATAAGCTGCTTTTAAATGTGAAAAAAACAAAAGAACTTGTCGTTGATTTTAGAATAAAGAAACTGCCCCTGCAGCCACTCAAAATGAAATGTGAAAACATCGAGCAAGTGTCAGACTATAAGTATTTGGGTGTTACAATAGACAACAAAGTCAACTGGCGTGTCCACACTTCTCTCCTGCATAAAAAAGTGAACAAAAGACTATTTTTTCTTAGAAAGCTAAAGTATTTTAAAGTTGATAAAACATTGATGTCCATATTCTACCATTCAACCATAGAAAGTATGATCTATTTTTGTATAACAGCATGGGCCGGGAACACAAGACAACAAGATAAAGAAAAATTAAATCGACTAATACGGAAAGCATGTAAAATTTCAACATCTTCATTCCCGTACTTGGATGAATTGTACAAAACAGCTTGCACTAAGAAAATTAATTCCATCTTTTTAAACAACAAACATCCCTTGTTCCCTCAAATAAAAACATCAGTCAGAAGTAAAAGACCCATGATTCTGATCTGTAACAAAGAAAGATACAGAAGGTCATTTTTACCATCATCTATCAAAATGCTTCCATCTTAACCATCTTGTTTAGTGTACTTACGACCTTAGAGCATGCATCAAAATATCATTGAGTGTGTATCTAGCTTACGATTATTATTGTTTATATTGCTGCTCATTTATATTATGTATGTGATTGTAAGCCTACTTGTGTGTGCATGTGCGTGCACGTGTGTACGTGTGTGTGTTTGTGTGTGTGTGTGTGTGTGTGTGTGTGTGTGTGTGTGTGTGCGTGTGTGCGTGTGTGTGTGTGTGTGTGTGTGTACTCGTGGTGGAACACCAAACCAATGTGCCAGGATCTGGACAATAAAGATGTATCTTATCTTATCTTATCTTTTCTTACTACTAGCTGTAAGATTCGACCGTACGACATTTTAAAAAGAGACGTACGGCAGAGTCTTATACTGAGCAGTGATATCTTCTTTCGAATCTGTTTTTTTACAAGTAAGCATCAGCTCTGAATTCTCGAATGTGATAAGTATAAAAGTAGAAGGAATAATTACCATGACTTCGACTGTGCCCGAGGCGGGGGTACCGTCCAGCACCATTCTCCATCCGTAGATCCGGCCTGCCATCCTGAACTGTGCAGAGCGCAGCAGGAACACTTGATTGCCCAAGGGGAAGGTTACCAGTGGGTTGCTAGACCAGGTACCCACCATTGACAGCAGAGGGTCTGTGGTCAAAGACAAGAGAGGAGAAACAGGGATTTTATATCACCGGTAGTGGTGGCTATAGTTTTGTCGTTTTCCCAATCACACCGGTTGTAGTTGTTGTTGTTGTTATATTTTGTTGTTGTTGTTGTTGTTGTTGTTGTTGTTGTTGGTGTTGTTGTTATTATTGTGGTTGGTGGTAATGGTCGTGGTGCTGCTGCTGCAGCTGCTGCTGCTGGTGGTGGGGCTGTTTTTAATGCATCTGTTTCCGTTCTTAATATTGTCCTTGCAACTTTTTGTATTTAACATATTTTTGTTTTTGTTTCTCAGGTCTATACTTCGCTCTTATTACTCCTCTTGATAATATTTTCTTTATTGCAGTTCCTGCTGTTGGTGGATCGTGCAGAAATCCCCTGTGATAATCAATGAACCTCATGTCGCTAGCTTCTGTTTTTGTCGTATGTTCAACCTGCTTTTACGGCTGTTATTGTCATGATTTTGATGTGTTGTGGCGTTGTAATAATGTTATAGCAGCTTGTAGTTACAACTGTTTGTCTTTCTGTTATTGTTTGTATGCCACTCCCTGCTCTCTTTCGGTGGCATTTTTGTTAAAATAAAAAAGGCCTGAACTTTATTTCTACAGGCTGTTTTGATTCCTTAGACACCCACCCCCCCCCCCCCCCTTGGCTATTCGCATTTTGGGAGTCACATGAGACAATTCTACATATTTTTATTAAGCATAGTTAAGTGTTATCTCAAACCCAAAGTTGTACGGCTCTGTGATTATTCGTTCACATCCGGTAGGGCTTTATTTAACCTCTGGTATTTTGCATTTTGAGACGCAATTTGCGAAGGGAAATGTCGTGGATTTCCGACAGCAAAACCAAGCGCTGGACATGCCGTATAATGGCAATTGCATTTAGACTAAATAGAGAAAGATCGAATCGAAAAACACCACAAGATCTCCCAGGGCGAATTTGAAACGGCTCTCCACAGAGTTTTGAGTGATTTAGAATTTGACACAGAATTTTGTTGCTTGAGTCTTACCCTGCACATCTGGATGCAGTTAAGAAAGTAGGTGGCAGACATACCAATATTTAAATACATGTACGGAATGTGGAATTTGAGTCATGAAATATTTTTTTCTTGAAACATTTTTTTTTATTTCATTTGTTTTATTCTGTCTATTCTGATTTAGGCTGGCGTGGGTCAGGGCAACAAAGGGGGGGGGGGGGGTTGTCTAAGGTTTCGAGACACCCTGTTTAAGTGCTACACATGGACGACCAGCAACAGCCTTTCAAAACGTGTGGTGTAATGAGTAACGATTTCTTTTAAAGTATTCCAGATGAGAAATACCATAGAGCCCTCTCAAAATAAATCAACCAGTCCAATGTTTTATAACAAATATTTCGTTGGTAGTAAGGCGATCAACGCAAACAAAACAACCGTAAAATGACCACAAACAAACAGCATTGACGTTCATAAATCATACCAAATGCCAGCAACTCTTACCAGCAATGGGGTTCAGATTGACGTCTGTGCCAGTTTTCCCCGTTACCACAGCGTCCAGTCTCAAACCCGTTCCTCGCCACACGTCCACCTGACACTTCCCCTCTTCGTGAGTGGCGAACACGGGGTCACAGGTTACCTCCACGTCTCTGACTGCTTCGTCAAGTCGGAACCCGGTCACAGCTTCAATAGACTGCAATAGCAACAGCATGCTGATATGACCAAACGTCAGATAGATACAATATGCACAGCAGTAAAACATGCACATGCCAATTGAACGAAAGTTACAGTTAGATACTTCTGCTGCTTGTTGTCATAAACGTAACAGGTATATAATAATTTCACAAGCTGTGCGTGTATGTGTGTATGTGTGTGTGTATGTGTGTGTGTATGTGTATGTGTAAGTGCTTGTACATATCCCCTCCCTACATGTGAGCTGTCAGACACACACGCACATGAATTCATACACGTACACACACACACACACACACACACACACACACACACACACACACACATATATATATATATATACACACACACTCACACACACACACACACACACACACACACACCTACACACACTCACAAACTCACACATACATACACACACACACACTCACACTCACATACACACTCACGCACACACAAATTCAATTATACACCTATAAAAATAAGCATGCGTACACAGCGCCTCCTTGAGTTCTATAAAAAAGCAGGAATATCGATTAAAAACAACCTGGAAGTATTAGCCTAGCTTATCAAATTTTGAAAAAATCAATTACTTTATCAATATTAACCAAGCGTTAATCAGAACAACTAAGGATAGCTGTAAATAAAACGAAAGAAAGGATATGACATTTCTGCAAGGGAAGGTGATGATACTATCTCAAACGGGGGAGCTCGAATTAGAAAAACTGCACATGTGATAGAAAGAAAAGCAAAACGAAATACGCAGGATTAGCTACCTCACTTGATTCATAATGGGGTTTACAAAAACAATGTTCAGGAGGGCATAAAAAGTGCCATTGTTCGGGAAATTTTTAATCAGTTCATTTTAGAGTTAAAAAAAGACTCCTACCGTTTAGAATCTAACGGGACTTAACTAATGCATTTCGCATGTACTATCAGTGAAAACGTTTTTAAAGTAAGTAGTTTCCTTGATAGCTTTTACTGAAATGAGACCTGCCGCGATGTTCGCTTCAGTACTAAACAATGGCTGCATATTGTTTTGGGGTAAATGGTGTCAGCTGACCCTAAACACGACAAGCTAGAGCAAAGTAAGCACCCCCCCCCCCAACCCCCCCCCCCCCCCCCACACACACACAATTCTCTAGGCTCCGTTGATGTTACCTGCGTTACAGTGCAGGTGGACTTGGTTCTAAACCTCAAACAACCCAAGTTTTCGAGACTTCATATCTGTACATTATAGTTTTGTCTTATCGGGGATCACGCTTCAT
>NW_004797323.1:1941900-1949400 GCF_000002075.1 Aplysia californica | reverse complement strand
CCGATCTTTTCACTGAAAATAAACCCTCGTTTCACGTGTACGTACCACATGAAGGGTAAAACACTAGGCTCGTCATAATCAAGTGCGTGCGCGACCTTTCACTCCCTGTCCTTCATTTGCTTTCAGAATGAGTCAAATTGTGCGCTACAAACTGAAAATTAATTGCGTCAGACGGCAAAGTTGAGGAAAGTAGAATACAAGTCTATGCTTCCTTATCTTCTCTTTCTCTAGCTGCGCCTTTTCACGTTGTCGTTTTGTTTTTTGTTGTTTTTTTGTTGCCATGGTTATCTTCGTCGCAGAACATTTTTTCTTCCGAATGTTTCATTTAAGCTGGCTTTAACTAGCCCTTTTTAAAATCTATTCCACGTCCTCCTTATCCTCATCTAGAGTTCAATCCTTATTTTTTTACATAAACTAATACATATTTTTCATGAAAACTATCTACATCCCCCCCCCCCTCCTTTTCCCCTTGCACACACAACTATAGACGGAGCCTCTTTACTTTTATCTCCAGATCAGTTCTACACTTCACCAGTAACAAAAGAGAGTTTTACAAACTTATCGAGTTGTACAGTTTGTCTATATATTACGTGTTCACAATAACGATGGTTTGTTCATTGATGTAATGAGGTAATACATCCTTTTGATAAAGCTAATCACCTCTTTAGGCGTGAGTTCATGTTGACAAAAAATGGGGGTGTACTGTGATGTGTATTGTGTGAGCTGTGCATGACACACACACACACACACACACACACACACACACACACACACACAGAGAGAGAGAGAGAGAGAGAGAGAGAGAGAGAGAGAGAGAGAGAGAGAGAGAGAGAGAGAGAGAGAGAGAGAGAGTTCAGATTCTAAATGATTTTTAAAATGTTAAAGGCTTTTCTTCCATATATTCACATATTAAAATATACCTCGGTGTTTACGCATTTCAGTTTTTGACTTCTAAATAATATGCTAATGACAAACAAAACATAAGAGACAATTATTGGGAAAAAAGAATACTACTAGCTTTTGTATATTATAATAAGTTTCTATGGAATGTGGGTATGCATAATATGTGTGGGTATGTACGTTTAAATTGATGATGAAAATTCCAGTTCATCTTATCGTTATTATTAAGAAAGGGTCGAACCCGCCGCGTAAATTGTCTAAATTGTGTCGAAGGGGGCGTAAAACACCTATAATAAAAAAAAAAGAATCAGGCATGGTTTAGTCATAGTTAGTCCTCACCTTCAGACAACGCGGCGTAAGCGTACTCGAAGATGCCACACCTTTGTCTACAGTAGACAGTGTTCATGCTCTCTGGGCTGTAACTGCCAGGCGTCAGGAAGAAATGACGCCTTCGAATGCTCTCCTGCATGCATCCTCTGTAGCCGTCTACCCCTACTGTGAGCTGTGTGCTCACTACACATTTGGTAAACAAATTGTAAACATCATATTCCATTTAAAAAATTAATAAATTCATACATACAAACTGAAAGTGCTTTTATGTATAATATTATAAACACTATGTGTCGTGAAAAAAAATGCCCACTACACCTTTGGCAAACAAATTGTACAATTTTTATTTAGTTTTTTTTCGTTAAAATTATCTAAAAAGTATATTTATGTGTAAATGTTATAATACAATAGAACGTGAAATGAAATGCATGAATTTTAAAACGATTTTAATGTACTGGAAAACAAGCTTACTGAAGGGAAAGTTAATCTTTGCAGGCATGGCAGATTAAATAAATTTTTGAGTAAGACTTTTTAAAAATAACTCATGCTCATTTACGCTTTGTCCAACGCGGATTAAGAAAATGTACCCTAGCTCTTAAACCACAGACAAAAATCATTCATAAACAGTCCGTGGGCAATGGTTAAAACTGTCAGTATGAAGAAAAATGTTACTTAAAGAGCACATCTGGTGAGCAAGACTAAAAGATAAAAGCAAGTGAGAGCTGGCCTGAATAGTGTATAAGTACGAAAGTGGACCTAGCCTAGTGTTGAGAGGACACCGTTGAGACTTGGGTATTAACATTAAAAGTAGACATTACATCTAACTTTTTTTGAGTTGTTACCATTGAGGGATTTTGTTGTAATAAAGAATACTACTATACTGCTATATAATAATACCGTCATTGTGCTGAACAAATGACCTAAGTCAAACTTGGGCCGTTTGTGAATTGATACAGAATTGAATTCAGTAATGACTCCTGCATATTTCTATATAATTTTAAAAAGTGTCAATACATTATTTTTTATTTGAAAAATTGTAAAGTGGCTTAAGTCATAATTATTGAAGAAATGAGAATAGGTTTTTTTTAAATTTTCTCAAAGGAAAAAAATATATAAGGACATGACAATTTGGTTTGTTAACGCGATGATATTCTCGATAATCATCAGACATATTGAATATTTTCCATCTTTCTGCTGCGGGTCCTTTCGAAACTTTTGTGATACCCTTGCAGTGTTAAACAATCACGGAATGAAGATAGTTCCTAAATTAATGAACACAAACTTTTAAAACTTTAGCTATTTCATTGAATGGACATGCATGCTCCAAAAAAGCAGAGTCAACGAGCGTAAATATGAGAAATGTATTTACAGTGTAGCTTTCACTAGCATCAAATACCATCGCAAATGTACATAATAGCTAAAAGTAAGATACCATTCTACTTACCTCGACATAGCTGAGGAATATACAAAAAAATGAAATGTGTTATATTAGTGAAAAACAAGATATGCCATTGTCAGAAGCCTTGGAAAATGTTGAGGCTTAAGTTAAATGCTAACAAAGTAGCACACCCCACTTACCAGATGTTCAAGTTGACAACTGTGTGACAAAGAAGTTCTAGAAGAAAAGGCCGTGTTAATATAAAACGCATTGCACTCCTTTAAGACATTTTGTTCTTACAAAATGTTGAATTTGTAGCCGCTAGAGTATCGGGGTTTTTTAAAAACAAAACAAACAAAAAAGAAAAAAGAAAACCCGAATGTCTGGACTTACTTATGTTACGCCCTCATCGACATGATTTAGATAATTTTAAAGGTGGTTCGTTTTGATCCTCCCAATCAAGGCCAACCCGACTTGAGTTCTTCGCGGCATACAATCATTACCAGCGTAGATACTCTGTCCTAGAACTTCCTCTCACTGGAATGGAACTCACATCTTCTGTGAGCAACAACGAAGATACTAACCAGGGACGCTGGCACTAGCACTAATTTCTTGTCTCTGTTGTAGTGCAAAGAGGCACGTAGCTTCCTTCACTCCCTTTTCCTAAAACGGTCTCATTAAATACACTAAAAATAACCATTCTAATGTTTACACAAAAGCAAGCAAACGTTTGTTAATGTGGAAAGCTCAAAGCTAACTTAAGAGTTGGTGGTAGGTCGTCTAACCAATTCTATGACTGAGTTAGGCCACAAAAAGGGGGAAGGAGCGCGGGGGCGTATTTTACAGGACTAAGTATCTAGGGATAAACAAAATGAAAAAGGCGTTCTGAGGCTCTAATTCTGGATCAGGTGAATACTGTAGACACTTTTTCCTTCAAGAATAATATCCAGCTTTTGACCAAATTCATCATGATTGCGAAATCAATTTGTGAAGTAAACAAAACCTGTAGGCTACATCCATCAACAGATTTAATACTGCAAAGCCTTGCGAAAAATCAAATGCCATCGACGCCTCTATATTGCCCGACCGCTAATCATTCAGTTGAACAATAATTGCTTACTGGTTTTGTATTTTCATGAACACATTCAGTCCTTTATGTATAAAATTTATTTTTATTCGCGTTTAGGGTTAGAGTCCAGGATGGCGAGGAGCAACAATATGTCGCATAATCACCGAAATCAATGTTTGAAAACTATAGACCTAGTTTTAAAATGTAAAATCAAAGCTATATTTCGGAATTTTAATACACGAACATCATCACATTCCTGACAAAATAACGTACCACATTAATGTTTGATAGTTTGTAATCAAGTACATATATCTAGATGTTAACTGTTACTTTTTCTGTTGACATATGCAAATTTCACACGGACTTTCTGTACTTTTCTGCATTAATGTGAGTTAACATAAATGAATGAATAGATAATACATTTAAAAAATCAGCAAGCTAAATACTCCTGTTTGGAAAATTGCCGAATAGATGGATTTGTTATTACACTCACTTTCTGTTCTACATTGTTGAATAATTCAATATCTTATTCTAATGTTGGTGTATCTTCCAAAAAGAGAGCAGCGAACATGAATTAAATGCTTCTAGTTCTCTAGTATATACCCACTATTAGGAAACATATAACCAATGCCTTTTAACTTTCGTTGTTTCTTGATGTGTCTCTTGTTTAACATATCTAGTGCACCTCTAGTAAATGACAAATAGTAGTTTCTTAACATAATATTACAATGTTAGGATTCTTTTAATAAAAATAGTTAGAACTGTTATTACGCTTAAGATCATTTAGGAGGCAGGTTGCTTCGTTCCTGCTTGCCAGGACCATCAGGGCTGGATGAGGGGTCACCTCCCAGCAGACAGCTGGAGACAGAAAGACTCAACAGAATAACTTTCACTCTGAAGTTTGAACTCACGTTTTCTGCTCGCAACTGCTTTTTCTATGATACAAAAAAATGCCCGTGACCTCTAAATTGTTTTTAGTATCTCAAACGTAGCACTAGAAACAGATGTTTCTACAACTGTTATCACGTTACCACTTACCGCGACAAAAGTCAGGCTTAAGACAGCCCAGTTTATTACCATCCTATTCTTGGTGTATCTGCATCGTATGTTTCGGTTTATAGAATAGCGTTTGAAATAGTGTAAGACAGCAATGGCTAGCTGTTTTATATTAAGACATAATTAATGGTGTTGTAAACCTGAGCTCTGATTGGTCAGTCACATTACACGTCATAAATCTTCCTCCATTCGATTCCCTTCTTTCTTGCCACCCCTCTCCTTTTCCAACAACACCCCCCTCCCTTTTCCCATTCCCTCCTTCTCAATTGTTTGTGTCGCGTGCTAGAACAGGTCAGCGGGAACATTATTTATCCTTTTGGTATCTCCCTTGATCATGTGATAGAACCAGCAGGAAAGCGGGACTATTGAACGGTATGGATTTTCAGGAACTTTCGGGATCGAAAAACAGGGAGCGTGCGATCGATTTTTGTCTCCGCGTCTCTTATGAGAGATGTTGGCTTCACTGGGAACTTGGCATTTGACATGCGCACCGCGCACTTAATAGCGAAAGTGTGGCCACCGGGGTTTAATGTGGAAATTCTTCCTTAGCTCCTAACATTCGGAACAATCGCTTGACGCATTTGGTTACAAATTTCACTGCAAAACAAACATTAAATGTGTTCAGGTTCAAACTTGAGCACGTTTTAAGTCGTCCTAGTCCTTCGGGGTTCCGTTGATTTCTTCTCTGCCTTGGGGCCTGGCCGGTGACCGTAGTTTCTTCGCTCGAAATGAATGTCCTGTTATTATGTTTTATAGCGCTAGAATATTTTATTTTCCTTATAAATCATGCCTCGATTGTGATCAAAGACGCTCACTCATGACTAGACAAACAACAGGAGGACAAAGATGCCTAAAGTCTGACCTATACCCGTTCCTGAAAGCCTGGATTTGCAGAGATAAGCTGATCAGTTCAACTAGTATTGTATTTATAATAATCATATATTACATGATATATGTTCTATTCTAAATTTATATTGAGAACGTTTGCATACACAGTACCACGAGATGTATGTCCTCATTTTCTAGAAATAAGTCAGAGAATAATAAAAGAAATAGCAACGATCACAACAAGAAAGACAAAACCACGTGACATCCACTTGGGAAAGAAGTGACTTATTATATCCCTTTCAATTCCATCTCCTATTCGTCACCTCCACCCACTCACCCACACAGTTGCTTAACGATAGCTCCTTCACCCCACCCCCTCCCCATTCCCCAACCCCACCTGCATTCCACCTTACCACCCAATTAAAAAAAATATGTTCTTAAAAGACTAGCATACAATTAAAGTAACAGAATAAAACCCAAAACATCGATCCCAAAACAAACTATCAAAATTGTATGGAGCAATCGGTCTCCACTGAACTAGAACTTGTTTGTGCAAACGGTTGGTAGCTAAAACAGATATAAAACAAACAAAAAGATTGTCTCTGGTTCTTCGACCTAAGACTATCGAAAACAAAACGTGACCTAGAACTACGTCTCGCTGCTAGAACGAAGACAAAAGAAAACCTCAGATTGCCAACGGATTCTGATTCTTTGTAGTATTCAAATTCAGTACTGCCCACATTGAAGCACGTTGTGGCTTAATAATTTAGTAGCGGTAGTATTCATATATCTGCTGTGAAAGAGAATATTCCTACTGAGATAAAATTATTATAATTTCAAATCTTCCACGTCGAAGACTTGTAATTAAGACTTATCATCTTTACTATCGGTATTTTTACGTCCCGATCGACACGATTAACGTCATTGAAGAGTTGAGCCTCCACCCTGTCTGTCCGGGCCAATCCAGGCTGAGAGGGATACAACATCCCAGCAGAGAGACCAAGATACTCGATAAATTTTCTTCCTACTCGGGAATCAAACTCTCTCTCTCCTGCGTGTGAAGGCAAAACGCCTAACCACTACACCAGAGACGCCGGTAAGATTTGAAATGATAATATCGCAGTAATCGTCTCGCATATTTTATCTGTAGCATAAGATTAACCACTCATGCAAATGTATTGAGTTGATGTGTGCTTGGATTCTGAATAGAAGAAAAATGCAAGAAGCATTTAAGTCATTTTGGTAACAAAATAGAATTATGGTTGAGCATGTGCAGTTAAACCTTTCCCAAATTTGATCCACAGACCTATACAGAAAATTATAAAACAAGTTAAACTCTCAGTCCCTGAAAAAAAATAGTTTAACCAGTGAACACGATAAGGAAACTGACTCCATACTTCAGGGCTTCGTTATTGCCATCTTTGCAGCTTGGAGGAAATACATGGCCAAGCAAACACTAGGTGGCAGCAGGCTGCAGCTCCCACCTCAGGCACCACAACCCTGGTATGGCATTATGGTGAAATCGGGTGCTCGCCAAAATAATGAAATCGAATAAAACGACATTTTCCCGCCTGTTGGGCACTTTTTATCGATTCTTGTTATGCTTTTTTTTTTGGTGGGGTGAGGGGAGATTGAGGGTTCAGCACCTTTAATGTCCGTTCAAAAAAAGTTCGGGTGTAGATTTTCTGAAAAAGTTGGTCAAAAGCACACATTTTAATTTATCGTGTCCAAGGATATTACAGTCTTAGTAAGTTACCAAACTATAGGGGGCTTTTTCTCTCTAATTTTACCTCTGACTCGAGGCGACTACACTTCCTGCAAATTGCAAGTCCCTCAACTTCTACTCAAGATCGAAGAGTATCTTTTTCATCAAAATCAAGACTAGGGAAAAGGGTTTTTTTCTGTTTGTTTTTTTAAATAGATTTTATCTAACACCAAA
>NW_004797323.1:1926106-1940624 GCF_000002075.1 Aplysia californica | reverse complement strand
TGTGTATGTGTGTATGTGTGTGTGTGTGTGTGTGTGTGTTTTCAAACCTGATGGGTTTGTCGAACACTACATTTTAAAGGAAGCATAAAGAAATTACCTTTTTGCTTTTATTCGTTTCCCCATTTTTCTATAATGAATTACATAATCTCCGTATGATATCGTAATCTATACTTTATATCCTGGGAAATCAAGAATAATAACATCTTTTGCTTTTGGAAACCACAGTAAAATATTTAATCAAACCCCCTTTTATCTCCTTAATTTTGTTACTTTTGACTGGAGTCGGGTTTCTTCAGAGGTTCTTATTACACAGGCATAAGAACTGTCACGATATATTCTCCAATCATATTATAGCTGATGATGCTATTCGTTCTCAAATCCTTTTAATTAATCATGTGTGGATGTAATAAGAGCCCAACCTAACAGCAACTCTGTGTAGAGTCAAATTTATGAAAAAGTCCGAAAGTGCTCTTGTGAAACACGTTTTATTGGGGGGGTTAACAAAGAATGAGTCAAAGTGTGCAAACGAGAGCTGGGACATTTTTAAGGTTGTATTTACTCTCATTTTATTTTTCCCCCGAAACGTAGGAAATAAAAAAGCAAAGTTATGAAACATTATGTGTCTTTTGAAATAATACACTCCCACTGGTCCTTTGTCTAAAGACTGTATTACATCTCTTTCTGAACCTGGAAAAGATTAAACAATGTTAGTATACTGCTAAGTTTTTTTTATTGGTTTATTGTTTTAATTGATAGACTAGTTGGGGGTTTTTTTTGGGGGGGGAGGGTTATAGTAGAGGGTTTTACAGCGCTCGCAACTACATAAGGTCATATGAGCGCCAAGGGGTGGGTGTCAACAGAGAAGTCTTTACAGGGAATCAGATGATAGACTAGATTTAAATCTTTTCCTAATAGTGGTTCGTAAGGCAACATTCCCATACACAAAGACACGTATTCACTAGTATCATTAACATATCACCCCTATTTAATTTTGTCTCCTGCCACTCGGGAAGACAGTGCTGTCGTCACACATGTGTTGTATTTATAAAACACCTGTTGCAAGGAAAGAACGATAGTAGTCCACACGACCTTTTAATAGAAAGGCAGTTGCCCACAATGTTCTTTTTGTGACTAATAACTGACAAGCTGCTTATGAACTCTTCAAGTGTAATCAAGATTCATTCATCCAGTGCCAGATCTGTGACAGACATCGGCGTCATGGTTCTCCATTCATTCCTTTGCACAGATGCTCTTAAAAAGCTACGTTTCCCTGATCTTTCCCGTTACCCATTTGCTTTAGTTGCCTAAGTAGGTTGCTCTGGGCCTACCCCTGCCTCGTTTACATTCAACTTTTTCAAGTGTCCCAAAAGCTGCATTTGTCGTTTCCTGATTGTTTTTAACAGTGAGCGTCCCACCCGGGCTTCATCAAGCATTTCCTCATTTGATTTCTTTTCCTTCCACGATATTCTCAGCAGTCTCCTAAGAAACCACATTTCTGTTGCTTCTATTTTATTTCCATTGGTATTCAAGATACGAAAATATAATATTTACTTCTGTAACTGTAATTGTTCTCTTGCCTCCCGATGGGGAGTAGTTTGATCTTATAGTGTCGGGTTTGCCTGTTGTTGTTGTTGATGGTTTTTTGGGGGGGAGAGAGGCGTAAAACACCTGCTTTTGAAAAAAAAAGGGGAAACACTTGGTGCTTGAAATCATTGTTCCTATAGCTTAAAAGAAAAGACTCACTTGAGTTGAATCTGATGTTCAATCTTTCTACCTGATATTATTCCATTACACTGAGAAATTGTTTGCCTTTGAAGTAGTTAAATCGACTTCTGTTAAAGCGTGTAACTTAAGATCGAAGATGTGGACAAATTTCCCTCCATGCTTCTTGAATTTCAGAAAACAACTAACATTCACTTCATACTTGACAGTTACAAGGTATATTTGGTTTGGGGGTCATAAAATATCATATCATAAAACGTTCTTTCTTTATTTTACGCCCTTTCCACAAACAATAGGACATATTAACCTTATGGACTGTAAAGCTTTTTCTTTTGTTACTTATTATACTTTTATGCCTTTAAATTAAGTCTTGCTCTCCAGCTTTGAATGTTATGGGTGTCCCACTCTAACAATGTATCTGCCAAATTACTTCAACCAATGTGGTGTTGGTTATCTAGTGGTTAGGCAATTGGGCTCATAATTGTGAGATTGCATGCTCGCGGGTTCGAGCCTCAGGCCCGATATTGTGTCCTTGGGAAAGGCACTTTACACGAATTTTTCTCACTTCAACCAGCTGAGGATGGGTACACGGCTATAGACAGCGAAAGACCTGGTCAGTATGTTAGTGTCTTAGCACCTATAAAAATGGCAGCTTGCACTGTATGTTTCCTGGAAGTTGAGATTGCTTCAGCTGTGGTAATAATGTAGATTGTAAAGCCCATAGAGCTTGCTGTGGGCTGGATTTTGCGCTGTGCGAATGTCATTTACAACTATTATTATTGTTTTAATTTAAAAGTAAAATATTATTATTATTTTTCAAAATTATTGTTATTATTATTATTATTATTATTATTATTATTATTATTATTATTATTATTATTATTATTATTTTATTAAAATATTTAATGTATTTTTTCTTGATATCTGCCAAAATTACTAACTTTTTCAAGTAAAATGTTCTTTTTATCAATCACGGTATCGTCGACGGTAATTACGTTATAAATAACATAATTTGGGACCAAACATAGGTTTTATCTTAATTTAGTGGATACACGTTCAGAGTCTGGACCCGACGATGTGTTTTTTACAAGATAGTTCAAAGCAGGCAAAGATCAGAGTGACCGTAATGCGTCTATGAAGAACAAGCCACATAGCAACTCCTTGTTATTCTGCTCGATATTATCTTCGCACTTAAGACTGGATCCAAATATCGAGCCCATTTCTCCCTTCATAAAGAGTCCTCGCATCTGAGGCTTGGCTTTATTGCTGAAAATGTCACGCACGGCAAACAACCATTCTGAAAATAATCCTCTTCCTGCAAAGCGTTTGAGTTGCTTTTACACCTCTCTTTACCAGCTTCCGAGTTGTTCCCTAGTCTTCGAGGAGACAATTGATCCTTTCTTTTTATTGTAGTGAGTGCAGGCGACGCTGCTGATATACCTGGAGATCTCAACACGACGTCACTCACGACCTGAATATTGAATTCATACCGAGCAAGAAACAAGGCCTACTTTTAAGAAGTATTGTAATAAATAATTCGAACCCTTCGACTCCGACAACGTGTCATCGTGTTCATATCAAAATACAAAAAGATCTCCATATGAATATTCCTAACACTATAATATAATTCAACGATCTCTACTGTTTGCCAACTTGATAATTGTCCTTTGAATGTGGCTATACGCTATACGCTATTGGTTAAACACTACTTATAACCACTGAAAAGTTATTTACTTGGTCTGATTGCCCCTGACTTGACCGAGCTGGGTGGCTGGCGAGCCTTGGAAACTTCTGCAACAACTCAGTTTTAATATTGTGAGAGGCATCGTGGTGAATTAAGGCCCTCGTTGTTCCCCGGTTTGACAATTCTTAACTAACTTTTGTTTGTTTGCTGTTGTTGTTTTGGCTCAACAGCATTTATGCCCATTAAAAAAAAATAATTTCTGAGTAAATTTCACACAGTTGATAAAAGGCCCACAAAAATGTAAATATTTAGTTTTCAAGGACTCTCAAGCTCTGGAAGTTATAAAAGCTCGGCGGCCATTTTCTTGCTTATTTTACCTCTGAAACCAGACGACCCTTACCTTCTTCAAACCCAAATACGTCCACTTCTCTTCTAGATGGACACGTATTTTTTAACGAAAAGCTTTAAAAATGAATACGCTTTCAGTTTGGAATCAATAACCTCATATACACGAAAAATAACGAGCGCCTGATTCCACCGCATCGTGAAACAGTGATGGAAGATTCGAAAGAGATCATTCGAATCCAGCTTGATTGGGACTCGGAGGATGATTGACCCCATTCTTTAAAGTTAGATTGATCCTGTTTTATGTTTGACGTTACTAAGAATTTCTGCAATGTCAGGCGGATTGTGTAAAGATAACAGCGAATCATGCTTGGTAAACGATTTTGAAAGTAATACTTATCTTAGGGAATCAGGGAAGATGACAAAATCTTAGTTTACAAAAACCATAGCTGCTATTAATTTACCTTGATAACGTTCTTTTGTGTTATGGTTCAGTCTCCGTAAACACGTAGATATTTCTACCTAAAAAGTAAACAGCCTTGACGAGTTGCTATAGGACTAACTAGATCCAATGTATATTGGCAGATCAGGAGACGAAACTTCCAAACCTTGACCTGTCTCCCTTTCTCTAGCTGGTCCTGGTAATGGAAGTTAGATCGCCAGCGTCTCAGACAAATTCCCCCTCCCCCGCATTGCTATGGAAAAGAGTGGTCTAAAAACGTTACTGTAGGATGTACGCCAAAATCGACACTTCTTGATATACCAAACAGAACCATGGATTCCTTGAATAAATTAATTGAGCATGAAGTGAGTGTGTGTGTGGGGGGGGGGGGGGGGGGCTACACCCTGAAAGTCCCCATTCGATGCAAGATTATAGATTTTGAGTTGTAGATACTTTTAGCTTGTTAAGCCTGCCTTACAGCTATTTCATCGCATAAGAACCATCTAAAGCCTTATTTCCTCCCTCATGAGCATGTTTGTCCCCACCATTTCCTCATAATGTAAATCTTTTATCTTTTTTATCGTCCGTTTTCTCAAAACACGGTTTTTCTATATTATACCTTTTTCAATAACTCCACCATTTTCATCCAATCTTAATGAAATGTTCACAGAATGAAGAGAAGATTAAAATCTGTCTGTCGATTTTTTAAATATATTGAAAAGATTTTTTTTGGGCGGTGTTAGAAATATGCTGGCAAAACAAGTAAATCTTTTAGGAGGCAAGCTATTTCGATCTTGCATGGCCAACCCGAGCTGAAATGGACTCAACATCGCAGCAGGAAGACGAATATGGGATACAGTCTATAAAAAAGTTTGCTCCACACTGGAATAGAACTCAATGTCATGTTTTCTGCTTGCGTTGGCGAAGCAACAGCTGCTTAGCGCTATACCGCAGACGCGGGTAAATAGTGATATATGTTCGTGAAATGACACAATTTCTGTTTCTCATAAAGGACGTTAAAATATCTCACCATGTGTTCTTATTGGTAACAGTTCGCTACAATAGAATTACAAAATTATATCTGACAGTTTTGGCCATTTTGAGTTATTAAGACCATGAGGTCAGAAACAAATTAATGTTATATCTGCTCTAGCAATAATCTACGATTACTTGAAGTAGTTATCAAAATATTCAAAGAATTGCATTAAAAAAGCTTGACCATGTAGTGAAACTCAACATTTTTAACTTCAGATTTCTCAAGATTTGTACAAAGCAACAAAAAAGTGTAATTCTAAAGTAGCAAGTTTTTATACGCCACACAGGTAGAATAGTTCGTAAATAGCTTTATTGGTTTTTGTGTACTGTATTCTTAGGTGAAAGTCATAAATAACATCATGATGTCGATTGGCACAAGAAAGACAGTCAAGAGGAAGTGCAGCCAGTTTCCGAATTATTATGTTTGTTTGGCATAGCAGGAAACATCTCATTCCACCTTAAGCAAGAATCATGTTCCCTTGACGCGTGTTTGTAAACATGAAAACAATGATTGATAACAAGGGCCAATGTTGACATGAGCAAATATGTTGGAAATGTAACAGGGGACCGATATAAGGTCAATACAGGTCCTGGTTGATTGATTGACTGAGTAGGTGTTTTACAGGTCCTATTTTATATATATTATATATATATATATATATATCTTTAAAAAAGTACTTGACACTTTGGTAAATTTTTTATATTAGGAAACACACCAAAAAAATTCAAATATTACGGACATAGTCTTGTAAAGGATCAAGTGTTGTCGCCAAAACATCAATAATCACGTGCACTGCTTATCGAAACGTCCTTAAACGCGAGTTTTTTATGAATCCATAATGGCACCTTGACCACTTTCTCGTGCACATAGTGTACTGCAAATTCAGCTTTCTGTAACCTCTGTCATTGCTGTACAAAAAGCCACAACAACCACGGTTCACATAGTCCATATAACACAACCGTAGACAACTGAACAATGCTAAGGTTGACTGATGCTGAACACAATAATGCAGTCGGACGATTGGAAATAGGGGTGACTCAGCGAGCCGTGGCAAGGCACTTCGGCGTGTCTAGACAGACCATTGCTGCGTTATGGACACGATACAACAACATTCAAAGTGATAATGATAATCCTAAGTCAGGTCGACCCAGGGTCGCTACTGCGGCCAAGGATCGTTATATCAGTGTGCGCCACCTTCGAGATTGAACCACAACAGCAACGCCTACAGCTGCTCAAATCCCTGGACATGGAAGAATTTCTGACCAGGCAGTATGCAGTCGTCTCAGGGAGGCAGGACACTTTGCTCGAAGACCAATTCGACGTACCGTGTTGGCCGCACACCACGTGGCAGAATGTCTCCAGCGGTGCAAGCACAGAGTGGCGGGTGACATTTACAGAGATGAGATCGTACAGCCTCATGTTGTTCCATACCTGAACGCTAATGGTGGCATTTTGCAGCTGGACAACGCTCGTCCGCATGTTGCACGAGTGTGTGGAGACTTCTTGCGTGCCAAAAACGTTCAGACTCTACCATGGCCTTCCTGTTCATTGGATTTGTCTCCAATCGAACACATATGGGACGAGTTGAATCGACCAGAGGAATTCGCCACCTCATACACTTCCAGAGCTGTGGCACTCCAGCATGAGTGACAGACCACTCAGCAACATGTTATTGCAAACTTGATTGCATCCATGGGTTCCGGATGCCGAGCAGTGATCAAAGCAAATCGTGCTCATACCAGGTAATGACTTTTCGTGTACCCCATCTATTTACAAGTTTGTGCAAGACATTCGGTTTTTTCACCAGGGTTAATGTTTTGAACGTGTTTATAGTTATCATCTGCCATAACGTTGCCTTATTTTGTGCTATTTATTATGTTCCCGATATTAAAAAATTCAGGTTTTTTAAAAAGATATATACATATATACATATATATATATATATATATATATACATACAAAATTATGTGTGTGAGTGTGTGAGTGTGTTTGTGAGTTTGTCTGTGTAAGGAAAAGGAGAGAGAGAGAGAGAGAGAGAGAGAGAGAGAGAGAGAGAGAGAGAGGAGAAGAGAGAAAGAAAGAGAGGGGGGAGGCTGCCGGCACGTTAGGATTAATCACCTTTACTAAACTATGAATCAATCCTTACCCTCCGTGATGACTCAAGCCTCAAACTTCACTCCTAAGACAATCAATCAAAAAGAAAAGACAAGGATCAGAAAAAGGAGGTCCAAAATCAACACAAGGCTGAATAGGCACATGCAAAAAGACATTAAGTGTTCATATTGTTTGACATTGTCATTTCTATGCCTGCACTCGGAATGTTCCTGAAATCCCCTTCCTTTAATGCAGCACGTTACACGTTGTATCTGTTGTGGATTTTTGTCGCATACAGAATTGTTGTACTTTTAAGTGACGGCTTTGTCTATTCAACATTCTATTGACAACTTCAAAGGTTCTAGACGAACACAATGGGGGGGAAAACTGAGCTTCAGGGCGTCAGCATCTAAAGCCAGCTCCAAGCTATTTGCACTAGCATTAAAAATAACATTCTGTTGAGTGCACATTTTGATGTGTTTTGATGAAGTAAAGAGTACATTTATCCCACCATTTGAATTGGCATAATCGTATCTGAGCAGAAAATCCGACTGGTAAAAATCACAAATAGTTAAAGGGTATGCATGCATTAACATCACTGCCTCATGCAGTTTTAGAACTACTCAGTTTATGAATACGATTTTCAAAAGAGAATTACCTTAAGATAACGATCATGGCATCTTCATCATCATCATCATCATCATCATCATCATCATCATCATCATCAACAACATGAAGTACACGATCTGAAACAATCATAGACAATCATGATTTGCCATGTATCATTCAGCTCAGATTCTTTTTTAAATTGTATAATACGTAGGTTATTCTCAGTCCACTCCTGCATGTTTTACCTTCTATTTTTACCAGAGAAAGGTACATGTTCAAGTACTTTATGTCTATTAAAGCGACCCCGCTACTGCATTTGTCCCTTCCTGATTTATAATATAAGTGAACAATTGGGTGTTCTGTACATCTAAATTATCTCGGTTGTTGTTGTTTTTTTTATTCATCCATCACATTCTCAAGAGTCTACCTAGAAATTACAACTCTACTGCTTTGAGTATATTTTCACTGCCATTTTTGAAAATGGTCAAATGGTTTACGTTTAAAGTCTTTCTTAAACTATAAGAATATTTAAGAGGCGAGGCCTCTGAGTCTATCATCAATCTCTGAAAGGACGGAACCAAATGATAAATTCGTGTAAAGTGCCTTTCCCAAGGAAACAACATCGGGCAGAGCTGAGGCCCAAATCCCAGAAACCGCAATATCGCTATTACGTGACCGGTAGCACAATCACTGATAAATATGCTTCATTCACAACCGTATGGAAGGTTTATCACCTATTGCCTTTTAAACTTTTACTTTGGTTGGCATTCAGATGCTCCTGTTTTTCAGGATTGGACTCATTTAATTGCCTTTAGCTGCCACGTTTATGTTAAAGAGGTTTGGTGACATAACACGGCCTTGCCTCTTTTAACCTGTTTATATTTTTGGTACTTTCCCTCAATTTCTACAGCAGCGTGTTGGTCTCAGTAAGGATTTTTAATCTTTCTCTATCTTGCACATTCTCCCCCCCCCTCTCTCTCTCTCTTTCTCTCTCACTTGCTCTCTCTCTCTCTTTCTCTCTCTCCCTCTCTATCTATCTATCTATCTATCTATCGATTTCTCTTCCATTACCCCTTTCTCTCGTCCTCTCTCTACATATGCCCTTTCTCCATTCTTACCTCTTCCCATCTCCCTCGTTTTCTCTCATACACTATAGCTCCCCTCTCTCCCTACCCAACCCCACCCTTCTCTCTCTCTCTCTCTCTCTCTCTCTCTCTCTCTCTCTCTCTCTCCCTCTCTCCCCCTCTCTCTCTCTCCCTCTCTCTCTCTCTCTCCCTCTCTCTCTCTCTCTCTCTCTCTCTCTCTCTCTAACACGCACTTTCGTTCTCTCTCTCTATCCCTCTCTCTATCTCTCTTTTTCTCTCTCTTTCTCTTTCTTTTTTTCTTTCTCTCTCTCTTTCTCTCTCTATATCTTCCTCTCTTTTGCATTTCCCCTCTGTCTCTCATTTTCTATCACACACACACACTCTCTCTCTCTCTCTCTCTCTCTCTCTCTCTCTCTCTCTCTCTCTCTCTCTCTCTCTCTTTCTCTCTCTATTGCCCTTTCTCAGGGGCGGTTTGTTAACTGGGCAAGACCGGCGGTGCCGGTCAGATTTTTGTCAGCTGAACTGTTGACTAGAGGTTTATTGCTGATGACGATTTTCATTCAGTTTTAAGTAAATCCAAACAAACATGTATCAACATTCAAAAACACCTTGCCGATTTGAAGGCGCTCAAATAGACAAGTGGAATTCACTGCTGTTTTGTCGCGACATAACCTCATTCCTTCACGTTTGCTATCGCTCCGGCACGTGAATTTAAATCGTCTCCCGTAAAGCCGTCACGTCGCGGAACTTCGTACTACGTACGAAGCCAAACACACGGCGGGCTTGGCTAAGGCCTAGCGATGACGTCAGTCCCATGGACAAATCCATTGTCAGCCCTCAAATAGCGAATAGGACATCCCTTAATTGCCAGATTGGCCTCTTTGTAGCTTACAAAATTAAGAATGAGACTGTCTTGAGCAGCACAGACACATGTATTATTTTATCAGCAAAACATGTATTTATCATTCAGCCTTTCTGTAACTACTCTCATAACATGTATTGTCAGCATGGCACTGATCTTTTTTGTTTATTGACTTTTTAACCACCTATAGTTCCTGTTGGCGTTTACTCATCGTTTTCTCCCCACTAAAAACTTGCATGACCCTTAGGAGTCTGGCCGGCGAAAGAAGGAATCGTCTGGTGAGGATATATAGATCTAAGGAGAACTTTAACGAGGAGCGATACGCACTCGGCTGTCAGAATCTGGGCCGAAATCCCCCTCCCTTCCCTCCCCTTTTCAACCCTCACCCCAGCTAGACACCAAGTTCTATAATTAGCATTTGACACACTTCCCCACTTTGTTACAACACAGTGTTCAGTGTTCAATGCTGAGAACTGAGAAGTGTGATGAAGTACATTTGGTGATAAAATGATCGGAAACGTGTGTGCTAACTTTGTCCAGCTTTGTATAGCATCTGATTGTAGACTTGATCTGCTTGGGACAGCGTCACTGGTACAGTAGCAATTGACTTTTTTGTCATCATTCAGGCCAGTTCTTATTACATATATTTAACGGGTCCAGTGCACGTCGATATTTTGTGTGGGGGTGTAGAAAGTACGACTAAAGTACTGGAGGCCAGGACGAGAGGTTTATTGCCTCTCACATTCAGTTTGTTTTCTAGCATAGACTCAAGTAGTGTTTCTTTTTCTGTGCCGATCAAGTGACTTTCTATTAATCTCAGTAACTTCCATCTTACATTATTCATAATATTGTTTCTTGATGATACCGCATATTTTAGCTCTTTCACATTATATTTCAATGTTTACTGTGGTGTGTGTGAGTGTGAGTAGGGGAGGGAGTGGGGATGGCGAAAGTAGGGGTATAAAATAAGGAGAGAGAGAGAGAAAGAGAGAAAGAGAAAGAGAGAGAGAGCATGTGTATGTGTGTGTGTGTGTGTGTGTGTGTGTGTGTGTGTGTGTGTGTGTGTGTGTGTGTGTGTGTGTGTGTGCGTGTATGTTGTGAAGGAAGGGGTGGGGGAGGGAAAAACAGTCGACGTGAATGACCGCCGGTCAGTTCTATAAACCACGAGCCGCCACTGCCCTTTCTCCCTTCTCACCTCTTCCAATCTCCTTCCTCCTCTCTCATCCACTATAACTCCTCTCTCTCCCTGCCCACCCCCACCCTTCTCTCTCTCTCTCTCTCTCTCTCTCTCTCTCTCTCTCTCTCTCTCTCTCTCTCTCTCTTACATGCATTCTCGTTTTCTCTCTATCTCTTTGTCTCTCCATCTTTTTTTTCTCAGCTCTGAACATGTCTCCCAAGTTGTGTTGATGAACATGTCCAGAGTGAATTGTTTGGTATATTTTTCTTGGCGCCCTGACAATCCCAATTTTCCATCGGGCAAGGCCCATAATTACATCCTACAATTATGGATTTATTACAACGTCACGTTCCGTTCAGCAACACTTTTCATCCAGTCTGCTCCAGACAACGCGCATGTTCTGGACCAAACAGACATCTCGCGCCCGTGAAACTGGTAATGGGAGCGTCCTTCCAATAACACAAAAAGGCATCGCATCCTGGAAGCATTGATTTTATTTCCTGACAAAAGAAAATCCCCCATTGTTCATGCCTTGATCGTTTCTAGGCCTGTCAATATTGATAGCGCCGCGGGCAAGAGGATCGAAGGTTGCCCGTCTTCTTCCAACAACTGTAAATTGACAAGTCCTTGACGAAGAAATAGCTTTGTGTTTTGTTGTTTGAATTGAAGTCGGAGAAACGCAAGATAATATACTCCCAAGTTTGGAGCTACTGCTCAAGGTGAGACGAGGCGAAATCCGAAATGTCATTGGGTTCAAACCACAATTCTCAGCACTTTCTTAGTCACCACTCCCACATCCATAGCGCAGTATCCAGTGACAGCTTTTAGAAACAAGAGAACTGCTCAGCTGTTACTGAGTTTCAAATATTCACGTTCTTTGTAATTGCATGCAGGTGTAAACAAACTGAACTGCAAAGGAATACGAGAATTTTATCAAGTAGAAGGTTTTTGGAGATGTTTATAACTCAACTGCACAAATTGGCGTGCGGTATCCAAGCAGAAATTTTCAACTTTTATTCCTTCTTGTAAACAACTTTTTTCTTCCTTTTTGGAAGCCAAGATCCTTCAAAGAAGCATGGTCGATGTTCTTCGGCCTGGGACAACTGGCATGTGCTTGATAACAGTTCCTGGGGAATCTAAAGTCGCACCGATCTCGCTTTAGTTGACTTTTAATTAATTGTTCGACGAGCTTGCATATTGACTATACGTGTTTTTGAATCAGTGAATAAAGAGTAATCTTTACAATATTTAAAAGGTGGTCATTTAATAACAGTTTATTGAGCTTTCGAGAGACATTTAATAGTGTCTCTTCGTATACATTTTGTTAATTATTTCTGAAAGCTCTAACCGATTCCGGTTACTGGAGCTCACATTCTATGGCACTACTATTTTCAAAGGTTTCAGAACACGGCATGATGAGATGAACTTGGCGTTTCACAGAAGTTGTCTTTTCGCTCTCTTGCAAACAGCGGACGAGCCATGATTCTACTCTGACACTCAGTTTGTCAATAAAATAGACCCTTATTTCTTGGTATTGATGATAAAAAAAACCCAATGCAATAAGAATTTCATACGAAAGGAATTTAGTGTAGTATATTAATCAGATATTAATATTCCCAGCTAGACAGTGAGGTAGGGCTGTCTGAAACCAGTGATTGATAGCAACGTATAGAGAATTGATGCCTAATATGCATACAAATTTTACAAATGAGCCTTGCCAGTATAGCTACGGTTATTAGAAGTGCGAACAAAAAGAATGAAAGTATATTTGATAGCAAGGCATACTGAATTTGATATATTATTTTAAAATGTACGCTTGCATTATCTTTTAGTTAGTTTTAGTTTTAGTTGAGGTTTTACACCGCTCGTAATTGCATAAGGTCATATGAGCGCCAGAAGATTAGAGGTGTTACAAGAGAGTAACAAACATAAAAAGATGAAGGGGAGATATGGATGATAGATGTTTCAGAGGAAAGAAGAAGCAAACCACACCAGAGCACCAGCCAACCACCCAGTATTATCTTTTAAAATTTTATTCTGTTGTATTTTCTTATTCTTCTTCTTCTTCTTGTTTTTGTTTGAGGGGAGGGGTGGTGGTATTGATTTTTTAGATATGCTGTGCAATATAATAATTTACTGACGAATGGGCCACACTTCTTTAAAATTATAAAAGTCGTTATGATATAACATGTATTATATATATATATATATGTATGTATGTATGTATGTATGTATGTATGTATGTATGTATGTATGTTATATTTGTCTGTGTTTGTGTATATGTGAGTGTGTCTATGTCTTTGTGTCTGCTGTGGGTATATCTCATAAACTCGTTAAAATAAACCGAAAAGAAAGGTCATTGTGTTGGCATGAAAACGCAACCCCTTTTTTTTAAAGTTTTATATCTGAGATAGAAAAATTTCTTTTGCAGCCTTATCAAGACACAGATCAATCTACGAGAAATTTTTATTCTGCTCTTCTCTTAACGGGCAATGACGTCAATATTCTTTTTAAGGGATTGAGGTGGGTGAGTGAGTAATGACCTGATTCCATTACATAGCATCCGGCCCCAACAAGAGTTCTGAGGTAATTAACGCTACCCATTTCCTTCTCCCCTCACCGTTTGGCGAGTCTCTGGTCCGATGCATTGGCTTTCTTCTCAGAAAATGATTGAATAATTTTTGGCTCAATACTAATAAATAACTATAACATAGTGTCAAACTTTTGTTTGAAACTGAACACATTGAAATGAAAGTTCTGAAAGCAACTAATACCCCCCCCCCCCCCAAACCTTTCGGTCCCACTTTCGTCACCCGAGTCCATCTTAGTCAGAAGTGAGCAATGAGTTAAGGTCGTTGGGGAAATGGAGTTATTCCCTAGAAGTACAGTGACACGTTGATATGTGAGTTTCACAGCAGAAAACGAACCAGCAAGCACTCAGACCATCAGTGTGTTAAAAGCGATATGCATTTCATCTTGACACACTGAACATCTTATCAGTCTTAATATTATAATCCCCCCCCCCCCCCACACACACATAGTCTGTCCTATTACCGACCCCCATGTTCTTACTGGGTTTTGAAAGTCACAAAAAAGTATTTTACAGTGATTGCGTCCTGCATTATTTTACTATGTCTCAAAGAAAACAGAGAATTGTCAGTTTTTAATGAACTTGTAATACTCCTTTTAATTAAGGCTCCTGCGCTGGGGACATCATGGGCTGTGTTGGTTGTCACTTTTTAATCAAGCAAGGCAGTAATTGGAGATCATGCGGTCAAATTGTAAGATTTATTTAGTCGACTAAAGTGATAATACTTAATTGTTTCTCGAGTGAAAGAAATTGACGATCTGCTTTCAACAGTTTCTACGAGACAAAACATACTACATACTCGTAGCACCAAATTACTAACCTATAACATCCACTGCACCCCCCCTCCCCACACAAATTCTCTCTCTCTCTCT
>NW_004797323.1:1910186-1923997 GCF_000002075.1 Aplysia californica | reverse complement strand
TTATTCCAAACCTTTGTGTGATAATATTATTCTAACTCCATTTTATCCCTACAAGTGGGTGGTTGGGGGATACCAGTGGTAGGTCCAACTAATGTTCTTTCCCTCTCTTATTTATGTCCGTCTGTCTTGTGTTTTTTCTTTCTTCTAAGCACCAAATGACCGTCATTGTATTGATTTGCTTTTCTTTACTTTGACAAAACAAACACTTGAATCTACGTGTATTTGTGAGTGAATATAATATGTGTATGTGCGTCAATATGTATATGGTGTGTGTGTGTGTGTATGTGTGTGTGTGTGTGTGTGTGTGTGTGTATGTGTGTGTGTGTGTGTGTGTGTGTTTGTGTGTGTTATGTGAGTGTATGTTTGTATGAGAGTGTGTTGGTTTGTCAGAGGGTAGAAGAAGGGGAGTATATTTAATATGATCATAAAAACATGCTGTTCTATTTGCTCATCCCAAACGGTATCCCACGAACATTCGAAACAGCAAGTGTCTCTCAGAATGAGCCTTATCTCGCAAAAACACAAAAAAATTTAAGACGTTGACACTGTACCGAAGGCCGACATAGAACCAACGAGAGAAAGGGTACCAGCAGATTTACAGATATTGTTTGAGAATTTGAAAACACCATCAATTTAATTTGCTTACATACAACATCTGTATTTCTACTGTTTACAGAATACGTAAAGGGGAAGAACAAATGCATTAAAACATGAGACAAAGAAAACGTAGACCTTCGCAGCGACATAAAGAAGCAATAAAGCTTCTCCTGATGCATTATACTATATTATTTCAAGAGCCATTGGCTATCAATAAAATGTATTCCAAATGGAGATTGATACGAGCAAAATATATAAAGAAAAGTATATGTGAGGCAGTGTGGTGGAATCAGGCTCTCGTCAATTTTTGGGCATATTGAGTTATTGATATCGTCTTAAAGCTTGCTCATTTGTCTTGCTTTCAATAAAAAAAAAATACCCATCAATAGAAGTGGGCATATTTTGGATTGAAGGAGGTGGGGGTCACCTGATTTAAGAGGCAATATTTGCGAGAAAATGGCCGCTAAAGCTTGGTTAATTCCAAAGCTGGAGAGTCCATAGAAACTGTAAATTTATATTTTTGTACCTTTAATCAACGTTTTCGGTGAAATCCTTGAGGGAATGTGTTTGTAAATGGTCATAAAAGGTGTTGAACCAAATTAACAGAAATTTGATAAAAAATTGCTAAGCAGGGACAAAACTGCTGTTTTCTTCGATTTCATTATTTTGACTGATTCCACCAATCTGCCTCACATATTCAATTTGAGACTTCTGAGAGCATTCAACGCAACACTGTCTTCAAATAGATTTTATATATAACTCACTAAGAAAGGATTGTGCCTGCCACTTCATCTAATCACCTTCACTTCAGTGTGTTGAAGTCCCCATGTATCTTTCAATAATAAATCTTAAACGAATTGTATGGAAGTGAAGTTGTTAGACTGGAACAATCAATAAACACATAGAACTCTCCTACGGAGGTATCATTTCCTACGTCTTCTATATTTTATGAAATTCCCTAAACCATTGAAATGTGAAGTATGAACGGCGCATTAGAGACGTGGACGCTAGCGGCAAAAACACAGTAATAATGTTTGAATGCTGATACTTTCACGACAACACTTTTGGATTCAGCTGTAAGTCAAACAATAATAAACAATATTTTTTAAAAAGCAAAACGTGCACCTACTTGTACAAATTATTCTTACGTCTTTAGAACAAGGCTTTTCCTCGGCTAATTAAGAATTGTTTCATACTCTCGAGTAGTGCATTTAGGCAATAATTTGAAACAAAGTGGGGACTTTCAGCAAATAGCAGATATAAATTTCACCCAGTATTTGCTGTAGAAACTAAATAGTGAGCAATTTGATAATCACAAAATAAACTATTTTACAGCTTCATCAATAGCTACGCGATGGGGGTTTTGTCCAAATCCTGCAAAACAGATGAATGGGCTAATTGTTTCTGATCCCCCCATAATGTCTCAGGGGCAAAAAAAACAAAAAAACTACGGATAGAACTCTCAAGCAGGTAATGGATGTTGAACGAAAGTCTTTTCATCTTTAAGGTGCTTAAGGAAAGTGATCGAAAGCCACTTAAAGTGGCTGCGGAGCTCTGAATTGATGATCCCTCCCATGCAGTAGAGTCCTTATACATATTTCATATCGTGGGACGTTTGAAAACGCAAACAGCAAATTCTGCACGGCATGCCTAGTATCCCCCATAGAAAACCATTGCAATGAAATACAGTGCTGTGTAACAATGCTGCATGCAATGTAATATTCATCTCTTTCTAACAAGATTTTTATTTCAAGCCACATGGTCAAAATGTGAGTGATTACGATAACCTTCTGATCCCCATTAATTTCTTTTTTCTTTTATTAAGAAATATGCATTTCTCTTGTTTTAAAGATATTGATCATAGCAGGCATTTTTCTGAATAGATTTTCTAAACTCTCGTTTTAAATTCTGTTGTGTTCTATTAGCAGAAAGCAAACGTATATTTTGTCTTTCTAGGTGAGGCCTGGCACGTTTTTTTAATTCTTCACTGAACGCCGTGTATCGCATTTTAGATTACTCAAGATCAAAATGAACAGGGCAATGAACAGAGAGATGCATCGACACAATAACAGTCATTTTACACAAAAAGCAAGCGAGAAAGGCAGAAGGAATACAAGGAAAGAACAGAAACAGCTCAAACAGACGTCCCTCATGGAAAAAAAAACAGGGTAGAAGGGGGTATGAGGTCGTGCTGCTCTTTCATGCCAGACTGGACAAGTAAAACAGTGACGTCATCACTCTTATCACATTATGCTACTCAACACAAGGCTCTTATCTGAGCTGGATTGATGAATAAATAGCGACGTCAAAACCCGATCTTTCATGATTAATGTAAGTACGATCAAATAAAAACAAAAGTTGGTGGAGACTTGAGCATTTGACCTTTATAATATTATAAAATATGTTCAATATTTCGCCCTAATGGCCTTCTTCAGGAACCTGATAAAAACAATAACACTACGTTTCAGCCATGAATGAGGGCGTGTATATCGAATGCTGGGGACGCATTATCGAAATCCAGGGCCGTGTCGGTTGAGAGGGATACACAAGCAAACAGACAGACGCACGTATTTTTTTTATACTCGCCACAGGGGAATCAAACACAGATCTTTTACAAGCATCAGCATAGCGCCCAATCGCTACACAACACACGCCGTTGGTACATTGAAGAAGCCAGTCGGCCATGAGCTCGTGAGCTGTTTAAGATACGGGGCAACGGCTTACAACAGCATTCGAAATTATGTCAAATCGATTTGTTATAAAGACTCAGCCGACCATAACGCAGAATGTTGTCAAGTCTGCTAATCTTGCAAACGAAATTGGAAAAGGCATTTTTCTTTTTTCTTTTTTTTTTTTTTTTTAAGAAGAGGGCTGTCAATCATGATAAAACATATCTCGGATGAATGCAGGATTTCTCATTAATCAAAGCGAAGACAGGAAGCCAATTTTTCGTTATCATTCTTCTGCTCTTCATTCCCTTTTTGTTTAGATTCACAGTAAATGCACACGCACGATCGCACGCGCACACACACACACATACACATACACAGACACACACACACAAACACACACCCAAACACACACACACACAAACACACACACACACACACACACACACACACACATATATATATATACACGCACACACGTATATATACACACACACACACACACACACACATACACAAACACACGCTCACACACAAAATATGTCATTCCTTGCTTTTGTTGTACGAGCTTTTTGTTGCTGTTGTTGTTGTTGTTGTTGTTGTTGTTGCTGCTCTTGTTGTTGTTATTATTGCTGTTACTTTTATTGTTGCTGTTTGTGTGGTAGTGGTGCTTTGGTTTCTTTCTAGACAGTCAGGATGATATGGAGATCTGGTGAAAAAGTCACCGCCTCTTTTTTTCCTGAGTTTGTGTGTACACTGTACACCATGGCCTCTAAGCATTAATGAAAGCAGGGCAGTGGGTACAAGATTTTGCAAACAGTGGGATTTTGCATTAACCCCTTCGAACTTATATGACGTACGCCGTTCGTCACTTTTTCTTACACGGCGCGAAGCGCATAGACTGTGATGACGAACGCCGTATATAATAATAATAATAATAGATAGCATTTGTATAGCGCATATCCCCGCTCAACAGCAGGCTCTATGCGCTTTACACTATATTATTACCCCAGCAGACCATAGAACACTCCGAAACATTCTCAGCTTCCCGGGAAGCATACAGTGCGAGCAGCCGATTAAGCGCTCAAACACTAACAAACTGACAAAATCTTTCGCTGTCTATAGCTGGGTACCCATTCCCACCTGGGTGAAGTGAGGAAAATTCGTGTAAAATGCCTTTCCCAAGGACACAACGGTGGGCCCTTGACGGGATTCGAACCCACGACCTTACGGTTGCGTATATCATAGGTTGTATTCTGCATACTGCTTCTATTACGTAGATGCATTTCGTAAAATTAATCGCAGATTAGCTTTCCGGAATATTTTTTCCATACAAAGAAATCTATTCCTGGAAGATATGGTTAGTATTTAAGAACCGGGTCTAATTATAGGAAAGTGACCACTAGCGCTGCTGCTCTGTTTTGAAACTGTGCCCAGTGCAGCACGAAGTGAGCCTTTGTCCCGAAGGTGTTAATTAAGTGCTCAGTAAAGAGAAACGATAATTAGTTTTACACAGAATTTACCTCTTTTTTTTTCTTTTTTTTTCGGCAAGTGTTTTACGGCTCTCGCAACTGCATAAGGTCATATGAGCGCGCGGGACACACCTAATACTTTTAGTTGGTAGGAAATTTTGAATTTTGCACAGGTGGCGGCCGAAGCCTATTCTTATCGATTTTAGACCGCCAAGGGATCTTTAACGTGCGCAACTTGCACACGGGCCCTCCGAGATTTTTGGCCCTTGTCCGAGAAGGCTAGGTGTAGATATTTCCTACCAGAAGATCCGGGGTGTGGCAGAAAGACAGCTGTAAGAAGGTAAAGGAGTACAAGTAGAAAGGCTGCAGAAAGAGTCAGGAGCCCAGACTAGGGGACAAAGGAGGTGAGGGGGTGGGGGCAGAAAGAGGAGACGAAAGCAGGCGAAAGAATATTGCTAGAGAGCAGGAATGGAGGTGAAGGGAGACAATTTTAGAGAGGAACATTTTTCGGTCCCTACCCGGATTTGAACCCGGGAACTTTGAATGAGAGGCCAACACCTTAACCTCTAGGCCACGAAAGCCCCCTAATTTACCTCTTCACACTTGCTGGTTTGTTTGAAATGAAATAAAACTGGGGAGAAGACTGCCTATTTCAGAAATGTTGTTTTTATGAAAATAATAATATTATGGTTGTTTTGTGCTTTGCTTTATCACCCTCAGTAATCGCGTACGGTCCTGTATCGGGCGCTATAGATTGTATTGACCTGCTCTCCCGGCGTTCGTTAATTTTTTGGTCTCTGACATTGGTCGAATAATAGTTCTGAAGGTCATGATATTATCTAAAAGGGAGAAACGGTAGAATATTTTGATGCCAAACAACCGGGAATATGTAGCGTGCTCTAGCAAGATGTATGTTTGTTTTTCTTTGTTTGGGGAATGGTGGTGGTGCTCGTTAAAATAATAAAATCGAAAAAAAACATTTTTATACCCGTTGGGCAATTTTTATATAATTTTTTTTTGGGGGGGAGGGGGGCTTAAAATCTTTTTTGCCCAGTCAAAACACATTTCTTGGGGGGAGTTTTTTTTTTTTTTTTTTTTTTTTACTGAAACCGTTGATGAAGGCAAAAAAGTAAAATATTTACTGTTTCCAAGGGCACATAAGTAATTTTGATATTAACCAAATATTGGTCGCCATTTTCTCGCTGATTTCCCCTCTGACATCAATCAACCCCCAAATCAGTCAATCGACTTCTATACAAGACAAATGGGCATTTGTTTCATCAAAAGTGAGACAAATGACCCACCTGATATTTGTATAGTCAATAGATTTTATGCCTAAAAAGTGACGAGAGCCTGATTCCTCCGTGTCAAGGCACACATTCTGCTTGATTCGTATTGACCAAAAACCCATTCTGTTCTCTGTTTTAATAGGATACATTTGGACGAAAATACAATTTTGACGGGGAATAAACAATAAATGTAATTATGGTTGCCATAAAGCCCACAGATCGAAGCTTTGTTCAAATATTAGTGGATTAAATTAATACATTTGGGGAAAAAAGGATGGAGGGGGAGATGTGAAGGGTTCTTTGAAGCAACGAGGTATCTGCAAAAGTTGGGCATTAACGACTCCTGCACGTTTTTCAGCTAAAAAATCCATCCTGTGTGTGAACATGTTTTTTTTTCTTGTTTTATATTTCTTTTGATTTTTTATCAAACGCAATGCACAGCACAGTCAACATTTTAAAATCTTAAATAACTTTATTTCATAATATGGTGTATGAACACTGGGGTCTTGAAAATAATCATGTCAAGCATTTGGAATGCATTTTGTGGAGCTGGCATAAAATGCATTTTGTATCATTTATTTTACTTATTATTTCCTCACTTGGAATCTAGATCTACTTTTTGCTTTAAAGTGTTGTCCAAGTTCATAGCCGTGGGTGGCTTAGGCGCTGGAAGGTGGGGCGCATTGTTTTCCTAGCAACAACTTTTCGCTGTGTTTCTGAAACTTGGATGACATTTTCCATTTTTCTTTTTTTTTTATTTGGTTGTCCAAGCTTTTCTTCAGAATCAAGTCTTTCAAGGTTTGTATCCTTTTGTACTCCATCCACATTGCTTACAGTAAAGGGGCTGTCCGTGAGAGCATGGATTAACTATTGACATCCATGCCCTATCAATCCAAGTGAAAAGCGACGGAAAAACTCTCGCTATAGACCTTATGTCACATCGTGGTGAAAGCAGGCGTTCGACAAAATACAGAAACCTAAGAAACTCTCATTAGAATAATTTCCACCGGTTGTAAAATCTTTATCGACTTATTTTGTTTTTAGCTAAAAACTTTTTATGTCCATTTTAAAACATGACGTACTTGTGTAGATTTTTGCTGATAATTAATGTTGATCAAAGCCAGAATCAAGTTAATTTTGCAATGTTCAATGACTCTCAAGCTTTAAAATTTACCAAAATTTGTCGGGCATTTTCTTGCTAATTTACCCCTGACACTAGGTAAGCTCAGCTCCTTCAATCACAAATATATCTACTTCTCTTCAAAGGGGTATTTTAAAAATTAAAGACAAGACCAATGAACAGGCTCTAATATTATATTAATAGCTCCACATGCCCAAAAATTGACGTGGGTCGGATTCCGCCGAATTGCCAGACTCATAACAAATGTGAGGCACCGTGGTGTAATCAGGCGATCGTCAAAATAAAAAAAAGTCGAAGAAACTGACATTTTTCCATTAGTTCGACCATTAAAAAAACATTTTGGCTCAACACTCTTCCTGTACATTATAAAACACATATCTCTGTGTGTTTAGAGAAAAACTTTAATCAAAAGTATAACAACTGTAAATGTACAGTTTCAAAAACACTCAAGCTTTGGAAGTCACCAAATTTTGGCGGCCATTTTCGCGCTAATTAACCTCTGACACGAGGCGACCCCACCTCTTTCAATTGCAATAGCTCTACTTCTTTTCAAGATAGATGGGTAGGTCCTCATTAAAAGAAAGACACGTATGACGGCTTTAACATTATACATGTACTAATGTCACCACATGCCCAAAAATCAACGTGCGCCAGATTTTACCGCGTCGCGACACTTATAATAAACAGCATCGAAGCCTGGCTGCCTGCAGTACACTCCTATCGGTAAATGTCTCTTTGGCGATCTTGATTAAAGCTTGTTTAAAGAAAACATGCAATGCTGCTGAACAAAACCGCTCAACCAGAACAATGGAAACGCACAATAAGACTCATCATGAATGGCTTGAAAAACCAAGTCAAACGAACGGGTAAAACATAAAGGCAATAGCAATACGAAACGGATCTATTCCACGGATGAAGCATCAAGGGTCAAGAAGGATATCGAGAGAAAGCCTTTTAAACAAGAGCTCAAAACAATAAGAAAAAGGATCATTATAAAGGCTGTGAAGAATGCAGAATCGAAGGCTTCTTTACTCGATAATGCAAATTGCTCGAGGAGAAGTATGCAAAATAGAAAAAAGACTTTACAGTTCTTGGAATGCTGAAGCTGTAAAAATGCAGAGATAAGATACAGGGAAATATTTATTTTTTAAGGTGATAGGTACAGTCAAAACAGAAGAAAGAGTCATGCTTTTTAAAAAGTCTTTGGTAGATGAATAGAGACAGTCTAACAGTTAATGAAAATAGTTCCATTGATGACTCCGGTGAAATTAATAGCGAAGAGGACACGTAGCCAGTATTATCCTTTGCTTGAAATCTAATTCTTATTTAAGCTAAAGCTATATCAGCAGCAGTTAAAACACTTGATTTTAATACTTTTAATACCTTAATTTGAACAAAGATAAAGGGAAAGGCTATTTCTAGGGAGTACTCAATTTTTTTGCTAACTTCATACGCGTTTATTGTCTTAATATGTATATTCTATGATATTGAAAAGTATCTGGATTATCAATTTTTTGGCAAACGGGAATTGATATTCGAATTCAGCACAATGTATTACACAAATATGTGAAGTATTTGCTCCAAATCTTGCAAAACGAAAGGACCATGGCAAACATTTGTTTACTGTCAATTTTTCAACTTAAACTGATAAAAATATTGCAATACGATGTCTCGGGTTCCTGAAGAAATAGAGTCAATATATATTACATAAACACTAATTATTGAGACTTAAAAAAAAAAAAATGCTAGTACAGGATTGTATGCTTTTCGGGTTTGCCAAAGTTAGTACAAATGGATTGTATGATGAACAACTGAGAGCTAGATTCATATCTGGGGCAATTTTGTGACAGTGCATTACATTAATGTTTCAACACCATCCTTCTAGTTTTCTAAATATGCAACATTTGTAACAATTGGTGTTTGATGCCAAACTTACTTGATTACTAAGACAGGATTGATTACAAATGACTGCAAAATGCTTTATGACAGTATTGACGCAAATCGTACAATTGAGGAGGCTGACCTCTTCAACTGCCTTCCATTCACCCAGTTGGTGGCATGCTAGACTACAGAGCGAAATTCCCTGGTTCCAGTCCCAGGCTGGATGTTCCTGAACTCAAGTTTGTACAGTTTTCAAAGCTGTCAACCTATATGGCTCGGTCCTATAGGAGACGACGTTAAATTCGGAGGTCCTGCCTCTTACTATTAATGTTGGTAGGTGTGTTTAACTACACACTGAAATTATTTACTGCCTCAGTCTTCGAGAATGCTCGTCTGGGCCAACCCAGGCTGATTGGGATACAAATTCCCAGTAGACTGCTTATGGTACTGAATGAAATAACTTCCTTACTCTGAAATCGGACTCACGTCTTTTTGTGTATTCAACGCAAGAAAGCCTAGCGATTACACCACAGACACAAGTAATGATCAGCACGAAACCAAAATGGTATGTAGCCTCTAACGGTCAAAAGACATAAAGAATTGCGTCTACCACCCCTCACGAACTTCAAGTGGATGGTGGATGGGGTGCACTGTTGTGGTTTGCTCCTTCTTCCCGCTCAAACGTTTATCATCAGTATCTCTTCTCCATTCTTTACATCTTACTCTCTAGTAACACTTCATATCTTCGGTACTTATATGGCCTGTTCGTAATGTAAGTGCAGTTGTGTTTTTTTTAACGCCCACTGAAATTAGTCTATAACGAACTTGATGACATTGCAAAGGGAATACTCTTCTCGTTAAACTATGTGTAGATATACTGGCTTCTATTTCGGTTTCGCTTTCGAGTGCTGAGCTTGGTGAACCCACCGTGCGTCACCTGAGAGAACGAGAAAGGTTCTTTTTTTCTATTCGTCAAGCCGAAAACACCGAGGGCAGCACTACAATTTTCTGTCTCCCTTCCGGGAGAAAGAAGTGTCCCTGCGTTGCATTATGTGCCTTTTATTCATTCAAGATTGAAGCACTTATGGCTGCTGTTGAAAAACAATAATCACTGAAGGACAAAGCAAAAGACAATTATTATATTAGAACAAACAAGCGACGGAGGGAGGTAGGCGATGAGCTGGGCTATGATGTATTCTTATAATAATATGTATTATTAAAAATTGAAATCTTTATTAAAGGAGCTTCTCTCTCTCTCTCTCTCTCTCTCTCTCTCTCTCTCTCTCTCTCTCTCTCTCTTTCTCTCTCTCTTTCTCTCTCTCTTTCTCTCTTTCTTTCTCTCGATCTCTTCCCCTCCCTCTAGATATCTCTCCACCTCTCTCTTTCTTGCTATCCCCCTCCCTCTCTCTCTCTCTCTCTCTTTCTCTCTTTCTCTCTCTCACTCTCTATCTCGGTCTCTCTCTCTCTCGCACACACACACACACACACACACACACACACACACACACACACACACACACACACACACACATACACGCACACGATCACTCTCTCTCTTTCTTTCATTCTCTCTCCCTCTGATCTGTTGTTAGCTGTATTTTTGGGGGGTCTTTGAAGCAAAACTGTCGGGTGACATAAAATCGATTGAACAGTCTACTGCTTTATTTTTTAGGCATGGGATTCCGTTGATTGAAAAAGGGGGGGGGGGGTATGTAACCTACAGATTCAGGTGGCACTTTACTTCCTCTCCTCTAAACGTCATTATGAGCAGTGTAGATGTTCATACCACCAGAATTTTAATCTACAAAACTTTAATCCATTTTACCACTTTGATCGCAAACATTATAAGAGCGGGGGGGGGGGGGGGTTCTCGCGGTGGAGAGGTTACGGTGTTCGCCTTTCATTCTCTGATATACAGGTCCCGGGTTCGAATCGCGACAACGATAGAAAATTCTCTTCTCCCTATTTTCCCTCCTTTTACACAATTTCTTGCTCTCTACAGTGTTCTGTCATCTGATTTCGTCTCCACTTTTTGCTCCCCCACCCCATCCCCTTTGCCCCATCCTCTGGACTTCTGGCTCGTTCTGCAGCCTTTATTCTACTACTCCTTGGCTCCATTTTACTGCTGTCTTTCAGCCACACCCGTTATCTTATGGTAGGTAAGATCTAATCCTAGCTTTCTTGGAAAAGGGAGAAAAATCTCGGAGGTCCCATGTGCAAGTTCCGCACGTTTAAGATCCTTGGTGGTCCAAAAATCGATTTCCTACCAACTGAAAATGATTATTGTGTCCCACGCGCTCATATGACCTTATGCAGTTGCGAGCGCTGTAAAACACTTACCGAACAATAATTTCAAAATCAAAAGAGAAGTAATTTATTCTGCCTGAAAATCTTTTTTCATTTTCCTATCGTGAGCAAAGCAACCGCTTTATTTTGTTTATTATTATCTGTTCATGTTTTTTTTACAGTCAGTCGGTGCAAATTAAAGAAAGTGCAGGCAAACGGAAAAGGTCCCTATATGGGAACATACACAAATTGGACACTGGCAGCCGGCATGTAGCGGTCGATATTCTGTATTTTTTCTTGTCCACAATAGGAGAAAAACCTGCACTTTTTTGCTGTTATTTAATCAAGATTGCGAAACGACGGGCAAGCCAAACGTCCCCAAACACAAATTTTGCAAATCCAAAGCAGTCCAGGTCAAATACAACTCAGACCCAATAGGGGGAGCAAGAAACGTTTTATCATCTCACATTTCACATTACCACCTCTCTTTAATCCCTGGCTAGACTTTTTGGTTGATCAGAGGCATTTTTTATTCGAACGTTTCTCATAAGATCGATTTCACATGAGTTCATTCATTCCTAAAGAACAGAAAGAAAGAGAGAGAGAAGGAAAGAGAGAGAGAAAGAAAGAGGGAGAGAGAGAGAGAGAGAGAGAGAGAGAGAGAGAGAGGGGGGGGGGGAGGAAGAGAATACAGAGAGACAAGGGAAAGGGACTTGGTGTGGATGTGTGAGAGCATGGGGTGGGGGTAGGGGGACAGACGAATTAAGCCAAATACATTTGAAGGAGTAACAGGATGCTAGGATCTAGATCTACATACATGTTTTGTTCCTTTGTTTAAATTGTTTTTCATTCATTTTTTTTCTTCCGAAAGGGTGGCCGTAAGGGAGAGAGAAGGGGGGGGGGTGGTACTAAATAGACGAATACTTGTTATCTGAAGGAAAATAGAGAGACGGGATCAGCTCCACGTGTTGTGTTTACGCACAGTTTGTGTTTTTTTGTTGTCGGTCTTGGCTCTAGTGCACGGGAGCGAACTTCACGCTTCAACAATATCAAACGTATCGAGCAATCACTTTACAAACGAACATGCTGCCTGGCCCAATGTGCGCTCGATTTCTTCATGCTCAGTACTCATTAGTTGATACTTTCTAGCACAATCGTGGTTGGAAAAATTTCAATCTAAAGCTTACAAAGGTGCAGACTCAGAGCTTAGAAAGTGGCTCAAACAGCATTTTGCCTTTCTAGCAATGACTGATGACTCTGTGTAAGACTGTTTCGCATTTACCATCATGACAACAGACTCAGATGTAACAACAGACTCAGATGTAACAACAGACTCGGATGTAACAACAGACTCAGATGTAACAACAGACTCGGATGTAACAACAGACTCGAATGTAACAACAGACTCGGATGTAACAACAGACTCGGATGTAACAACAGACTCAGATGTAACAACAGACTCAGATGTAACAACAGACTCGGATGTAACAACAGACTCAGATGTAACAACAGACTCGGATGTAACAACAGACTCAGATGTAACAACAGACTCGGATGTAACAACAGACTCGGATGTAACAACAGACTCGGATGTAACAACAGACTCGGATGTAACAACAGACTCGGATGTAACAACAGACTCAGATGTAACAACAGACTCGGATGTAACAACAGACTCGGATGCAGCAGACGCTTTTGTAGGCGTTACCTTGAGTTAATATTATTTGTTTTTTATATTGAAGCATTATTGACACCATACAAGTTGACTGGAATGTTTATTCGCCACAACAGAATTATGATAATGCTTATGGGGCGCTTCTTAGTAATGCTTACTGGGTGGTGAGAAATCATCACCGCAACATTTGGGTTTATATTGAAGGCGTACAGCATAAACTACAGCCCCAGACAGAACGAAGAAGAGATGCAGGACCCCTAACTGAAAAAAGTAGGGAAACGAAACAAAATTATTGATTAAGAGAAGAACCGAAAGTCTAAAATTAGAGTGTAAGTAATCACCCAATTCGAATTGTTGATAATCCTGTCCAAAGAATGCTGACATCTCCTCCCCCTCCCCCCCTCCCTTTTTTTTTCTCTCTCTTTTAAATTGTAAATATGACTACTGTCCCTAAATGACAACAAAGAAGTAACCAGAATTGTCATGAATTTTAAACAACAATTTTGACAATAAAACATTAAAAAGAAAGTAATCAAAGCTGTTTCGAATAAAATCGTGTCTGGTTCGACGTTACAACACCGCGGCCATACTGTTTGAAGTGTTTAACAATACCAGCTTGATATTTGCCCTCATGACTGAGAGTGTATGTGTCTGGGTGTGTGAGTGAGAGTTTGTTTGTGTGTGTGTGTGAGTGTGTGTATGTGTATGTGTGTGTGTGTGTATGTGTGTGTGTGTGTGTGTGTGTGTGTGTGTGTGATGAGAAAGAGAGAGAGAGGGGGGGAGCGTAAGAGAGAGAGAAAG
>NW_004797323.1:1908072-1910085 GCF_000002075.1 Aplysia californica | reverse complement strand
GAGAGCAAAAGAGAGAAAGGGAGAAGGGGGGGGGAGAAGAGGGAGATAGCATTCATGCCCATGAACACACTGTTTGGTTACGCATGCGTGACTGTGTTGTGAATCATTGAACATGAATGTATTGAGCGCATTTCTGTGTTGATGCTGAATTTTTTTTATGTTGATGTTTTGGAATACACACCCAAAATTCCTTCGTGGATCAATATCTGATCTTATTATATCTTATCTTATCTTGCACTGTTTTGAGGTGTTACCTTTTAGCCAAATCCTTGGTTTTTTAAATGAATTAGTTGATGATGAACTCAACTAGTAAAGGGAACAGACAACGATATTCCGTCTTCAAAACGACTATTTAACAGATGAACGCTCAAAAACCAACTATGTGCTTACTTTGGGGACACGCTTAGAAAACAGTAAAACACCTGCTCTTCGAATGTCCCTAACTACAGGATCTCCTACCGGTAACTTCTTCCTCCCTTCCCTGCCACAGACAATACTGTAGAAATGAACAACTTTTGAAGACCTACACATTGTTTAACTATAGCAGTAGGCCAAGTTAGGCTCAGGAGTTACTGAATTTGCAACAGCAACAACAACAACAACCAAAGCAACAAAATCAACAACTAAAATATCAACACCGAAAACACCAACAAAAACAATCACGACAAAAACAATAACAAACACAATAGCAACACCAACACGAACTCAAACCCCGTAAAAAAACCCAAAGCAAAATGCAATCACAAAATGTGAAATAAAAAGTATAACTTTTTATTGATTTTTATCTTCAAATTTGTTTTACAAAAGCACACATTAAGACACATGAATACAACTTAATTAACATTACATAATACCCAATATTCTACCAAAAAAGACAATCGTACAATATAAGCACGTCATCGATCGTCGTCGTTGCGTACCACTTTGTTTTGTTTTTTTAGCTACATTTACCTTATTTTGCCAAAGAACATACCTAAGTGACGTTTATCATATCTAGTCAAAGAACATACCCCAGTGACGTTTATCATATCTAGCCAAAGAACATGCCCCCAGTGACGTTTATCATATCTAGCCAAAGAACATACCACAGTGACGTTTGTCACATCTAGCCAAAGAACATACCCTGGGGACGTTTATCATATCTAGCCAAAGAACATACCTCAGTGACCACTCACCAATACGTCGTCTCCCGACAGACTATAATATGGTTGACATTATTATGAGCCTAAACTCGCTAACCAATCGAACAACGAGGTTGTTACATTACACAATATATTCCGACTGTTTATAACAGATAGAAAACTGCTCAAAAGAATAAGTTCAATGTTCCACCACTTCAAAGAAATGAATTCTTTCTTTCAAGATGTTTGAACTGCCAGGGAGCGATTCCTTATCAGATGGGTCGCGCACCGGTGGTTTGAGATAATGCTGTTGATTGTCCAGGTCAAGGGAAACAACTCATGTCGTGAGTTTTCTTAATATAAAGGTCGTTCTTCTCTGTCCATACAGTAAAAGTGCAAGAAATCACTTCTTTTGTGTCTGGGCTAACCTAACTGCCGGTTCAGTCGATCAGTTGAGCAGTTTTCAAAGAAACATTTATTTTGTTTTCCTTCCCACGGACACGCACCGGCGAAATCGAATTGTTCCCGTCCCTTTTGTTCCGCCTCGTGGCACAGCAACTTTTTCCATTTTTCAATCAATTTTAATCTAACATTCGACACTGCTACAATCGTTACCTACTGTTGAAAAGGGCCATCAACTTACTTTTTTTTTTTTCTCTCGTTTTTTTTCTTTTTTTTTCTTTCTTTTGGCGCGATAATAGCGAGATCACTGCCTGGTCGTAGACTCCTGTACATAACCAACGTAAGCTGGTAAAGATGAATAAAAGGAAATAAGAATATGCTTAGATTTCTTCCATGCAACCTGACCGAGGTCAAATAACAATCAAATGGGGCGATGGGTGTTTTTACAGGTTACATCCAACTATACACATAAATATATATGTATAATATA
>NW_004797323.1:1906470-1907160 GCF_000002075.1 Aplysia californica | reverse complement strand
CACACACACACACACGCACACACACAGAGGTTATTTCAAATGCAATATCTTGTCGTCACGCAGTTTGGTAGGGAACTATTTATTGACAGCATTATTGACCTGCGGAAGAGTTTAACCTTTTGAAAATTAGAAACTCACAAACACGATCGTTTATAGCAGGTCTGCAAAATAGAATGCTATATTTTGGTTCTTGAATTTCAAAGTCAAAGACAAGAACAACTACAATAGTTGGACAATTATCGAATAGACGACAAACCACATTTATTGGGACGATCAGGTAATGTGGAGAACAGACTGTTATGATACACTATCACTTCATCACAATACGATATTTCACATCGTTAAGCCAACAAAACATACAATACTTTGCTCTTCTTACCAGTCACTATGCTAACATAATTATGTTGGTATTGCACTGAATCTTTTTCAGGATGTCAAAGGGCAGTCCCCCTATTTTAGTGGACACTTGAATGTTTGTCCTCCTTTATAGAAGATAGGCTAGATGCAAACTCATGATTTATCCTTCATAAATTTGACTAGCTGAGCACCCGGCTTTGCTCGGGGTCGACGTCTTGGCGTCACCGCTCCTACTGGTCTTCGTCGCAGAGGCATTTTACATCTACATATACCTTGCTGTCTAGCATTTCACAGTCATACCTGGCTTCTAGATCCATATTGCTTTAGTTTAAG
>NW_004797323.1:1897250-1906370 GCF_000002075.1 Aplysia californica | reverse complement strand
TACATTGCTTTAGTGTATTGCTGTCTAGCCCTTCACAATCACAAAATACGGATTTCGCCTTACACCGTCACAAAAAAGCACTAAGAAAATAATAATCTACAAGGGCTACTACACTGAAAAGAGAACACACCGACGTCTTCAAAATCACAGTGGCAGTGTCTATACTATAGCTTGTTCGCTTTCCTGTGAGAGCGTTAAAAAAATTCTAGCTAATTGACAAATGAACCTAGGCCCACGAAACTTTGCATGACACTTCTACAGACTAATCGAAATGTGAGCGTGCAAATTCATATGCACATTTCAGATTATGACATACGAATTATGGCAATGCAACATGGCTTGAAGATCAGAAATGATCACAGGCTCAAGTACTTGGAAAAGACTGTTTCTGCACTCTGAGGCTGCATCGCTTTCCATGCAATAAACTTGCAGAAATGAATGCTCATTTTGGGTGGCAGGAAGGAGAGAGCCAATGTGATGATATACTTGACCCTGCACGCGAAACTGTGGATTCCATCCATTGAGGGTTGCATCGGTATAGCCCATGGATATGAGCTGAAAGCAATTGTTGTACAGCCTGATTTCCTCCAGAAAGTGAGTGGACAGGGTCGACACACCAGACAGAAGGATTTGCAGTTCAGGAGGGGGTTCTGGAAATGGAAGCAGATCAACTTTGCCATTTCTACAGCACATACCTTGTGTTTCATATGAAAATCTTATGGCCAGGCAGTGTGTACACTGTGTCGTCAGTTCCCCAATGTAGTACACGTACTGAACGGAATTGACAATGTAGAGGAATGCTTTTGGGAGATTTAGATCTAGAGAGTCCCCATCATTTTGTTGTTGATCTAGACCACCTCGACCTTTGCGAGCTCGAGGGGTTCCAACTGCAGAACTTCGTTTTCTTTTCGGCATGGTCAGGCGCTATCTAGGTCTAGATCTACATTCTTATCTAAGATCTATTGACGTTGTTCCCAGTAGCAAGAAAAAGAATTTGACAAAGGAGTCCAGAAAAAGCGATGATGGGCATCAAACGAAAGGATCACAGTCGAATTTTGCACCAAGTAAAAAAATAAAACGTGAGGCTAGATCTATGGGTTGCACACTTAAAATAGTGCTCAGTATTGCGCAACAATGCGAGATTGTATCGAACGGAAGTACGACTTGAAATAAAGAAACCTAGCAGATTTTCTAAAATTACAGAGACAGGAGCGTCGGCCTACAAAAGCGATCGGCGAAATAAAGAAATTTAGCTTTTTGCCGCAAAACTGTCTCAAAACCGAAAAAACGAAGGGTGCCATGATCTGGAGAATATTTTAAAGAATATTTTGGCGAAAACCGCATGTCGATTGATGCAGCCATTAAAAAGCCTTTTGAATAGCAAAATCTGGCCACCACAAATATATAATAGATGTCGAAAAGGGGACGACGTTGAGTGACCTTTGTCTTGAGCTAAATGAGAGCGCTGCTGTTGGACACGCTGCGGTCGTTAATTACAAGTAGTGTAAATAGAATGTACGCTTTTAAGATATTTTACGACTCTTACAGAAGTACGATTTTCTCCATTCTTGGTAGCATTTATTCTTTGCAATACTTATGTGACTTTGATGTATTTGATTGATAGACAATAATTAATTAGACAAGTTTGTCTGTCGAGATCAATAAGTGCCAGATTGTCATCGCCAGCTTGGTATGACGCAGATGGCTTATTTGAAAACAGTTCTTCATGACTAAAACGTGTCTATTGAGAGAGAGAAAAAACAGGCTAAGAACGGTTTCAATAGTGTACTGTTTTTGAAAAGTGCCAAAAAGAAAGAGCACGCGGTTTGCTTCCTCAAACAGGATAATAAGAAGATATTGCAACCTAGCCTCCTTAATCGATTTTGCCATGTCCCATACTTAAAGTGCTGTTTGTCTACAACGGAAAAGGTAAAAAAAAATTTGAAGTTCTTTATCAATTAATTGTTTTTCCTTTTTACCTTCTAATTCGTTAACCAAAAGGTTTCATTAACAAGGGGCATAACCAAATGATATAAGAAGTCTAGTAAAACAGTGGATTTGCTTCCCATAATTTATTTTAAAATTCCTGTTGCTAAGCACAAGTTGAAAAAGGCCACAATTTTTTGCCCAACGTCAGAGTACAAGACAACAATACTTTCTTCGGGTAACGTAAAATGAAACACATGGGAACTTTGTTGTATTTCGTTGGTAGTGAGGTTAATAGCAGAAATATTTTGTTAAATATAAAGGATTTGTCAAGGTATTTTTGTGTTGGGGGATTTGGGGAAATTTTTCAGGGGGTTTTGTTTGTTTTAATTGTGTTGTAGTACTATTTAAGGGGAGGGGGAGGAGGGTCGGTGTGAGTTTCGTTATGTTTTACTTTGCTTGGTTCTGTTCGTTTTTAGTTTGGTTATCTTGTTTTGTTTTGTTTGTGGGGGGTGGGTGGGGAGATAGTCTGATGACAGCTTTGTGCTAGTAACATAAAACGGTGTGGCCTATATAATTGTTCCATCTTCCGTGGATTGATGAGATCGTTGCTCTCGTGTTTTTTTTATCACTACAAGACTACCCATCTGTTGACAGCTGCGGGAACAGGGAAAAAAAAATAATAATACCAATAACATTGTCAACTATTATAGGCTCATTTTATCATGCTCCTCAGTATTTTGTGTGTTATGTTTTTTTAAGTAAGTTTCGTTACCAAATCCGTATCCTGACAGATATGTACCAGTGTCTATGATGTAGTAGCTAGGTGCTTCACCTTCGTATGCAAGAGTTCGATCCTGTGGGGAGGTATTATTGAATATCGTTGTCTATCTGCTAGGACGTTGTATCACTCTCAGCCTGTTTGGCCCTGACAGACAGTTTCGAAGCAGCTCGCCTTATAAATGATGCGCGTCAACAGGGCCGTAAAACTTCTACTATCACAATTTATTTTTTTTTAATAGAGGGATTTTATTGGTGCTGTTGTCATGTTGGTTCTTGTTGTTGTTGTTGTTTTTCTTGCTGTCGTTTTTGTTGTTGTTATTGTTGTTGTTGTTGTTATTGTTGTTTTCGCTGTTGTGGACTGGTCCGACCTGTTTGTTTTATATATTCTTTCATTTTTGACACAAGGAACCCGAAAATTAATGTAGGCCACTCATCTTTAGGTTTGTATCAAAATATCTGACAGGAGAAGAATTTCTACAAACTAAACAAGGGAAGTGACTAATATCTTGCTGGGTATAAAGAGGGTTATGTCCCTTCGGAAGTCCTTCCATCATACAAACCGCTTAACGAGGACAGTCAGACGTCTCTACCTTTCTCTCTCTTTTTTCTTTTCTTTCTTTCACATTCCTGAAAATGTCAAACAGTATAGGATTAACACCCCTTTTAAAACTCTTAAGCTATTCAAGAGGGCTGGCGTTACCACAGAGTTTAGCGTCCATCTCCTAAAGGACCAATCCAAATTGATAGGAAATTCATTCTAAGTGCCTTTCCCATTGATACAACGTCGAACTGAGCTGAGACTCGAACTCCCGAGAATGCAATCTCATGATTACTGGCCCAGTAACCAACAAACTAGGCCACCAACGCCACATTTTCCTTTCACCTTCCTGCATCTGATAAGAAGTAAGTCAGTCATCCTTTTCGTTTTCCTTTCTTGTATTTTCCAACTGTCATCTTGGCGCAGAGGGGTTTTTTTTCATTGTGTTTGTTAATCTCCTTTACTGGCCGCCTCTTTTTATCTTTTGAAACAAACACACTTGACACCCGAGAAAGGAAGAGGGGGGGGGGGGTATCAGTATGTATGCCCAAGGGAGGGATGGGGATATCTGATGACTCAAACTGTAATTTCAGTCCACGAGACGGAAACGAGATATGAGGGATTATTCTCTTTTTTTAAACCAGACAGTGAAAACAACAACTGTGAAAACAATAAGAGGAACTGCTACTGCAACAAGGAATCAATTATTGTTTAATATAATTTCTTTCCTGTCTTCTTTTTGAAGTGTCACGACGCAGTGATTTTCTTGCTTTCGATGAAAAAAATACCCATCTACCTTAAATAAAAGTCGAGATATCTGCGATTGAATGAGTGATGGTCGCCTTGATACAGAGGTCAAATATCGAAAAAAGGACAACTATACATTTATGTGCATTTATTCAACGCTTCTCAGTAAGATCCACACAGAAATGTATTTTTAATGGAAATGAAAGTTGCCCAGCCTTAAAAAATATATACATGTGGTAAAGATTGCCAAAGAGGGGAAAATACCGGTTTCTTCAATTTCATTATTTGGACGACTAATTTCACTACGAGGCCTCACATATGCACTTGATTTTCTTCTAGACAGTGACCTAGGTCCTCAAACAAGTCGCTTCTGTTTCTTCTCTTACGGGAAGCTTACACTGGCGTTGGGGGGTAGGAAAAAAATGTTTTTAAAGAAAAGAGCTTCTGGGTTTAGTCCATGGATCAAATTGGAAATCACATGATTCTTTGTATCCTTATGAAAGTGGATGCACTGTTATTCTTACTCGCTTCTTGTCAGCAGGTCGAAACGAAATTTTGATATCTAATTGATAGCATAGCGTAACTGAAATAAACTTGGAAGGTTAGTGTAGGCAGGGGTTGAAAAAGGGTATGATGAATCTGGGAGCGCTGCCATAGATATGCACATCAACGTTACTTTTTTGAGTAGCTATTCTGTGTCTTTTCTTAGCCCACTCTTATGCAACTGTAAACCACCGTTTGTGCCAGTTGTCAATACATTTTTTAAAAGTCAACTGGCTGAACGCCCTCGCACCCCTCTCCCTACCCCCGTAGTTTCATAGAACTTGGTATGTAGAGGACGAAGTGTTATTTCATTCCTGTTATGTCACAAATAGGCGGTCCGTTTGAATTATGCATCTGGGTTGTGGACTACTTTTTAAAGAAGACCATTCAAGCAAAACTTCGTCTTCGTGCCTTTCTTGATAACATTAAAGATTAAAGCTCTTCCTTCTCCTGGCACCTGCATTACTTTTCAATGTTGAGGGTGAAGGGAAATCTCTACTCGCAGAAATTGGGTAAAAGCTCTACTTTCGCCAATGCTTGTACGTAAAAATAAAAAAAAACCGAAATATTGTATATGGCTTTTACAAAGACAGGGGAAAACACTCAAAACTTCTTTGAACATCACGAAATACAAAAACATACAAAAGCATAAAATATGCCTCTCCAAAAAAATGAACAAAATACTCCAGTTCATTTGTCGTTTAATAATCAAAGAATAACGAAACATTATTTCAGAATGTACCTGGCAGTCAACAGCGCGTATTGCTCGCTTTGTGCTGAGAGGATGGAGAATACAGCGGAAAAGAGAACAATACAACTTCAAACATCATAATAAAAATTATCACAGCTTTCTTTCAAGAAGACAAAAATTACATAGAACGCAATAAAGCCATGACAAATTCCGACCTGATCAACACGTGGACGTTAACATTATCAGCGTTAAAATGTAACAACAATTGAAAAACGTATCTAAAGGCAATGGCAAAATGTTATTTTACTTTGTCAATAAAATTCAAAGTAAGGATTTAGTCAAAGCTGAGAATCGGAAAACACTAATGAAAGTCTGTTTTAAGATACCATACTGTGTTGTGGGCAGCTGAAACAACTTTTTCTACTTAAAGATTAGGCAAAGCTCCCTGCTTGCTTCGCTTGTCTTCAGGTTGTAACACATAAAGAATACATTGAATTGGTCAAACATAATTGCCTAAACTTCTGGATCAATATAATTCAGAAGTTCAGTTTTTTGTTTGATGGCGTACCCCCCAAAACAAAGAAACAAACACATGTGACTTCTTTAGTAAAAACAAAAATTGTGTCACGTCGCGGTGGAATCAGGCGATCGTCAATTTTTAAGCATCATTTGCCTTGCTTTCAAGGAAAAAAATACCCATCTATCTTGAATAATAGTCAAAATATCTGTAACTGAAGAAGGTCGACTGGTTTCAGTGGTGAAATGAGCGAGAGCATGGCCGCCAAAGTTTGGTAGACCTTTGAAAATTTAAAAATGGCATATTATGTGCCTATAATCGACGTTTTTTGGTACGCGTCGTATGGAAGTGTGTTTTTATATGGACTTAAAAGTCAAAAAGCTAAAATTGGATAAAAATTGCTTAATTGTCGGGGAAATGCCTGTTTCTCCGATTTCGTTTTTTTTTTTACAGCGCCTGATTTCACCACGCTGCCTCCCAGATAAGCAACTATGCTCATTTCATACTTTGACAACATTCCCAGGGGTGTGTTCATTGAAACATCTTGGTCAAGAAAATCTTATTATTTATATGGACAAATTGGTAGATCAAATGGGAATGGGTGCTACGAGCAGTTTTGGGGGAGTAAGGTGCCCTATGATCGGCCAACTTCTTTAACAGACATTAAGCATAAAATGAGATAAGATAGGATACCTTTGTGACCCTCCGCCAGAAAAAATGGACATTGTGCTTTCACCAGCTTCTGAGACACGAACTAAAATTATATTATTATACAAGGCAGCATATCAACACATTGCATTCAGCTTCTCTCTTTCATACATTTGCTCGTTCCTTCACTTCTATTGACCGTCCATCTTTTGAATTAAAAAAAACACTTTCGTTTTAGAGCAACCTTTGTTAGACTCCACCAATTTATACCAAAATCTGACGCAAAACATGCATTAGTTTGTCTTTACTGCAAAAAAACCAGTTTGCATCTGACTACTGAAAAGTTTGTCTATGTTCAGTACTATGAAAGTTTATCTGAATTACAGTATCCACTCTCCAATGAACCAGATCTGATATAAAGACATTGTGAAACAGAAATATTTTGTTATATAACATGAGCACACAATTCTTAAGGTGCAATTGCTTTTTTATGTTGTGAGTTTCACCGTAGACATGGGCCAGACCATTAAGGATATGGTTATAATGTTTACTTCACTAACTGGATATTTCTAGAAAGTGAGACTGCTGTAAGTTCTCTGCGATTTAGCTGTCCCTTGTTAAGCAGAAAAGGGCCCTTTGTCAAGGAAAAGGGGGAGGGGGCGCCTATAGGTATAACGCTAAGCTTTCGAAAAAAAATACTGACAAAAAAATTAAATCTTAGTTTTAAAACCTCAAATTCCAACTTACAGAGACTCTAAAGCTATTTTCCAAGAACGGTCTTTTTTTCAAATTATCGGTCTTATACAAGGTCCATAAATGTTTCCTGACCTCATAAAAATATACATCAGCATTGTCGGTTCCTTACACTGTACTAAACCCTACACTTTAGGGCTGTTCAAAAGACACTTCTCTTAACAGCTTGTTATGCTTTACTGCTCAATGAAATGAGGAGAAGAATAAAATAAGACAGCTGTAATGTTCCACAAAGCTATTTATGCTTTTAAAACGGCATCTGAGTTCAAATGCTTTCCCAACTCGAGAGCAAGGAATACTTTGCGCTGTGGAACACTGGTATTCACCCTCGACTTTAAAAAGAACCAATGACTTAAAACTACATTAACACATATTATGTAGCTGGCAACAAATTGTTTTGTTCGTTTTGTAGATTTTGTGGTCTGTCAAAATAGTTAATTGCTATATTAATGAGGAAGACTAATTAATAAACTACATGTTTAATATCCAATTAAGAAGCATTTCGTCGGCAAGCTATTAGAATTATACTCCCAGGAACAAAAATTTTAGACTACAGGAAAGAAGGGAAAAAGGTTCCTTTTTTTTTTGTTTTACAAATGTACCTACATTAGATACGTTCTGTTGCTTTCATCTGCGTTTGGAATGTGAATTTTGACCTAAAAAATGTCAATATGCTACAGATTACAAAACTGCAACATTTTAAAAAATTCAATTGTTGTGGGCTTGTACATTTTAACAGCATGCTGACGATTTGTACAACGTCGAAGGCTCACAAATGCATCGGTCAAAATCCTGCTGGACTCAAACAAGTGTTTGCTAGGAAATGTCGCCTCTAGCATGTCTTCTGTTAAAACAATGGGCTATAACAATGTACAGTTTGGTGAGGACTTTGGTGTTAGGAATGGGTGTGCAACAGTGGACATGTTCTGCCTGTCATAACTACGTCGGACGAACCCGATGTGCTCGTCAGGCAATATCGGCAAATTATGGTTTTCAGCTCATGTCGATAGTTCAGCTGAACAGACGTAAGATTAGAATATCTAATTTTCTCTTTCTTTGCAGAGTGGATAAAATGTACGCTGTTTTTTTATACTGTTTCTTTTCTGCTTTCTTCCTTCCTCCAATCCACTCGGTCAAATTCTTATGGCTTCAAATGACCATCCGTCAAAAAGTTCTCATATTCCTCATTTAGTCTGTTACAATTGCTCCATTTTTCCTTGATGTCGTTCTGTTTACTTCTCCTATTCTTTCTATCTTTAGTTTAGATTTATTTAGATTTATAATTTTAATATGCATGTAGTTTCCTCCGCCATCTTTCACAATTATGTCACTCTTTTCACTATGAATATCAGAAACACAATAAAATAGATTGTTTGAGGAAATTTGCATCATTAATGCACAGAGTGTAGCTTTTTTTTTCTTTGACGAGTATAGTTAGTTCAATTCGGTATTGATTTAACACCCGTAAAAACTGTAAGGAGGGGGGGGGGGCATTCTAATTAAACATTTACCTCTGGTTGGATCAAACCAGTAAGATTAAGTATATCTTTGAGTACCGAAGCAGATCTCACGTTGACGAGTAACATTAGTTCAGTGACTGGTATATGCATAGATGTGAATGATTTTTTAAAATATATTGAAGCTCAATATAATGATTCCAAAGACAATAAATGTCTTTCCACCCTGTATGGTTATAATCCTTTTACCCACCCGTCAATATGGTTTAGATGGTTTATCTGGGCGGGATGTTTCAATCCTACATGTATGGACCAACTCAAGCGGTCTGGAATATATTCCAACAGAAAGGCAGAGATGTTCGTCAAAAGTCTACTACACGAAAGAAATTACGTCGCGCCTTTTGTTTGTATGGCAATGAGCCTGCCAAGTACACCAGAGACTGTTCTTACTAATACATAGTACATGTATCTGTAAACAGGTACTCTAAGATATCGAATAAGCGTACCCCCCCCCCCC
>NW_004797323.1:1895543-1896777 GCF_000002075.1 Aplysia californica | reverse complement strand
TATTAACTTTGGACCACTTGTCCACCCTTCCCCCAACCCCTTTTATTCGATTGTTTAAAGTACACAACTTGCCCCCAAGTTAAATCTTTAAGATGTTGTTTGGGAACTAACCCAACCAAGTGTTGGAAAAAGGTTCGATTTACAATCGAAGTAAAAAGATTTCTGAGATTAAGAGAAAGTATTCCTGTCAGATAAAATGTAGATGTGTCTCATGTACGAAGAAAAAAATCCTGTAGGATTATATCATTAAATGTTATAAGACTTACAGAGTGCTGACCTTCATTGAAAAGCGCCGAAGAGCAGACTACCAGCCTCACGGAGTTAACTATGCATGACATCAAGTATACAGTAATACAAAGTAGCAAGGAAGCAAAAGGCCCGTAATGATTAACAAAAAATGTGGGAAATACATGCTGTATAAAATTCTTTTCAGTCCCGATTCGGAAAAAAGAAAGGATTTTATCAACAGTCTTGCATACAGAATAATCTTGACATATTTTTGCAAGAATAAACAATGCTATTGAACAACAAAGTAAACAAGCCTCCATTCTCACATCAAAACTCAAGTTAAATAGTCACCCTCCGCCTTTTTCTCTCTTATCTTCTTCTTTCCGTTCTTCCCACTCCTCTTTCTTATGCTCTTCCTCCTTCTCATCATCATCATCATCATCATCATCATCATCATCATCATCATCATCATCATCATCATCATCATCATCATCACAAACATCACCGCCACCACCAATACAAAACAGCAGCAACAACAACAACAAGAAAAACAAGAACAAGAACAGCAGCACAACGGTAGCAACAAATACAACAACCACAACAACCACACGATAACTAAAAGTAATTAGAATTGCAAGCTGTCAAAAAATGGGTCAGAAAAAGAAGAAATGGTATCCTCTCAATTTCCCCAACATGATGGAATGAAGGTCAACTTTACATTCCAGCATCAATAACACCTTGAGCTTGCAGGGACGACAGAACAACATACAGAACCCAAAACGTGAACGTAATCAAGGCAGAAGCGGCTTTCGGACTGGTCGGCCCTCCAAGTTCCCCTTTCCCGAAGATGGACAGAGTCCGTCGACAGACGAGTAAGCTCAGCACTAGGACAGCAAACACGGTGAACAGTGTCACGCTGAACGCCAGCGAGTCTGTGGGGTACTCGAATTTGGAGCCCTGTAGAGAAAGGGAATGTACTTTAGCAGGTATATTGCTAATAATATTA
>NW_004797323.1:1894341-1895443 GCF_000002075.1 Aplysia californica | reverse complement strand
AGAGATAGATAGATAGATAGATAGATAGATAGATAGATAGATAGATAGATAGATAGATAGATAGATAGATAGATAGATAGATAAATAGATAGATATTCGTCAATCGGAAACATTCGAAGCCCATAGACTTTGAAATTTAAAGGATGGCAGCGACTACCCAAATATGAATTAAATATTCAGATTAAAGACCAATAGTATTAGTATTATCTACTTTACTCACTTTCCAGAAGAATGTGAGGAAGTGCAAAATGTAGTCTAAAGTTGAGGCATCTTCAGTATCGCCTCCGTTGACGTTCATGGCACAGCGGAACTGCTCTGCCCATGAGTTGGTCTCAAGTTTGAGTCCATCCAAATTCTGCTGGGTTTTGTTAGCTATTCGAGACAACATGTTGTTGAACTCTGAGGAAAGGGAGAAGAAGCAACAGGTGAATTCTTGGAAATAAAGTAAGCAAATAAGATACGATCAGCTAGGAAGTTAGTAACAAGGCAGGGGGAACAGACGAAGACATCAAAGTCAGAATCCAAAAGGCAAGAGCCGCATTCATCATCCTCAGGAATATATCGATGTCAAAAGAACTCGGATTGAACACCAAGCTGAGGATCTTCAAAACAAACGGAAATACTGTTCTACTGTATGGTTCAGAGCCATAGAGGGTCACAGCATCGGTATAAGAATAGTGGGGATCAAGTGGTACAATCGAGTCACAAATGTTTAACTGTGGGAAAGAACAAACCAAAGGCCAGTAAAGGAAGACATACAGGTGAAGAAATGGAAATGGATTGGATACACCCTGAGGAGACCCCCCGACAATAATCATCAGACAGGCTTTGACGTGGAATCCTCAAGGAAAACATAAGAAAGGAAGACCGAAGATGACATGGATGGGAGCGGTACAAGAGGAAATGGAAAAAAGCGGGGACATCATGGAAACAGGATGCTCAGGACATGATTTGCTGGAGGAGTGTTGTTGATGGTCTATGCTCCTCAGAGAGTTTAAAAAAGGGCGAGAGAGGCGAGAGAGAGAGAGAGAGAGAGAGAGAGAGAGAGAGAGACAGACAGAGACAGACAGACAGACAGAGACAGAGAGAGAGAGAGAGAGAG
>NW_004797323.1:1891879-1894240 GCF_000002075.1 Aplysia californica | reverse complement strand
TGTATTAACTTTGGACCACTTGTCCACCCTTCCCCCAACCCCTTTTATTCGATTGTTTAAAGTACACAACTTGCCCCCAAGTTAAATCTTTAAGATGTTGTTTGGGAACTAACCCGACCAAGTGTTGGAAAAAGGCTCGATTTACAATCGAAGTAAAAAGATTTCTGAGATTAAGAGAAAGTATTCCTGTCAGATAAAATGTAGATGTGTCTCATGTACGAAGAAAAAAATCCTGTAGGATTATATCATTAAATGTTATAAGACTTACAGAGTGCTGACCTTCATTGAAAAGCGCCGAAGAGCAGACTACCAGCCTCACGGAGTTAACTATGCATGACATCAAGTATACAGTAATACAAAGTAGCAAGGAAGCAAAAGGCCCGTAATGATTAACAAAAAATGTGGGAAATACATGCTGTATAAAATTCTTTTCAGTCCCGATTCGGAAAAAAGAAAGGATTTTATCAAGTCTTGCATACAGAATAATCTTGACATATTTTTGCAAGGATAAACAATGCTATTGAACAACAAAGTAAACAAGCCTCCATTCTCACATCAAAACTCAAGTTAAATAGTCACCCTCCGCCTTTTTCTCTCTTATCTTCTTCTTTCCGTTCTTCCCACTCCTCTTCCTTCTGCTCTTCCTCCTTCTCATCATCATCATCATCATCATCATCATCATCATCATCATCATCATCATCATCATCATCATCATCATCATCATCATCATCATCATCATCATCATCATCATCATCATCATCACAAACATCACCGCCACCACCAATACAAAACAGCAGCAACAACAACAACAAGAAAAACAAGAAGAAGAACAGCAGCACAACGGTAGCAACAAATACACCAACCACAACAACCACACGATAACTAAAAGTAATTAGAATTGCAAGCTGTCAAAAAATGGGTCAGAAAAAGAAGAAATGGTATCCTCTCAATTTCCCCAACATGATGGAATGAAGGTCAACTTTACATTCCAGCATCAATAACACCTTGAGCTTGCAGGGACGACAGAACAACATACAGAACCCAAAACGTGAACGTAATCAAGGCAGAAGCGGCTTTCGGACTGGTCGGCCCTCCAAGTTCCCCTTTCCCGAAGATGGACAGAGTCCGTCGACAGACGAGTAAGCTCAGCACTAGGACAGCAAACACGGTGAACAGTGTCACGCTGAACGCCAGCGAGTCTGTGGGGTACTCGAATTTGGAGCCCTGTAGAGAAAGGGAATGTACTTTAGCAGGTATATTGCTAATAATATTAATAATAATAATAATAATAATAATAATAATAATAATAATAATAATAATAATAATAATAATAATAATAATAATAATAAAAAAAATAATCCTATTGATAGTAATAATGATAATCATCATTTGATGATGATGATGATGATGATGATGATGAGGATGATGATGATGATGATGATGATGATGATGATGATGATGATGATGATGATGATGATGATGATGATGATGATGATGATGATGGTGATGATGATGATGATGATCATGATTATGATCATGATGATAATAAATAGTAATGATGATGATATTATTAACTTATTTCACTCAAAGAGAAAATATAAAAGATATGTAAGATTTTAAAAGTTAAGTCTGTTTTTTAATATAATATCATACTTTCAAATGGGAAGTAATTCTATGAAAAATACATATGGCGTGTATTGAAACAACAACAACAACAAACAAACAAACAAAAAATTTGTGATAGCAAAAACAATTTCAGCAGCTGCAACAACAACAACAGCAACAACAACAAGAGTAGCAGCAACAGCAGCAAAATTGCATCCGCAAACGTTAAAAACGATTAAATTGGAAAAAAACAACAACCAAAAATCATTGACAGCAACATAATTATAATATTAAAGCTACGAGCCTAATGATAATAATATTATTGTCCGAGTTCTGACCTTGACCCCCCAGTAAATGGTGGCCAGTAACCAGGGCAGGCCCAGGCCCAGGAACACGTTGACGCTGTTGCTGCCGTTGATGTTTCCGATGGAGGAATCGGCCCATTTCTCGTTGATGGCTGCACTGCGAGAGGCGAACGTGTCCGGCATACTAGTGCCCAGCGCCACAAAGGTGATAGCTGTAGAGGGAAACGAGAGGTTCATCAAACAACCAAGATTTGAATAATAATAATAATAATAATAATAATAATAATAATAATAATAATAATAATAATGAAGGTTTGGTTTCATTTCAAGCTTTGATGTTTGAATGTTCTTGAAAACTGCAAGGTCCATTGTTTGTGACTTAAATCAACGTTTTTCAGTAAAATCCAAAGAAAGTGTGTTTTTTTAATGCACATAACACACACACACACAC
>NW_004797323.1:1887224-1891779 GCF_000002075.1 Aplysia californica | reverse complement strand
TCTCTCTCTCTCTCTCTCTCTCTCTCTCTCTCTCTCTCTCTCTCTCTCCCTCTCACTTGCTCGCTAGCTCATTCACTCACCCCAGCTCTCATTCATATACTAACTCCCTCTCTCCCTCATTCACTATTCCACATCTCACTCATTCATACACTCCGTCTCTCGCTCATTCACTCATTCCCTAACTCACTCATTTGCTTACTCCCCCTCTCACCTCTAAAACAAACCATGTTAACTCTAAGGACAAACACAGGACCTGTAAATGTAATGATGTATGTGAGTAAAAGACGTCTTCGCCCCAAACTTATATTGTTTGTGTTAATGAAGGTAAAAACGAACCGACTATTATAATGGCCGTTAACATAGTCCGAAAGAAAACGTTTATTACAACACAATCACAAAATCACACATTTAAGATAACAATGCAACTTAACATAACAACAACCATGCGAAGAGCTATATATAGTGCTATCAAAAATTTGTGACGCAATTTATCCTCAAATATTTCTTGAACGGGAGAATCAATGCCATTGATACTATTTTTACATAAAAGTTTGAATCAGTTTGTCTTATCTTAATCATGTTTTTCCACAACAATTGAGGCTATATTAGAAGTTTTCTTCATAACTTTATATATTATTCTAAAAATCTCCCTCTCGCGGAAAATGTACTTGTTCACAGCACTTCCCGCATACGTTTTGCGTTGCATATTATGGCCTTAGTCACAGCTCACCGATGACACTTTTTAGTGGCAAAGCTTGTTACAATAAATTTTTGTTTATAGTGAACACATGTTTTGCAAGAAGGTTCTCAAAACATGTTTTCAATAAAGATAGTGTCACGACTGGAAAAAAAATGACAGATTTACTTTTAAACCTTTTAAAATCTGCTGAAACCACCACTAGGAATTTTTATTAGTATTCATTAAAAGGAACTTTCTAGAATACAACTAACAGATGTTTACAAAATTATTGATCTGTTAAGACAAACTGATACAAGTCAGTGTACAAAAGCTGGAGAGTCTATTTACGATAGGTTAGGAAATATTTGACAAAAAGTTGGGACACGAATTTATGACCAACTTATAGTAAAAGCATGTCACTATCGAACAGCACCAACAAAAGAAAGTGGGAGGGGGGGGGGGTTGCACAACACATTATTATTCAATGACAATGTAAGAGGATGGGATTTCCATAGCTGAATTCTGGCATAATGGCACTAATTAGAGAGCGTATGACATAATACCATAGGGGATGGGGAGGGGAGGGGAAGGAGGATGGCAGAAAATACCACGGTTCGGAGATATGCATCTAATTGGGTTGGGGAGGGGGGGAGACAGTGTATGGTTTATTTATGTAGATGTATATTGTGTCAGGTTGAGCCTGTTTTTACGGGGGGGGGGGTGTATTGTTTTTGTTTTGTTTTCTGTTGTCTTTTTAGAGGGGGGGGGGTAAAGATAGTGTAAGGCACCAGAGGTGAGGGGAGGAAGTAAGTGTAAGGCAGTATGACCAAGTTCAGGCAATGAAATGTTTGCATATAACGCAAAGAGGTAGTATTTAGTACCTAGAGTTTGTAACAGTGATCCCCCACGAAGACGAAAAAGGGAAAAAGGGGGCGGGGGCTGCGTGTGCCCACTCAAGTGCAAGACATGCACGTTCAACATACTGGTGGGTACATTGTACTTTTCGAGATTCACGTGGAAGCGTCTCGGCGGTCTTAGGAAGAAATCTACAAGCCTGCAGATATGGGAGCAGGGCGTGTTTAATAGGCTAGAGCTCGTGGGGAGCAGGGTGGGGGCTCAGATTATTCATGTAAATGGGAGCTCGCCGGCCGTGCCTATGAGGGTGGAAGGCCTCCATGTCTGACACGTGTGATGTCACTGCTGCGAGCTCTAGTATTATATACAACCTTTTTGGTATAACGTAAACCTTAACAGAGGAAATAAACTGTTAAACTAAGGCTTACATTAAGTTAACAGTGGTTGGGGGTTTTTGTGTTTTTTTGTTGTTTTTTTTTGGGGGGGTAAGTGTTTTACGTCGCTCGCAACTGCATAAGGTCATATGAGAGCGCGGGACACACCTAATACTTTTATTTGGTAGGAAATTTTGAATTTTGCCCGGGTGGCGGCCGAAGTCTACTCTTATCGATTTTATACCACCAAGGGATCTTTAACGTGCGTAACTTGCACACGGGCCCTCTGAGATTTTTCGCCCTTGTCCGAGAAGGCTAGGTGTAGATCTTTCCTACCAGAAGATCAGGGGTGTGGCAGAAAGACAGCTGTAAGAAGGAGTAAAGGAGTAGCAGTAGAAAGGCTGCAGAAAGAGTCAGTGGAGGGGGCAAAGGAGGTGAGGGGGTGGGGACAGAAAGAGGAGACGAAAGCAGACGACAGAATATTGCTAGAGAGCAGGAAAGGAGGTGAAAGGAGACAATTTTAGAGAAGAACATTTTCGGTCGCTACCCGGATTCGAACCTGGGACCTTTGAATGAGAGGCCAACACCTTAACCTTTAGGCCACGCGAGCCCCGTTAAAAGTGTACGCCGTTATTTGTATCATGAGTCAGGAGAACAAGAGTTATTTTATTTTTTAAAGTTCTGTTTGCATATCTAACTGTAAAAAAAAAACACCCATTAAAAAGTGAGCTAAAGCTCGGTATGGTTCCGTAGCAGTAACTGTTTCATCTGAAGCCACGGTAGGACATGTTTCCTCTTGTTATCTGGATGGCTTTCATACCCAACTTTGAATGGGGCCCTTACATAATGGATGTGGTAATCGATGACGATAATCAATACATATTCATATTTGAAATCTCCAGCATGGCAATGCCGCTATGCTGGAAGGAAACCTGTTTATGCTCTTCTCATATTTCCCCCAGGCAACGGGTACAAATTTGTGTACTATTTAAGTTAACATACAGATGTTTTAGACTGGAATTCAATTGGTGTCAGAATTTTCTTCTATTTTTCCCTCGTCTTCTTCTCTGACGGTCGTTTTTCTCCACGTATAATTTTCTTCTCAGACGCTCGTTTTTCCTCGCATACTTTTTTTATCAGACACTCGGGGTTTTTTTTTTTTGCCTCGTTTCGTTTTGTTTTCTCTGACTGGACCAAACGCTCTGTCTTCAGCGCGATACGCTGTGTGTCTAGAAGGTAAAAAAAACTATAGCAACAAAAAAATCAATACTGATCACATTTCTCCCAAGGGTAAACGAATAGCATTCAAATGGCAGCGAAGATAGGCGTAACAACGGCCAAGGATTCATGGATGCTTAACGGAAAGACACATTCAGTGAGTGCTTTAACATGTAGGCGCACGGGTCACGTTACGATTGAATGAGAAACGAAAATAACTTCCACGGAAGCGGTTGATTGAACGGCAAATAACAAAATTCTCTCTGGTTTAAGTAGCGTTATGAAAGTTTGAGCATCTCCAATGTCTTGGACGCTGCAGTGTCTTATTACATAAGTTTTGTTTGCTCTGACAACGTCTGTATTGACATGGTTGATGATATTGGAAAATTAGAGAACTGGGGCAAGAAGACAGTAATGAATTTAATATTTCGGGTGACGTCGTTACGTCACAAATGTCATCTAGACCAGACTCAACCAAAGACTTTTTTTTTTCAAAATCATTCTTCTTTTTAAAGTATGATGGATTAAGGTGTGTTTCTACAGTTGCCAGGACATTCGCGTCAACAGAAAAACAGACGTTGACTGTCCTGGCAACAATAGACCTGCGCAGAGCATGACGATGACGCGATGTCTTTGATGGTGAGTTAAACATACTGTCTCTCTTGGGTGAGTGTCAATAATCAAATGTTATTGCGGGTTCTGATAAACGCAGACATAAATTTAAAAAACAACAACAAATAATAGAATAATTCTGTCACGCAGGGGAAAAAAACCCAGGTTTTTTTAAATTTAACATTGTCCTGTGAACAATAATTAAAGCTTCATTCTGCTATTTTCATAACACGACCTACTTTTTAGAGTACTCAGTGTTACTTGTGTGAAAGAAAAACGATAATGCCCCCCCCCCCAAGGCATCATCAAAAAGTGGTGCCTTTTTATCATCAGTAATATTATACAGAGAGTAGTGAGAGAAGGAGACAGAAACATAGAGATTTTTGTTTGTTTTTGCAAAGTGTTTTACGGCGCTCGCAACTGCATAAGGTCATATGAGCACGCGGGACACACCTTATATTTTCAGTTGGTAGGAAATTTTGAATTTTGCTCGGGTGGCGGTCGAAGCCTACTCTTATCGATATTAGACCACCAAGGGATCTTTAACGTGCGCAACTTGCACACGGGCCCTCCAAGATTTTTTGCCCTTGTCCGAGAAGGCTAGGTGTAGATCTTTCCTACCAGAAGATCAGGGGAGTGGCAGAAAGACAGCAGTAAGGAGGAGCCAAGGAATAGCAGTAGAAAGGCTTCAGAAAGAGTCAGAAGCCCCGAGGAGGGGGCAAAGGAGTTGAGGAAACATAGAGAACAAGAGACAGACGAACCGATAGATAGATAGATAGATAGATAGATAGATAGATAGATAGATAGATAGATAGAT